>NC_135984.1:17099973-17428306 GCF_053455715.1 Rhinoraja longicauda | reverse complement strand
AATGAATATAATGCAGGAAAATCTTGGTCTGAATAAATTTTCATATTTCAATATTTGAGGAGCACAAAGGTCACACTTTCAATCGGATGGATTATTCTAAATGTATTCACTTTTTTTTTCCACACTGTCCACCATTCTTGCCCAGCTCTCGCCCAATCTGTAACTTAATTTATTGAAGATATTTGATGAAAAAGTTGATTTAACAAATAGAAAAGTGTAATATTGAGCTCTGAAAGTACTCTCAATTTACAAAGTAAAATTGAAATGGATTATCCAGGACGAGTTGTGCAATAATCTAGCAATCAGCTCGAGTCAATATTGATTAAGATGAAGGAGATCCAGTTGGATCAACTTGTTTGGAGGAAATGGTTTGAGTAAAGCTTCTAGTTTAGTTTAGTTTAGTTTATTATTGTCACTGCCCAGTGAACTTTTGTGACTTTGGCAGCTCCAGAAATGTGTACTGCCTAGGTGAGTTCTGCTATATGACTTTACCGGGTTGTATGCAAAACAGAGCATTTCACTGTACCTAGGTACATCTGACAATAAAGTATCATTGATTGCATCACTCTAAAGTGAAAATATTTTGTTGTTTGCTATCCAGTCAATGAAAAGACGACAGATGATTACAATCAAGCCATCCACCGTGCACAGTTGAAGGGTGAAGAGTACAACATTTAGTGCAAGATAAAGACCGATTAAAGATAGTTCAAAAGTCTCCAATGAGGTATAGTTAGAAGGTCAGGACTGCACTCTCGCTGGTAAGAGGATGCTTCAGTTGCCTGATAATAGCTGGGAAGTAACTGTCCCTGAATCTGGAGGTATGCGACTCACACTTTTCTAAAACTTCCCTGATGGAAGAGGGGAGAAGAGGGAGTGACCAGGGTGAGACTGGTCCTTGATTATGCTGGTGGCCTTGCTGAGGCATTGGAAGGGAGATTGGTTTGCGTAATGGTCTGAGCTACATCCACAACTCTGCAATTTCCTGTGGTCTTGAATGGAGCTGTTCCCAAACCAGGTTGTGATTCATCCTGATAAAATGCTTTCTATGACGCATCTGTAGACGTTGGTGAGGGTTGTTGAGGACATGCCGGACTTCCAACGCATTCTAAGGAAGGAGAGGTAATGGTATATTGAGGTATATTGAATCATGAATGGCAAAGATAAGATGAATAGCTTTCATCTTTCCCCAGGGTTGGGGAATCTAAAACCAGAGAACATAGGTTTAAGGGTGCAGGAGTATAGGTATAAGACCTGAGGGGCAAAGAGTGGTGAGTGTATGGAACAAGCTGCCAAAGGAAGTGGTAGAGGCTGGTACAGTTATGACATTTAAAAGACGCTTGGACAGGTACATGGATAGGAAGGGTTTGGAGGGATATAGGCCAGCCACATGCAAATGGGACTAACTTGGTTAGTTAGCTCTGCAGCTTGGACAGATTGGGCAAAATGGCCTTTTTCTGTGCTGTGCGGATTGTTAATTCTTGGATTCTAACTAACAATTAATCAGAAAAAACACCATATTACTATCATACAGAAATTAAACACATTGATTTCTTTGCACATATTCTCGCAATTTTAGTGTCAGCAGTTTCCGTGAAATGTAATTTTATTCATTTTTTAATATGCTATCTGCATCTTAGTCTGTTTCAGGAGATCAAATAGTTTTAACCAAATACTGTGTGGCAAGCACGATAATATCCAAACAACGAATTAATGATACCATAAAAATCAATAGTTAGAGGCGCTATTTTCAGGCAAATGAGCTTCTTACTTTGTTGTATTATAGTATATTGGATTTTGCGTTGGTGTTTGTTCTACTAATGTGAGATTGGAAAGATGGGAATGATTAGTTTATTATTGTCAAGTATACCGAAATGGAATGATACGCTTTGATTTGCATGGTATTCAGTGAAAACATATCATATGTGAGTACGCTCAAGCCATACACAAGTGCAACAGATGGTGTAAAGAGAAAAATAACCAGTGCAGAATATAGTGTTACAACTATCATCGCGGTGGAGTAGCTGCCTTACAGCGCTTGAAGCTGTCAGAGACTCGGGTTCGATCCTGACTATGGGTGCTGTCTGTACGGAGTTTGTATGTTCTCAACGTGACCGAGTGGGTTTTCTCCGAGATCTTTGGTTTCCTCCGACACTCCAAAGACGTAGAGGTTTAAAGGTAAATTGGCTTGGTATAAGTGTAAATTGTCCCTTATGTGTGTAGGGCATTGTGAATGTGCGTGGATCACTGGTCGGTGCGGACTCAGTGGGCCAAAGGGCCGGTTTTTGCGCTGTATCTCTAAACTAAGCTACAGGGAAAATCCAGCTTACAAACATTGTGCAAAGTTTGCAACTCAGTAGGCTAGGAGATTGGGACCACACTCTTAGTTTATATGAGGTCTATTCAGAAGTCTAAAAACAGGACGGCATGGTAGAGTTGCTGCCTTACAGCTCCAGAAACCTGGGTTTGATCCTGACTACAGGTGCTGTCTGTATGGAGTTTGTATGTTCTCCCCATGACCGCGTGGGCTTTCTTCAGGTGCTCCAGCATCCTCCCGCACTCCAGAGACGTACAGGTTTGTAGGTTAATTGGCTTCAGTAAAAATCTTAAATGATCCCTAATGTGTAGGTCAGTGCTAGTGTATGGGGATCGCTTGTCAGCGCGGACTCGGTGGGCTGATGGGTCTGTTTCCGCGCTCTATCTCTAAACTAAACTACGTAGGAGAAGACGCTGTTCCTGAATCTGTTGGTACGTGCTTTCAAGCTATTGAATCTTCTGCCCAATGGGAGAGGGGAGAAGAGGTTGTGACCAGGGTTTCAATGGCCCTTGATTATGTTGGCTGTGGCAGCATGAAGTGTGGATGGAATCGATGGGGGGAGGGGAGGGGGTAGGCTGGTTTGCGTGATGGACTGACCTGACTTGATCTTCCATGGAATAGATGATCAATCAAATTTTAACTCAGATACATCTGTGCAAATTGAGGGCACAGTTTATTCATTAAGGCCTGGGAAATTACTAGATTCAACGAAAAGAACAAACCGGAAATGTAAAGCATAGGCAAATCCAAAACTAATGCAAGTAGGAAAGTTTCATGAGCTTGATGCTGAACTGTGAGATAAGTCAACTTGATTACATCCCAGAGCTGTTGTTTGCCACATTCGGGGACACTTGCCAGCCGGAGGTTAGGTAAATAGGATAAACAAGAACTGGAGATGATGCTTTACATAAAACAATGCAAAATGCCGGAGTAGTTCAGCGAGTCAGGCAGCATCTCTGGAGAAAATGGATTGGTGTATTTTAGATCGGGATGCTTCTTCAAATTAATTGTGGTGGGGTGGGGAAAGATATCCTGTTCATAGAATTTGTGCTCTAGATCTGACCATGCTCCAGCCTAGCCAACTTGGTAGATTTGCAATATTGGCTTCTGTCTGGGCATTTAAGGGCCTGTCCCAGTTATGCGATTTTTAAGGTGACTGTCGGCGACTGTCAAAGTCGTAGCAGATCGCCAAAATTTTATTTTACCCTACGACAATGACCACGACAATGCCGAGTCAGGTCGATACAAGTAACTTTTTTTTGTGAAACTAGCTCCTGGCTAAGAGATTACACCGTCTTCGGAAACATCGCGAAATTCCAACGCTTACCTGACCGTCAAACTGTCGCCTCCAATCTACCTGTCAAATGTCTTGACGGTAAATAAATTGGTTAAACAAAACTATCTTCTGGTATCTTCTAATGCCTTTTCTTAATTTAATATTACGTGCTTCTAAATGGATCTGTGACAACTAGCAAACCTGGGGACAGCATGCGACAGCGCCCGCAATAAGCTACGATACCTGGCGACAAGCCAGCTGTCGCCGAGAAATGTCTATCTGGAATTTTTTTCCGCAACGCGCCGAGATCCGCTACGATTCATTGAAGATTCCTCACGATCATGCCTGCGACACCCCGGTGAACAATTGGTGACAGCCTAGTCGCCGGCAGTCGCCTTAAAATCGCCTAAGTGGGACAGGCCCTTTAAGAAATTGTGCAACCACGTCCTGTTCAAAAAGAGCACGATAAAGCCAAAAGAGCACGATAAACAATAGACAATAGACAATAGGTGCAGGAGTAGGCCATTCAGCCCTTCGAGCCAGAACCGCCATTCAATGCGATCATGGCTGATCACTCTCAATCCTGCCTTCTCCCCATACCCCCTCACTCCGCTATCCTTAAGAGCTCTATCCAGCTCTCTCTTGAAAGCATCCAACGAACTGGCCTCCACTGCCTTCTGAGGCAGAGAATTCCACACCTTCACCACTCTCTGACTGAAAAAGTTCTTCCTCATCTCCGTTCTAAATGGCCTACCCCTTATTCTTAAACTGTGGCCCCTTGTTCTGGACTCCCCGAACATTGGGAACATGTTTCCTGCCTCTAATGTGTCCAATCCCCTAATTATCTTATATGTTTCAATAAGATCCCCCCTCATCCTTCTAAATTCCAGTGTATACAAGCCTAATTGCTCCAGCCTTTCAACATACGACAGTCCCGCCATTCCGGGAATTAACCTAGTGAACCTACGCTGCACGCCCTCAATAGCAAGAATATCCTTCCTCAAATTTGGAGACCAAAACTGCACACAGTACTCCAGGTGCGGTCTCACCAGGGCCCGGTACAACTGTAGAAGGACCTCTTTGCTCCTATACTAAAGCCAAAGTCCTTTTGGTCGAGGCTTGACCAAATCATGTATCAGACAATGATTTGTGCCAAAGTTCACAACATTGAATTGGACTCTGAACCATGTGTTTCAATGCAAGGTGGCAGCCTCGGGACACAGATGAGAAGACATTTCTTTACCCAGAGACGATGAATGATTGGAGTTCTCTACCCTAGAGGGGTCTGAGGTTCAACCGCTGAGTATAATTGAGGGAAAAGATCACTAGATTCTCAGGGTGTTATCATGCTTCACCACAGTTAAACAGCTCTGGCTGAAACAGACATGACAGGCAGGGAGTTTGTTGAAGGTGCATTTACACAGTAAAAATAATATTGGGAATGAATACTTCCCAGCTAATGATAGTTGCTGTAATCTTTTCTCAGGAGACTTTTAAAGAAGCTCTGATTGCCAGATAATATCACTAATCCCTTTTTGTTGCTAAAATGTAGGAAATGTGACCAATGGGAGTGAAATCTCATCGAACACTTAAAACACTAAAATCATTTAATCAGCTTTTGCTTGTTGTTAATCCTACTCGCTGTCTAAGATATCGAAATAAACACGCACTGTCAGCTAGGAAGAAAAGGTATTAAGGAATCACAGTTGCTTACAGCAAAGAAGGTTGTCAGTTAGCCAATTAGGTCAGTTTAGATTTAGATTTTTTTTAGATTTAGAGATACAGCGCGGAAACAGGCCCTTCGGCCCACCGAGTCTGCGCCGCCCAGCGATCCCCGCACATTAACACTATCCTACACACACTAGAGACAATTTTTACATTTACCCAGTCAATTAACCTACATACCTGTACGTCTTTGGAGTGTGGGAGGAAACTGAAGATCTCGGAGAAAACCCACGCAGGTGACGGGGAGAACGTACAAACTCCGTACAGACGGCGCCCGTAGTCAGGATCGAACCTGAATCTCCGGCGCTGCATTCGCTGTAAGGCAGCAACTCTACCACTGCGCCACCGTGCCGTTTGATCACCAGCAAGATGCATCAACAGTATTTATGTTCTACGTTAGACTTTGGAGATACCACGAGGAAACAGGCCCTTCGGCCCACCGTATCCACGTTGACCAAGGATCACCCCGTACACTAGCACTATCCTACACACTGAGGACAATTTACCAAAGCCAATTAACCTACAAACCTGAACATATTTGGAATGTGGGATGAAATCGGAGCACCAGGAGAAAACCCACACAGTCACAGGGAGAACCTACAAACTCCTTACAGACAGCACCCATACTCAGGACGAACCCGGGTCCCTGGCACTGTAAGGCAGCAGCTCTACCACTGTGCCTCCATTATCAGCCTTGGGCCCTGAGTCAGAAATGAAGATTCAGAAGTACGACTTATGCAGTTATTCCAGTAAATTTTGCTGACCACAGTACAAACCAAGAATTTTAAAAAAAATTTTAACTTCCAAATTCTAAAAAATCTGGAATGAAACAGAAAATCTTTGAAATGCTCAACCTGTCAGGTAACTCGCTTTAAGGCTTTGGAATAGGAGGGAATTCCTCACTTTAGGAATTAACTGAGAGCACAAAATGATACGAAAGAGGCCAATGTTGGAGATGCTCAGAGTTCAAGAATTTTAGGGAAGGAGCAGGCAACAGATAATGGGAGGAGAAAATCACAGAGGGATTTGAAAACGACGATGCGTTTTATGAAATCAGGCCATTGCCAGACAGCGGCCTGGAGTAAGTTAGGTGTCAGGTAACAGAGTTCTCTCTGCACTGTAAAGATGAAAACAAAAACAATGAATGCTGGAAGTCTAAAAATATAATTTGAGAAAATGCCGCAACCAAAGGTCCACGTCTGTAAGGAGAAAAGTACGGTTGATACTTTTGATGGTAATTGGTCCATCTCCAATGGAAACCTTTCCACTGGCACCTTGAATTTTCACTTGATGTATTTCTACAGTGTACTATTTTTGTTTAGTCTGTGCACTATTGAGCATTCACAGAATTATTTTTTTCCCCAAGGATCGATCCTTTAAGATTGTTGAGCAGAAATGAATTCGGAAAAGGCATTTCTGGTCCAAATATTTCATTACTGTGAGCTTAAGTTAGATTCCACTGAAGGCGTTACGCTGGAATTTAATATTGCAGCCTCTGCTCTCTAATAATAATAATAGTGATGAGAACAAAATATACCACTAGATCACGCTGATGGCTTACTGGTAATCTGCAGGAACTGTTGCGCGAGTGGCTTTACAGACATACGCCAATTTTGCACTGCAGCAAGGAAATATGGATCACGCTGGAAGTCAAACGGTAATGTGGCTGACTTCATTTCTTGTCACTAGACTTTGCATCAAGTTTAGCAGCAATTCCACACAGTAATAAGCTGGAGGACCGGAGACGCTTCACCTCCGGGTGCATTGGCTTTATGTCACCATTGCTGGAGCATCTTGCCCAGGGGTTGGGGTCACCAATCCTCACTTTGCAAATAATTGAAAATGAGCAGAGGTTTTTCACTTTGTATGGTAAATATATCTTTAAATCATGATTTTTAAATGTTTCATTGGTGTGGTAATTTTACACTAATTTCTAATGATATAGATTAATACTGAACTAAACGACTTAAGTTTACAAGCCGTTGAACTGTTTCTGAATGTCCCTGCTCCCGAGAAACATTGCAACTGTTGAAAGACTGGAGCGACTAGGCTTGTATACACTGGAATTTAGAAGGATGAGAGGGGATCTTATCGAAATGTATAAGATTATTAAGGGGTTGGACACGTTAGAGGCAGGAAACATGTTCCCAATGTTGGGGGAGTCCAGAACCAGGGGTAGGCCATTTAGAACGGAGATGAGGAAAAACATTTTCAGTCAGAGAGTTGTGAATCTATGGAATTCTCTGCCTCAGAAGGCAGTGGAGGCCAATTCTCTGAATGCATTCAAGAGAGAGCTCGATAGAGCTCTTAAGGATAGCAGAGTCAGGGGGTATGGGGAGAAGGCAGGAACGGGGTACTGATTGAGAATGATCAGCCATGATCACATTGAATGGCGGTGTTGGCTCGAATGGCCAAATGGCCTAATCCTGCACCTATTGTCTATTCTCTATTGTCTATTGTCTATTGCAACTGGTGAAGGAGGCCGTTGACAGAATGAGCCATCTGCAGGTCATCAGGGATCTGCAAGAGCCAGCCCCACGTTTCCAACCCCTGCAACTTATCGACCGCCCATGACTCAGGGAGCAGCCACAGCAGTGATACCACCAGAGCATCGTGACTGCAAAAGACAAACCTGACAACAGACAGAGTGCGAGGCACACGCTGGATCAGGCATGATCCATCCCTTTAGTTTACTCTCTGCACACCCTAATCGTTCCCCGTATTTCTTCACCTGCAAAAGGGGGAAAAACAGATCCTTCCAAGTGTAAAATGTTTCCATCTCCATATGTATCGGCTGCATCCCACCATTTCAGTGTCTGCAGCCACATTACATATGCACCAGGAATTCTTGCAACACTCTGGAGCTTAGTGTTTGCAGAATTTATGTTAATATTGAATGCCCATCATTAAATTAATAACGAGAAACAAGGAATTGCAGATGCAGGTTTACAAACAAAAACAGTGCTGGAGTAACACAGCAGATCAGGCATTATCACTGGGGAACGTGGAGAGGTGACGTTCCATTTATAATAAAAGTGATGGAAATTTGGGATGCACCTGTTTTGTCATTATGAACGCATCCATAATGGCATCTGTATCTGCATTGAGGCGGTCCCACTATAAATCTTCAAGTAGTACTAGAGAAATAAGACTAAACTCTGCATTCTGTTTATATAAAGAGTATACACAATGCTGAATAATTAAAAGCTTTTCTATTCCCATCAGTATGGTACAGAGCTGCTGCCTCATAGTGCCAGAGATCCTGGTTTGATCCTGATCTTGGGTGTGGTCTGTGTGGAGTTTGCACGTTCACCTTGTGGCCACAGGAATTTCCCCCGGGTGATCCGGCCATCTCCCACATCCCAAAGATGTGAAGGTAGCAGGTTAATTGGCTTCTGCAAATTCCCGACCTGAAGCAGCACCTATCTACGTTCTCCAGGGTTGCTGCCTGACCCACTGATTTACTCCAGCACTTTATCTCTTATTTTATAAAGCAGCATCTGCAGTTCCTGTTTCGTCTATGTCCTCTGCACATTGTAAATTGCTCCTCCTGAATCAGGAGTGGATGTAAAAGTGAGGTAACCTGGAACTTGTGTGAACGGGTGATCGATGTTTGGCATGAATTTGGTGGACCGAAGGGCCTGTTTCAGTGCCGTATCTTTTAATCAATCAATCAATCAAAGCCGGAGGTTTGTAGTCTTTGACTCTGCTGTTTTCCTGCATATCAGCATTATTTTTATTTTTATTGCCTTCTTTTTCCTTAACTTCCTTTTTGCCATGTTAGGTTTCTTTCCCATTCCACCATGCTGATGATAAAGCTAAGTAACAGCAAGAAATACACAGTCCACCACCATTATGGAGCGATCCTAATGAGCAATGCAATTTGCATGTTATAACGAGGAATGTGCTTCAGCATAGGTTTAATAATAAAATGTGAGTGAGAACAACAAAACATAAGTAGTCCAACATCTCAAAGCCATAAATTGAGGGTGGTATATAATAATAATAACAAGATCCCAGTCGCAACAGGAAAGAATATTCAGAAAATAAAAATCAATTTACCTATAGTGCAACTGTTACTAATGTGTTCTCCTGCTGCTTTGATTGAAGTGAATGTAATTTATTTTTCCAAACTACATCATTGCCAAGGTCAGACAATTGAGATCAATGTGAACCTTGGACAACATCAGCAACCAACTTGCACATCGACATAAATAAATGCAGCTAAGTTATTATTTTTTTACATGACGATAATGCCAAGAAATCTTTTATTCTTAAAAGGTTGAGACTGTCAACTGCAAATAAGTGAGATTTGACAGGTCCTGTTTTACAGAAATGCAGCTAACAGAATTCACGCATCCACATGAAGTTTATTGCCATTCAGTTTGAGCATTGTGACTTATAGTTTGCTGCCTTCTGCATGTATGGTGAACTGCATCACCAGTCCTTTCACTTATTAACGTACACCGTCATCGGGCCACCGAGAATGCTTCGATAGATCGAGTTTCTTCAACAACAGTCTTAAATAATTTGTTTTCCACAACAGTGACTGACACCTAGTGGAGAACCTGTGAGATATTCAAAAATGGAAAACTGTCAACGTTAGAACTGCAGATGCTGGTTTATACCAAAAATAGACACAAAGTGCTGGCGTAACTCAGCGGGTCAGGTAATGCCTCTTGTGAAAAAAAGATGTCCCATCCTTTTTCTCCAGAGATGCGGCCTTATCTGTTGAGTCATGCCAGGACTTTGTGTCTATCTAACTGACAATGTTAACTTGGAGTACTGCAAATTATATTTTGAACAAGGGGTTAGTTACGTCAGATCATTCATGCTGCAGTGATTTGATGTATGTGACCTGCTTATTGAGATCAACGTTCACAAAGTGTTTTAGAGATACCCTCCATCCTGGAAAAGTAAATTAAAATAGTTCTGGGACAAAACAAGTACAATGTATGAAGATAGACACAAAAAGCTGGAGTAACTCAGCGGGACAGGCAGCATCTCTGGAGAGCAGGAATGGGTGACATTCCGGGTCGAGACCCTTCTTCAGACTGGTTAGGGATAAAGGAAATGAGAGATATCTCTCACATCATCGTCTATATCTCTCATTTCCCTCATCCCCAACCAGTCTGAAGAAGGGTCTCGACCCGAAACGCACCCATACCTTCTCTCCAGAGATGTTGCCTGTCCCACTGAGTTATTCCAGCTTTTTGTGGCTATCTTTGGTTTAAACCAACATCTGCAGTTCCTTCCTACACAATGGTTGTTTGACAAATGTTGCAGTCCTGCTATCAATGTGGAAGTTCATCCGTGAAGCTGTTGGACTTATTGTTTTCCACCAGCCAGAAAGAACCAACACATCTCTTTCTATTTCTGGAAAGACGCAAATTGCTGGAGTAACTCAGAAGTTCAGGCAGCATCCCTGGAGAAAATGGACAGGTGACTAAAGTCAGAAGAAGTCTCCTTCAGTCTAAAGAAGTGTCCCGACCTGAAACGTCACCTATTGTATCTCTTTTATTTTTTGTTCCCGATTCTCCTCTGATTTTTGTGTTGACCTGGAATGCAGTCCCAAGAATCGGCTGCTGTTCACATGTGACTAAAATGCTAAACAGTTGAGCTTAATTTGTTCCAACCCGCTCGGCTGGTGGAAAACAATCTGGAATGGCAGAATTACCATTCCAAAGTCCGCAAGACCATTCAACCCCACTTAAAATGCCGTGTTTGGGATCACTTAACTGAGAGCAACAATAACATAGAATGTACCAACTACTGGCGATGTTGTTATAATGGCTGGGGGTGGTCTGAAAAATATACTTCGTAAACAAATCCAATTAATGCAAACCTAAAGGAGAGATTTTTGGAACCAGAGTTTCCTCAAGGCATAGCAATTTGTGAGAAGGATAATAATAGACTTCAAGGAGATTTTTAGAGATACAGCGCGGAAACAGGCCCTTCGGCCCACCGG
The DNA here is from genome assembly GCF_053455715.1 of Rhinoraja longicauda. Lineage (NCBI taxonomy): Eukaryota > Metazoa > Chordata > Chondrichthyes > Rajiformes > Arhynchobatidae > Rhinoraja > Rhinoraja longicauda. The sequence goes on along the minus strand of NC_135984.1, from coordinate 17,417,023 downwards.
GTCCACGTCGCCCAGTGATCCCCGCACATTAACACTATCCTACACACCCTAGGGACAATTTTTACATTTGCCCAGCCAATTAACCTACATACCTGTACGTCTTTGGAGTGTGGGAGGAAACCGAAGATCTCGGAGAAAACCCACGCAGGTCACGGGGAGAACGTACAAACTCCGTACAGACGGCGCCCGTAGTCAGGATTGAACCTGAGTCTCTGGCGCTGTATTCGTTGTAAGGCAGCAACTCTACCGCTGCGCAACCGTGCCGCCCGATATCGGCAGGCCGGTGGAACAAATGGACTGGCTGAGCAACATGAAGTGTTGCATTTTAGTAGGAAGAATGGGAAGAAGTAATATGAACTAGAAACCACAAATCTAAAAGGATTTCAAGAACCGAGAACTGGGAGTAGATGTGCAGTTGTCAAGGGTTGCAGGGCAGGTTGATGAAAAGGGTTGCTGTGATTTATGAATAGAAGCATAAAGTGCAAGAGCAAGGAAATCATGCTAGACCTTCACAGAAATACTCAATCAGCCATAAGTGGAGTACTGTGGCAACGCAAGGAACTGCAGGTGCCTTGGAGTACAGAGTGCTGAAGTGACTCAATGGGTCAGACAGCATCGCTAGAAAATATTGATAGGCGACGTGTTGGGCTGGGACCCTCTTCAGACTGACTGCAGTAGAGGGGAAAAAACTGGAGAAGGGGTGGGCACGGGTCAGAGCCTGTTAAGCGATAGGTGGATACAGTTGAGGGGGATTTTGTTTGGCAGAGGGGTGGACAAAGGCTAGAGGTGAAAAGGAGACAAAATGTGACAAAAGGAGACCAGGAGACAAAAGGGTTTCAGATAAGGAGAGAAGAGGAGGGAAATGTATAGATGGTGGGGGGGGAGGGGGACACAGATGGAACGAGAGTCCTATGTGCAATTTTGAAGGCCACACCAAGGAAATTGTCATGCTATGGATAGTATGGTGAGGAAAATGATTTTAGCAATGAGGGACTTAAGTTCCGTGAACAGATGGAAGAAACAGCGATTGTTTTTCTTGGGGACGGAGGAGGTTGCAAAAGGATCTTGTATTTAAATAAAAAATAATGAGGCAAAATGGACAGAAAAAAATCCTATTGGCAGAGGTGTCAGGAGCTGAAGGACATAACATGAAAATGATCGTCCAAATAATCAAAAGTGACATGAAGAATTATCTCCTTGGAATCCACTATTAGCTAGTAGTAGAGGCAGATTCAATTGCAGCATTCAAAAGGGAACTGGGTAAATATCTGAGAGGTAAGAATTTACAGGAATAGGAAGAGAACACGAGGGACTGGAACTAACTGGGTGGATTGCACTTGCATGGAACAGTAAAGGACTGAATGGGGTGAGGGGCCTCTCTCCTTGCTATAACCATTCAACGCTTCAGTGTGGAGATTTCCTATATTATGCTTTTTTGATATGATATTGGAGGGGACATTGATTTTTGAGATACAAGCAGAATAGTCAGGATGGTCCAATTTCAGTGGAGAGGATTGCCTTCTTCATTCCTTGAATCACAATCACAATAATACTTTATTAGCCAAGTATGTTTTGCAACAAACGAGGAACTTCATTTGCCATTTCCAGATTGTTGAGCAGTGCAGTATAATCTGGACTTGAACTTGGCTATTAAACTGTACAACAACTTCTCCCCCTTCTGTCATGGGGTAGACTGAGACTGACTCCCCCCCCCCCCCCCCCCCCCCTCCCCAATATTTGCATATCCCCAATCCTTTCCACTCTTCACTTTAATTTCATGTATCATGTATTTTGTGGGGTTTTCTGCAATTTCCCCCCCGGGATAAATAGAGTTCTATTGTATCGTATCGTATCTCGTTCTTAGCCCTCAAACACATTTCTATCTGTTCAATGTGGGAATTGAAAAGTTATGAAATAATTTTTGAAATTTCCAAGTTTTCCAGTGCAATGAAACTAAGTAACCATCGTGTCATCTTGTTCAATTTGCTGTGGGCGTCAAATGTGAGATGTCACATGTGTGTGCCTGAAGCTTTCTTGTCGTGTCATGGATGGTTAGTTCAGTTCAGGTCACTGAACCACAACTCTTTCTCAGCACATTTCCTGCATCACAAAAACCATTGGAAGTCTTGCAAACTGCATTGCTGTCCTGGACTGTGGCTGCCCACACCACGCTGTGTAGGTATTGTGGTAATGTATGCTACATGTAGCCTAGGTGTGGGTGTGGGTACCATCCTCACGACAGCAGCTCCACTGGCAATTTGCATCATTCTTACAACATTCTTCAGACAATGAACCCGACCACAGTCACGACTCTGAGATTTTGGGAGCCCCTTGGCCTCAATGAAACTTAACACACTCAGACTTTCGAGAGATTTTTTTTCTCCCCTGTAGGTTTATTCTCTGTTGTCAAGTTGTATGTCTCTTGTGCTCATACATACAAGTTGGTACAATGAACGGGAAACAAAATATCTGCAGATGATGGAAATCTAAAATAAAAGTAGAAAATGCTGGGAAACACTCAACAGGTTGGACTAGAAACAAGAACTTTTTTTTTTTTTCTTCAGATGTTCCTTGATCTGCTGAGTGTTTTTAACACTTTCTGTTTTTATTTCAGATTGCCACCATTAACATTTTTGATGTATATACCAGAGTCTGCAGTTATATCAAGAATTGTTAAATGGCTGTGGTTAATGATATCATTTCATTTTGGTGTTTTTGACCAGAGGTGTCCTGTTTACAAATCAATTTGCAGAATATCTCAGAGGAAATCAACATACATAAACATAGCCATTTCTTTTGTCCAGTTCAGCAAGCTACACTCGTTTAGATTGCAAGAGATAATTGAATTAATGGTTCTCGGAAGGATAATCATTATTTTATTGCAAATTATAATCAGATATTAGAAGTGGTTTCCATTGCAAGCAAGAGTTAAAAGCACACACATTACCAGCTGGATGGCAATATTGAGTTCTCTTCTTATCAGTATAAAGCCTCAGATATAGTTAATATCTATGAATATTGATTTTGATATGAATATTGAATATTAATATTGATTTCTCTAACTTTAAGTAACCCTGGCATTCCCTCTCTCTCCATCCTTCTTTCACCCAAAGAGCACCAACTTCTCGTTCTCACCTAACAAACAGCTAACAATGGCTTGTTTCCTTTACCATTGTTACTCTTTTGCATATTCATTTGTTCTATATCTCTCTACATCACCATCTATATCTCTCATTTTCCTTTCCCTGACTCAGTCTGGTCTCAACCCAAAACACCACCCATTCCTACCTCCAGAGATGCTGCCTGCCCTGCTGAGTTACTCCAGCATTTTGTGTCTATCTTAGGTTTAAACTAGTATCTGCAATTCCTTCCAAAGACATAGTTAATATCGAACTTGTTCATTGAAAAAAATGCTATTTGATCTGCTGAGGCTAAACCTTGTATATAATGAGGTCCACACATGTCTAGGTCCCATTGTGAATTTCAAAGCTTTTGTGCAATAATTGCCCTTTTTTTCAAGTTATATGGTAATGATTATGTTGATCTCAGTCACACTATGTCACACTATGTCACACTATCACGAGGATACTTAACTTGCCAAGTAACTTTTCAATGAGTGAAGAAGTCTTACTATAAAATGAATAGAATTTGAACCCAAAATAGAAAAATGGGAAGATTAAGATAGATCAAAATAATGACAAGAAAGTGAAATAAAGAATGAGAAAGAGCCATACATCACAGAAACAGGCCAACCTTATCTTTGCCAACCAAAAATGCCCATCTATGCTAGTCCCACCTGCCTGCACTTGTTGTTTTTCCCTATAAACCTTTCCTATCCATGTACCTGTCTAAATGTCTTTGAAATGTTGTTATTGTACATTCCTCAAATACTTCCTCTGGCATTTTTTGTCATGTACACATTACCCTTTGTGCGGAAATGTTTGCCCTCAGGTTCCTATTAAGTCTTTCCCCTCTCACCTTAAACCTATGTTTTATGGTTCATGACTCCCCTGTGGGTAAAAGGCTCTGTGCATTAACCCTATTTATTCTCTTCACGATGTCAAACATCTCTACAAGAACATTCCTTATCCTCCTGCCCTCCAAAATGAAAGAAAGATGCGATTAAGAGAAAGAAAGAGATTTGAGGTCACCCATTTAAGACTGAGGTGAAGTGAAAATCTTTCACTTGGAAGATTGTAAGCTTTTTGGAACTCTTTTCATTGAAGAACGCTGGAAGCAAATTATTGGACTTTTTTAAGCCACGTTAGTGCTGCTATCTCACAGCTCCAGAGACTGGGCTTGATTCTGACTGCAAGGGGAAGAAGGGGTAGTTCATAGGCATGAGAGAAAGAGAGAGAACAAGTTGCAGATATACTGGGAAATAAGGAGAGGTAGGTGCCGACTAATGGGATTGATTGGTTGCCTTGTCTGTTGTTGTAAGACAGATACTTCGTAGTGTGAGCTGGGAGGAGATGAGAAAAGTGAAAGGTTACTGAAATGAATCAAGAATGTGGAGTTGAGACAGAATCAGATTGAATTGTGAAGCTTGTGGAGCCAGGAGCCTACTCCTGCAACTAATTTCTATGGTTTCACTTTATAGACCAAAAAGGGAACAGAAGAAGGATTTTAGTATTTTTGTATAAAAATGTCTAACACCCTGGGTTCCTGGTTCCAATCCACTGCTCGTTCAGCCTTGTCTGGGTCTTCACTGCCTCAGGTCCATGATTTTTAAAAAATAGTGGAACCATCGTTTATTATCACCCACTTTATTTTAATTGACTGTATTTTAATTGTCCAGTTTAAGCGAGAGGCGACATAGGGACTGACGAGGAAGAGTCACTGTGGATTGAGTTGAGGAATTGTAAAGGCAAGAAGACACTAATTGGTGTTACCTACAGACCCCCAATTAGTAGCCCGGATGTAGGGTGTAAATTGCAGCAAGAGTTAAAACTGGCATGTAGGAAAGGTAATGCCACTGTGGTGATGGGGGATTTCAATATGCAGGTAGACTGGGAAAATCAGGTTGGTTCTGGACCCCAAGAAAGAGCGTTTGTAGAGTGCATCCGAGATGGATTCTTAGAGCAGCTTGTAATGGAGCCTACCAGAGAAAAGGCCATTCTGGATTTAGTGTGTCCAATGAACCAGATTTAATAAGAGAACACGAGGTAAGGGAACCGCTTGGAGGTAGTGATCATAATATGATTAGTTTTAATCTGCAATTTGAGAAGGAGAAGGTTAAATCGGAAGTGTCAGTGTTGCAATTGAACAAAGGGGACTATGGAGGCATGAGAGAGGAGCTGGCCACGGTTGACTGGAAGGGGATCCTAGCAGGATTGACGGTGGAACAGCAATGGCAGGAATTTCTGGGCATAATCCAGAAGACGCAGGATCATTTCATTCCAAAAAGGAAGAAAGATTCTAAGGGGAGTAGGAGGCAACCGTGGCTGACAAGGGAATTTAGGGATGGAATAAAACTAAAAAAAAAGATGTATAACACAACAAAGAGTAGCGGGAAGCCAGAGGATTGGGAAACTTTCATAGGGCAACAGAAGGTAACAAAACGGGCAATACGGGCTGAAAAGATGAAGTACGAGGGGAAGCTGGCCAAGAATATAAAGAAGGACAGTAAAAGCTTCTTTAGATATGTTAAGAGAAAAATAGTAGCAAAGTCAAATGTGGGTCCATTGAAGGCAGACACGGGTGAAATTATTGTGGGTAACAAGGAAATGGCAGAAGAGTTGAACCGGTACTTCGGATCTGTCTTTACTAAAGAAGGCACAAACAATCTCCCAGATGTACTGGAGGACAGAGGATCTAGGGGGGTAGAGGAACTGAAAGAAATTTTCATTGGGCGAGAAATAGTATTGGGTAGACTAATGGGACTGAAGGATGATAAACCCCCTGGGCCTGATGGTGTGCATCCCAGGGTCCTCAGGGAGGTGGCTCTAGAAATAGTGGACGCATTGGTGATCATTTTCCAATGTTCAATAGATTCAGGATCAGTTCCTGGGGATTGGAGGATAGCTAATGTTATCCCACTTTTCAAGAAAGGAGCGAGAGGGAAAACAGGGAATTACAGACCAGTTAGCCTGACTTCAGTGGTGGGAAAGATGCTGGAGTCAATTATTAAAGAGGTAATAACGGTGCATTTGGATAGCAGTAAAAGGATAAGTCCAAGTCAGCATGGATTTATGAAAGGGAAATCTTGCATGACTAATCTTCTGGAATTTTTTGAGGATGTGACAAGTAAAATGGATGAAGGGGAGCCAGTGGATATAGTGTAACTAAACTTTCAGAAAGCGTTTGATAAGGTCCCGCACGGGGGATTGGTGACTAAAATTAGAGCACATGGTATTGGGGGTAGGGTGTTGACATGGATAGAAAATTGGTTGGCAGATAGGAAGCAAAGAATAGGAGTAAACGGGTCCTTTTCAGAATGGCAGGCAGTGGTGAGTGGAGTGCCGCAAGGCTTGGTGTGGGGGCCGCAACTGTTTACCATATATATTAATGATTTGGAAGAGGGAATTAGAAACAACACTAGCAAATTTGCAGATGACACAAAGCTGGGTGGCAGTGTAAACTGTGAGGAGGATGTTAGGATGTTGCAGGGTGACCTGGACAGGTTGAGTGAGTGGGCAAATGCGTGGCAGATGCAGTATAATATAGATAAATGTGAGGTTATCCACTTTGGCGGCAAAAACAAGGAGGCAGATTATTATCTCAATGGTGTTGGGTTAGGTAAGGGGGAAGTGCAGTGCAGCGAGACCTGGGTGTCCTTATGCAACAGTAAAGTTGGCGTGCAGGTACAGCAGGCAGTGAAGAAAGCTAATGGCATGTTAGCCTTCATAACAAGTGTATTTCAGTATAGGAGTAAAGAGGTTCTTCTGCAGTTGTATCGGGCCCTGGTAAGACCACATCTGGAGTATTGTGTACAGTTTTGGTCTCCTAATTTGAGGAAGGACATCCTTGTAATTGAGCCAGTGCAGTGTAGGTTCACGAGATTGATCCCTGGGATGGCGGGTCTGTCATACGAGGAAAGATTGAAAAGACTAGGCTTGTATTCACTGGGGTTTAGAAGGATGAGAGGGGATCTTATAGAACCATATAAAATTATAAAAGGACTGGACAAGCTAGATGCAGAAAAAATGTTCCCAATGTTGGGCGTCCGGAACCAGGGGCCACAGTCTTAGAATAAAGGGGAGGCCATTTAAAACTGAGGTGAGAAGAAATATTTTCACCCAGAGAGTTGTGAATTTGTGGAATTCTCTGCCAAAGAGGGCAGTGGAGGCCAATTCACTGGATGGATTTAAGGGAGAGTTGGATAGAGCTCTAGGGGCTAGTGGAATCAAGGGATATGGGGAGAAGACAGGCACGGGTTATTGATTGGGGATGATCAGCCATGATCACAATGAATGGCGGTGCTGGCTCGAAGGGCCGAATGGCCTCCTCCTGCACCCATTTTCTATGTTTCTATGTTTCTATAAGAATTTTTTTTTTTTTAAACTTATTCTTGAAACATGTTGAAGTTAAAATCATTGTGTGTCGGTACTTTAATATGGTGTAAAAACCACGAAGCATTATACTGTTAAAGAGGATACAAATTATTCATATTAATAATTTTAATATTAACATTGATTTATTTAATAAGCTGGAAATATGATTTTATTTTGGATGTAGTAATTAGGTGATGCCAAACTTGGCTGTAATGAACTGACAGACATTTGAACGAAGGACTGACTTTGGATTGGCATAGTTTTTGAATGGTAGAGCAATGCACGATTCTTTCTCATTGCAGTGAAATAGAAGGAATGTCATTACCTCCTCCAGTCCCTTTATGGGGATATATCACATCCAGTGGTCTGAAAAATTGCACGTATTGGTTTTAGAGATTGAGCGATGGCTTCATCAGGATTTAAATATGTTGCCATGGTGATATCACATTAGGACTTAGAAACAGTGTCTCCTGTCTCTGAAGCCGATGCATGATGTTTTGGTAAATATAATTTATTTACCGTTGGCATTTGGAAAACTGTGAGCAATTTTATTGCACTTTATTCCAATGCGATCTGGACCTTATTCTATTACATAGCATATGATAATTAGCAGGAGGAGCCCGATAGTTTGTCAAGAAAGATTTTCTTTTGAGTTCAAGTCGGTGAGAAAACTACACTACAGTCTTATGCTTTGTCAGAAATAATTATGTTTGATCACTGTATGTGTTTATCTGCAGTTCATGGAAGAACAAATTGTGTATTCAAAAGCAGAAAAATTACCATCAAGCTTTGTGTATATATTAATGCAGTGCGTATTGCTTTAACACTACACTGCACCCAAGCTGTGATGAGGAAGCAACGACTCAGCGATGTCTGTTAGTGATCAATTATAAAATGACTCCCCCGTGGTTGATCAGTGTAATTAGTGCTCGCATTAAGACAAAAATTGGTTGTAGGATGTTGAGACTACCATTTCATTAGCCTGTGTCGAACAGCTATAAATAAAATCTGCACAATGTCTTTATAGGTTTGTCTTCTCTGGCAATTTACTCCAATCTGATCAGCTCCTTATTTCTGATGAAAGGTAATCTATCTGAAATACTGACCCTGTTTCTGTCTGCACAGATATTGCTTGACCTGTTGAATATTTCCAGCATATCTTTCTGTTTCAGTTCTCAAGCTCTATGTGCTATTTAGCTTTTCGAACTCTGTCTTCACATTGACAAATTAGACTTCACTGACTTCAGAAATGAGTTTGGTTTCAAGTGAGCCAAACTAAAATGTGCATTTAGCAGCTTGACAAGCTACTTTTGTCATATTTCCAGTTCTTCTGAAGATTCTCTGACCTGAAACATTGACTCTGTTTCTCCACCAACAGTTAGAGCCAGACATGCTGAGTATTTCCAGCATTTTCAGTTTTTGTTTTAGATTTCCCATATCTGATGGGTTTCTTTAAATTTTCATAAACAAATGTAGACTTGTAAAAGGTTGACGAGTTTCGATATCTTAATTTGTTTCATCTAATATTTCACTATTCAGTTACAAGAACAATCACAGTCTAACAGTTTAATATTCAGTTATATATTTCATTTTGTTAAACACAAGTCAAATATGTTCAAGAACGGCATTACATAAGACTAATAATGCTCATTTTTAGCTGAAACGTGAATATTGAAAGGATCATTTCACCAACAGAAATTGAAATGCAAGAATCAATAGACAATAGACAATAGACAATAGGTGCAGGAGGAGGCCATTCGGCCCTTCGAGCTAGCACCGCCATTCAATGTGATCATGGCTGATCATTCTCAATCAGTACCCCGTTCCAGCCTTCTCCCCATACCCCCTGACTCTGCTATCCTTAAGAGCTCTATCTAGCTCTCTTTTGAATGCATTCAGAGAATTGGCCTCCACTGCCTTCTGAGGCAGAGAATTCCACAGATTCACAACTCTCTGACTGAAAATGTTTTTCCTCATCTCAGTTCTAAATGGACTACCCCTTATTCTTAAACTGTGGCCCCTGGTTCTGGACACCGCCATCATTGGCTATCTCTCAAATTCAGTAGGCAGGTTCTCAAAAGAAATAGCAGAATAGGCCGTACCTAAATAGCGTGAGGTTGTGGAGTGAAATTTTAGATATTGAAACCTATTTCCTGTTTGGAAGCCAGAATTGTTGACAGGCTGAGTTGTAGCCAGCATTTAACAATGCGGCTGGCCGTGCCGAACAAGGACTGACCCGGTGACCTCCACGAACAGCGCCAGCCGCCGCCGGGCCCATCGAGAATGAGGCCGGACCTGCCGAGAACATGGACCGTGCAGTTGTGTTTGTGCAAAAGAATTTCATGCGTGCTGTGCATACGTGATAATAAAGAACATTCGAAACAGTTTGAGTGAAGAATCCACTGGAACGTTATTGACGGGCCTAAAGTAAATATTTCTGTTCTCTGTGTCCATTAAGGAATGTTGCAAAATTCATATTCATGTGGGACTAAGGCCTCTTTGTCTCCTTTTACCTGGTTGGTTTTCCAAGCTTGGGGAATTATGGCCAACAAGGATTTAAAAATGGAAGCTGTATCAAAATAGAGGCAAACAACCTACTTAAAAGATTGTAATAACTAACATGCCTCCATTAAATCATGATATGTGATAGACCTGTTTTAGATTTTTAATGTTTACTTTCTAATTAACCTAAACTCGCCCATGTGGTGGGATTAAAGTTACCCTGAGGAGATAATTATGACTGTCTAAAAATATTTTTGTAGCAGCTGAAAAATTGGAATCAAAACAGCAATAGTAACAATATCTGTCCAGGACACTTGTTTCCTTTTTTCCCTTCAATTATTTTCCTGGAATGGTTTCCTGCATTTATTCTCTCCTGAAATACTGGGTTGTATGTGCACGTGAATATTCAGTAAGGAAAGGATGATGTGGATTGGTGATACATGATACCCACCTGAGGAAACTCATAAAACAAGAATTAAACCGAAGAGTACCTGGCATCTACTCGATTTCCCTCAATTATACGCCAATGAGTTGAGAATCGTTCACGTCAGTACATTTACAAAATGAAAGTGACTGACAGCTGAGTGGCAGCCGGTGTTAAATCTGCATCTCTATCAGTAAGTGTTCAATGCAATAGAGCCCCGTAGAAGTCAGAATGACTGAATGCTGAGCTGCAGACTTGACTTGGGAAAGGCAAACACAAAATAATTAACACACTGCTGGAGTAACTCAGCAGGTCATCCAGCATCTCTGGAAGACGTGGTTGGTGACGTTTCTGGTCAGGACCCTTGTCACACACTGGATGGTCTTCAATGCCATTTGTCTGCTTTCGGGTCATTCAGCTTCCTCCTTTCAGCAGGTATCCCAAAGCTGATCAGTCAGTTATTTTTTTATTGTAAATTATCCCTACTGTAGGTGGCTGATTGCAGAATCAAGGATTGTTGATGAGCGTATGTAAGCAGACATATAGGTTGCAAGATATAGTGTAGAAAGGTACTGATGAGTCTGCTTCGTGGGCCGGTATAGACTCCGTGGGATGAATGGCCTCCTGTGCCATAGGGAAACATGGAATATCACATCCTTAAGGTCAAACGGCAATTGGTATCATCAGAATTGAAGTCAAATCCAGAAACCTGTGGTACAATGTTATTGATTTATATTTCAGAGGCAAATGCCAGATTATATTGATGGAATTGATTCTGATCTCATCTCCAAAGAATATTTTCCAGAAATGTTTTCCCCTAAATTTGTCCATTAACTATCAAAGTAAATTGAGCGCAGCAGCCGATCCTTGCAATGCCGACAACCCTTTCTTTATCTATCTTTTCTTTCAATTGTGCAGTAAATTGGAATGCTTGATCCGTGCACAGATCAAATGCCTGGCTCTCCAGTGAACCAAATTGATTCTAATTTACTGCCATTACATTGAAACTTCTGAACCAGACATAAAATGGTCAATGCTCATTTGCACTTTCATTGTTTACTCCAGCGAGTTTCTTCAGTCTGGGCTGGCATGTTGCAGTCGTCTGTCACACATCAACAGTTTAGGCATAGTTGCAGTTTACATTAACTAAATGCGATGAGGTACAATTATAGCAAATTATATGTCTGCAACAGAAAACACAAGCAAACTTCTTTTTCAAGGATAAATTGGTTTTATAAGTGGAGTATATTGACAGTGTGTCCAATCTTCAGACAGGGAGTGTAATGTGATTATCAATCGTTTTCTCTTTCCCAAAGTCTTGGAGAACGTCTGTAATTTGTGAAAGAAACATTGGTTGCCCTGATATATTTATCATCAAGAATTAAATCATAAACTGTATGCATGCATTTTATTCACTTTCGAAGTATTTTGTCACGGTGTTTGCTGAGGTTTAGGTAAAAGACTCGCAGTTTGAAGCAGGAGAGGTGAAGTTGGGAAAAAAGCATTCAATTTGATTGACATTCAGAACCTTTATCCCAGGATGGAAAAATCAAATTCTACAGGGTATAGATTTAAGATGAGAGGGACAAAGTTTAAGAGAGATGTGCACATATTTTAAAACAGAGGGTGGTGAGTGTTTGGAGCACACTGTCGTCTGTAGTGATTGAGATTGATACGACATATGGATATGTCAGGAATGGAGGGACCTGGATTATGTGCAGGCAGATAAGAGTCGGGCTTGGCACCATGTTCAGCACGGACGTTGTGGGCTGAAGGGCCTGTTTAATTTAGTTTAGTTTTAGTTTCGAGACACAGCGCGAAAGCAGCTGGCCCACGGAGTCCGCGCCGGACAGCGTTCCCCACACATTAACACTATCCTGTACACACTCGGGCAATTTACACTTACACCAAGCCAATATACCTACATACCTGTACGACTTTGGAGTGTGGGAGGAAACCGAAGATCTCGGAGAAAATCCACAAACTCCGTACAGACAGCGCCCGTAGTTGGGATCGAACCCGGATTTCCGGTGCTGCAAGCGCTGTAAGGCAACAACTCTACACGACTCTGTGCCGCCCTTCTTGTGCTGCACTGTTCTATCTCATGATACATCCATGGATGGAGATTTGGGAGCAGCAGCTCTTTATAATAAGCTCCTGCTCTTTCTCCTGTAACTGTTCTGTAAATGAACTGGGGAAGAAACAACAGCAGCACCCTCACACGGTGGGTTAAAGGGGAAATGCCAGGGCACCACTTGGAACATATTAGCAACGCTCACCTTTAACAGTAATCTTTGCCCAGGTCTGTGATGTTGAACACTTACTCCATGTCATTGTGGCAGATTAAGGTACGTTATAGAAGTGCATGTTATTTTCTCAAGCTATGGAGAAAGACATTGTCAATGAGAATTTATTTTGTGTGTGTACGCTCAACACTTGCAGGAATTGTTCTTGTATTTCAGCTGAATCAAAGAGGTAGTTGGTCAAATAGTTTATGAATAGTTTTCAAATTACTTCATTATGAATGAATGAATGAATGAATGAATGAATGAATGAATGAATGAATGAATGAATGAATGAATGAAGACGTTTATTGGCCAAGTATGTGCATATACAAGGAATGTGCCTTGGTGCTCTGCTCACAAATGAAAACACAAACATACAGTTAACAATTAAGAATAAAGCATAACCACATCAAAACAATAAGGATACAACATTATGGTCTAAACATGTGGGTGAAAATAAACCAGAGCAAAAAGGAGACTACAGACTTTGGTTATTGAGTAGAGCTACTACTCGTGGAAAAAAAAGCTGTTTTTATGTCCGGCTGTGGCTGCTTTGACAGTCCGGAGTCGCCTTCCAGAGGGAAGAGCTTCAAAGAGTTTGTGGCCAGGGTGAGAGGGGTCAGAGATGATCTTGCCCGCTCGCTTCCTGGCCCTTGCAGTGTACAGTTCGTCAATGGGGGGAAGGTTGCAGCCAACAACCTTCTCAGCTGATCGAACGATCCATTGCAGCCTCCGGATGTCGTGCTTGGTGGCTTATTATTGGTGATTCATTATTTTTCAGAGATCAGTCCTTATTTCTTTGGCTGAAGCTTGGTTGTGCCTACGTACTAACCTGTAGATTTTCTGCAGCCTGCTGAACAATTATTAGAGCCAGGTTGTAAAATGCATTTGAATCCTTGCTTGAGTTGGCTGATGGCCTGTTGGACCGAATCCCGGTAACAAATTGTACATTATTATATCACTCCTTAACGCCTGCCCTGGGTTTCCCTGTGCTCTTCAGTGGATATTGCCTTAGTCTCCCAGCAACCACCCAGCCATTCTTTCTGGCCCTTAAAATAATATTGACTGTAAATTGAATGTATCATGGCAACTGTCAGGGTAATGAGCATGAATGCACTTGATTCAGTATCTGTGGTCACAAACTAGCTACACACTGACAGACCAGAACACTTTTCTATTCATGTAAGGGATTACATTGAGAATGGGGACATGTATGGCCAGTTATGTATCATCAGTAATGCTTTACACTTCTGGGAGCCCTGCAGCTCATACAATAGCTCCGCTCTTCCTGGGAAAATTGATACATTTGCACCACATGCAAACAGGGTATTTCCCCCTGCTCTGTGTGACTCTACTGCAGGTTCAGATGTTTGAACTATCACTCTTTCTGCATCTTGGGATAACATTGACAAAACTCAGTGCTTGAGGTTAGTTTGACTGCAACCAATTGTGTTTTCCACACATTTGAAGTGGTTTATTGTTTCTGGCTTGGAAAGTTTGGACCTCCTTGGGGCAAGTAAAGTTTTGTTCCGTGTGGACAGATACAAACGCTCAGATTTACAAACATGTTTGGAGGTTTGAGGATCGGAGTGCTTTTGTCTCCTGAGGAGCGAAAGAAATGCTGACATAACTGTCTGATGTGCTTCTCCCTTTGATTTTCCTCTTTCTACAAATTGAGACGTGTTTGGAAAGATGCTCATAACTCCTAACGGTGTTGCCTGCAGAAATAGGCAAGGATAACAAAGGCAGCCCAGCTTAAAGAATGTCTGGTTAGGAGTAAATGGGTTTTGCACCAACTTGCATTGTTTCACTTCTTCTCTCTCACAATAGCAAATGATGCAGGAGCAGTGAATAACAAATACTGTCGTTTTGCATATATCAGCAAGATAGTAAGATGCCTTTAATGAGAAAAACACAACTTGAGGTCCAGACTCTGCCCAGCCATTGTTTCGTTCGGTGATTGAACATCTGAAACCCCATTGAGGTACTGAGACCTCGGTATGACTCATTGGCATCTTTTGCATCTTTTTAGGATATTATTGAGCCTGGAAAGCAACACAGGTTTGTCGGATATCGGATCTTGCAAACCAGAAGGAGACTGTTTTGCCCGTCTTACCTGTGGCAGCTTTCATAAAATTACCCATTAATCCTTCTCCCCTACTGTTACTCCATAACCCTGCAAATGGTCCCATTTTGAGTAGAAAATAACGAATTCTCTTTCATATTTTCCATTGCAATTGCTTTCTATCCCCTTGCTTTTCCATCCTCACCAATTACGTATGTAAATCACCATCAGCCTTGATTACCAAGTGCTTCCATTTTCCAAATGTTTGTACACAATGCTTTATCTTGAAAGACTGTTCACACCATATCTACAATCATAACCTTTATCAGCCTTCTCTGTAAATTCTTTAAAGAACTTTATTGGCAATCGGGCATTTCTTTTAACAAAAGCATGTTGATTGTCTCCCGCTATTCCTTGGTTTTTGACCTGAGAACTAAATTTGTCCTTGATGCTGGTATTCAATAGGTGATGCATGATTGATGCTTGGCTGATTAATCTACAGTTTTCAAGCATAGACTTCTCTAATATTGTTAAGGCTAATATTTGTAGTACCGTTTGCATTGTTTCTGCACTGAATTGTTTCTGATGCAAGATAGACACAAAATGCTGGAGTAACTCAGGTAGCCATCTCTGGAGAGAAGGAATGGGTGACGTTTCAGGTTGAAACCCTTCTTCAGATGTTTCTGATGCAGTCTGACTCACTGAGTTACTCCAGCACTTTGTGTCTTCTTTTATTCTCCTGCATCTGCAGTTCTTTGTTTCTATAATCGCTGAAAAGATTATGCAATGAGATTGTGCTTCTTCACATCAGTCAAATAGTCTGAGGAAGGGTTCAGACCCGAAACGTCACCCATTCTTTTTCTCCAGAGATGCTGCCTAACCTTTGTCTCTATCTTCACGTCAGTCAGATTCCCATACAGACCAAGTAATGTGCCACATTGTGTGATTGCCATACTTTTCTCTCTATTTTTATTCTATCTCTGTTCTCTGCTCCATTCATCATTTGTTGGCTTGCTACTCTTCTTGTGGTGTCCATCCAGATGATTTGCCACTGCTATATTTCAGTAGATTCTGAGGTGACTGGTGTACAATGCAGGATGCAGAGAATCTGCTGCAGTAAGACAATTGGTATTTCACTAGATGGATGGGTGCGTTGTGTAGGATGCCGTGCACCACTACAGCTGCCCGGTGACGCAGCGGTAGAGTTGCTGCCTTGCAGCGAATGCAGCGCCGGAGGCCCGGGTTCGATCCCGACTACGGGTGCTGCCTGTACGGAGTTTGTACATTCTCCCTGTGACCTGCATGGGTTTTCTCCAAGATTTTGGTTTCCTCCCACACTCCAAAGACGTGCAGGTTTGTAGGTTAATAGGCTTGATAAATGTAAAAATTGTCCCTGGAGGGTTTAGGATAGTGTTAATGTGTGGGGATCGCTGGTCGGCATGGACCCGGTGGGCCGAAGGGGCCAGTTTCCGCGCTGTATCTCTAAACTAAGCTCCCCAACTCCATTATTTGTAATTGATCTCCACATCTTCCCTTGTCAAAACCTGAAGAGTTCATTGCTTTCCTGTGCTCCTCCATTTTGGCATATCATGCAGACACAACGAACTGCAAATGCTGTAGGAAGGAACTGCAGATGCTGCTTTATACCGAAAGATGGACACGGTATGTTGGAGTAGCTCAGTGGGTCAGGCAGTATCTCTGCAAAAAAAGAATTGGTGACGTTTTGGGTTGGAACATTTCTTCACACTGAAGAAGGATTCCAACCCGAAACATAAACTGCAAATGCTGTTTTCCAAAAAAAGACAAAATGTGCTGGAGTAACTCAGTAGGCCAGACAGCATCTCACCTGATGTCATCTATCCACGTTCCACAGTGATGCTGCCTGAACCGTTGAGTTAAACCAGCACATTGTGTCTTTGGCATTGGAACTCCTGCCAGTCATTTAGGCTTTGAGAACAGGCTTAAAGCATATTCCCAGTCTCGGATATCTCTGCTCTCATGGAGCTGGGAGTTGCTTGTTTGTCTCGGGTGCCTGCCGTTGAGCAAACTGGTGGCATAGCCCATCCACAGAATGATCGAGGGCACAGAGGAACTCTGCTGGCCATTGAGGGGACACTGCCCATGGGCTCACCATCGTTGCAATGCGCTATAAAAACATATGAGATTTAATCATTCCGCCTCCAAATCAGTGCTTACATTTATTTTTGCCCTGATCATCCTTGCTACTCCATAAATTATTTTTTACATGTTTAAAATGATGATTGGGTTCTGTTTTATGTTATTCACTAATTATCTTGATGCATTTTAAAAATCCTGTTTCAATTTCCCTCTGTGGCCATTGGTCTGTCTGCGTTTCAAATGCACTCTTTATTTCCTCACAAACCTCTTCTGTTTTATTTTAACGTTAATTTGCTTTGTCATCCTGACAGCAGTAATATTGAGCCTCACAGAGCATGCTTGGCGAATATGTGAAGCACTTCCACCCTGAAGGGCTGCCTTGCTCTTCCACTGTTCCTCTCTCCGTTTGTTTTAATCATTTATATTTGCTTTATTGCAACCGTATATTTCCATCTTTGATTTTCCTTTCGTTGGGCTGTGTGACTATTTTAAACCAGACCTTTGCAGGATTATTATTACCCAGATTCCACCCACTGCATGGCCCTCTCTCACTAAGTAAAACAAAAACCCTCCCTTGAAATTTTGGCATTTATTTCAGCTCCATGACCTTGGATTATTGACCCATCTGTGAACAGAAAATGATTTTCCAGATCTCCTTTAACAAAGCCTTTCATAATTTTGAGCACCACTTAACCCTAAGCACTTGAATACTAGATTTTATAGATAACTGCAAATCTTAATGCCTGCGTCTACCTGCAAAAATCCAACTATAGGAAAGAACTGCAGGTGCTGGTTTAAATCGAAGATAAACACAAAATGCTGGAGTAACTCAGCGGGACAGGCAGCATCTCTGGAGAGAAGAAATGGGTGACGTTTCGGCTCAAGACCCTTCAGTCTGAAGAAGGGTCTCAAGCCGAAACGTCACCCATTCCTTCTCTCCAGAGATGCTGCCTGTCCCGCTGAGTTACTCCAGCATTTTAAATCCCATTGTACTTTATTGGACATACTTGCATGTTCTGCACAGCACATTGTGTGGGGTTCAGGTTTAAGAGAAGGGCAATGGGGTGAAGATCAGTTTCCAAATATTAGAAGCACTGCGACTAGAGAAAATTGCAGCATAGAATACAGTAAGCGTAGATGTGGAGGACTGAAATAACAGCTTAAAAGGAAAAGGATACGCACGCAAAGGGGTTTTACTTGTCTTTATGTGCCCGTGTGCTGCATTTATTTTTCAATTTTCTTAATTGCAGTTACATCCAAGGGATATTGTTAATATGGAAAGCAAACATTACAGGAGCACTTGTCATTGTAAAGAGCCTGCACTTTATTTTGAACATCCTCTCCAGAGAGACTCTGATGTTCAATTAGTCGCGTAGAACTCAATTTGCATCTCCCTGCAGTGAACAATTGCCTCCAATATTTCTACGGGGGCTTGGAGGATTGCCCAACAGTAATATCAAAACACCGGCTCCAATTTAAATTTCACACTTCACAATTTGCCTACACATATTAAAATACATTAGCAGTGGAAGGTAACAAAGGAAATGTAACCAACTGTTTGCGCATCTAGACAGCCAGTTCAATGTCACCATCTGACTCTGGTGATTTACTTCTCAGTTAATGATTTTTTTTTTTAAACATCGAGATTAATTATAAGGCAACAGAATTTGGGAGGAATGTCGGAAACCGAGGCAGGAGTAGACTAGTCACCTCTCAGACAAGTACAGTGCTGCCTCGTACCTCCTGTGACCCGGGTTCAATCCTGATCTTGGGTGCCGTCTTTGTGGTTTGCACGATCTCCCGGTGACAATAGACAATAGACAATAAGTGCAGGAGGAGGCCATTCGGCCCTTTGAGCCAGCACCGCCATTCAATGTGATCATGGCTGATCATTCTCAATCAGTACCCCGTTCCTGCCTTCTCCCCATACCCCCTGACTCCGCTATCCTTAAGAGCTCTATCCAGCTCTCTCTTGAATGCATTCAGAGAATTGGCCTCCACTGCCTTCTGAGGCAGAGAATTCCACCTCAGACTGTGACTGTGGCGATTTCAACCAGTTGTTCTGGTTTCTACACACATGCCAAAGCATCGGATTAATTGGCCACTCTCCATTACCTCGAACATATTGATGAGATATAGAAACATAGAAACATAGAAAATAGGTGCAGGAGGAGGCCATTTGGCCCTTCAAGCCAGCACCGCCATTCATTGTGATCATGGCTGATCATCCACAATCAGTAACCCGTACCTGCCTTCTCCCCATATCCCTTGATTCCGCTAGCCCCTAGAGCTCTATCTAACTCTCTTTTAAATTCATCCAGTGAATTGGCCTCCACTGCCTTCTGTGGCAGAGAATTCCACAAATTCACAACTCTCTGGGTGAAAACCTTTTTTCTCATTTTAGTTTTAAATGTGCTCTTTCCAGGTGAGACAGAGGTTCACCTGCACCTCCTCCAACCTCATCTATTGTATCCGCTGCTCTAGATGTCAACTTCTCTACATCGGCGAGACCAAACGCAGGCTCAGCAATCGTTTCGCTCAATACCTTCGCTCAGTATGGAAACTGAGGGGAATTCATTGGAATGTAGGGAGGAGAGAATGGGATTAGTGTCATTAGGTGTTACATGGTTGACATGAGTGAAGGGACTGAGATGATCCTATGACTATGAATCATTCTTCTAAACTCAAGGATTTATCAGCCAAAGATCTGGATCCAGGTAGATCCTCCTGTGACAGACTCTCAACTTACTTTAACCAATGTGTATCGAAGGCACATTAACAGAGGAGCGATCCTTCAACACTGCAGTGAAATGTCGGTCTAGATTTTGTGCAATATTCTGCCTTTGTATTCTGTCTTTGTACTACATTTATTGAGGATCTTTTGTGATTCCAGAATTCCAGAGCATTCTTCAATAAATATCGTGGAGCATTCATTGCAAAGTTGAGGAATGTGACAGTCAATTTGTTCACAATCAGACTCCACAAACGATAACCGGTAGAGCGGCTTTGAATGACTTTGGTTGTGAGATGCTTCTATTCACTTTGAACAGTATCATGGAGACATTTGCATCCTGATATCCTACTCTTGGATATTTCGATGAGGGAACAGACAGGCCTGTAGCAAAGGTTAGTTCCACAAAACAAAGAGGAAAAGATTCTCAGATCCTCTCAAAGTCTACTTGAAATAAATCTAGATAGAGCTCTTATGGATAGCGGAGTCAGGGGGTATAGGGAGAAGGCAGGAACGGGGTACTAATTGAGAATGATCAGCCATGATCACATTGAATGGTGGTGCGTATTGAATTGAATGGTGGCTCGATGGGCTGAATGGCCTACTCCTGCACCTATTGTCTATTGTCTATTGCCTAAATGCAATGTTCCTGCTAACTCCCATGAATTTGAGGCTCACAACCTCATGAAACGGGGAAGAAGTATTCAGGACGGTGTTGAGTTGCTGACGTCTATGCATCAGGAGCACATGGAAGCCCAGCATAAGTGACAGAAACCTCGCATCCGCTCAACTGTCCCATTTAATGCCAATTACCCCATCAATGGCCGAGGATCCCAGATCAGTCATCTTCAGATCCACAAAAGTGGAGTGGAAGCAAGTCTCTACCGTCCCAACAGACTTTTATGTTGAAGAATTTATGTAGATATTAAATCAGCTTGGAAGGAGTGAAGGGAAGTGTGTAAATGCGTGCTGCTTAAGCTGGGGGGGGAGTGCAAAAGCATGTCCCACAAGTATCAAGCACTGGGATCACTGCTGTAAACTGCATTGATAATTGGAACTTAAGAGCAATTAACACCATACCAATATTTACAGAGGATATTGGAGATCATTGCAAACACTGATGAAGAATGCAAATAATACAACAACAAAAAACGGATCCAAAATGGGCAGTCTGAGTAGTCAAACAGCAAATGAGCTTGAACATAGATAATCATTAGATGCTGCAGTGGCTGCAGAACAAGAAATATCTACAACATCTTTGAAAATAATAAACCACTGGTGCAGAATAGCAAAGTAAATGAGTGATGGAGGCAAACAGCATTGTGTGTAAGTCAAGCATTTACTTCCAGTGGCATAGGACTTTAAAAACATTAAGTTCAATTATGGAACCCAGTCAGCTCAGACACATTGGATTTTTGTCCAGTTTAGTTTAGAGTAACAGCGCGGAAACAGGCCCTTCAAACCACCCGAGTCCGCACCGACCCGCGATTCCTGCACACTGACGCTATCCTACACACACGAGGGACAATTTACAATTTTACCAAGCCAATAAACACACAAGACCCAAAATGTCTGAGGTGTGGGAGGACACTGGAGATAGCGGAGAAAACCCACGCAGGTCACGCGGAGAACGTACAAACTATGTACCCACAGCACCCGTAGTCAGGATCGAACTCGGGTCTCCGGCGCTGTAAGGCAGCAGCTCGGCCCCTGTGCCACCGTGCCGCACACAGTTACGATCATAGTCATAAAGGATTCAAGTTATACAGCATGGCAAAAGAGACTTTGGCTCATTGTTCTATGCTGTCCATCATGTACCGATGTATACTAAGCTCATTTACCAGCACTCGGCCCATAGTCTTCACCTCCTTGGCGATTCAAATGCTTATCGAGATGCTTCCTACATGTTGCAAAAGTACCTGCACCATTTAGTCAGGCAGCATGTCTCAGATTTCAGCCTCGCTCTGAGTGAAAATGCTCCACCTCAGATCCCCTCTAATCTTCTTAGCTCTTACCCTGATCTATGTCCTCTACTTTGAGACCCTTCTGCTACGGGGAAATGTTTCATGTCATCTCTCCTATCGCTGCCCCTTGCAATTTTGTATGCCTCTGTCAAAGGCATCTCAAACGGCATCACCGTATCTGCCTCAGTCACTACTCTGCTCCATGGAAAATAAACCCAGTTTATCTAGTCCCTCCTCAGCACTGAAGCAATCCAACCCAGGCACCCTCCAGGCAAACCTCCCTCGCGCCCTCTCTAAAGCAATCACATCCTTCCTAAAATATGGTGAGCAGAACCGCACTTTCTCTGTGCCATTATCAAAACTCTGCAGACCAAGCAGCATCTGCGGAAAGAGAAGCAGTTAACATTGCAGGTTGAAGGTAACTTCATCAGAACTGAGAGAGACTGCTTAGACCAACTACTTTGGTTTCCGTATTTCCCGGTGATCTAGAGGCCTTGATTCTGCCACCATCTCGGGAATGGAGTGGGTCACCCTGCATGGTGTGGATAATGCATTGCACCCCAGCATCACCACAACTGGCCAACTAATGCTCTCATAGCGCTGCTTCACCTCTTTTTATAAATATGCAAGTATTTGACGCTGTTGTATTTGATTTAAATTATGAACAAAAGGAAATTTCAATATATATGGTGTTGCTGGATGTGCCAGCTATTTCGGATATAACAGTGGAGGGATCAAGTGGAGTAACTCAGCGGGACAGGCAGCATGTCTGGAGAGAAGGAATGGGTGACGTTTCAGGTCGAAACCGACCTTCAGTGTAGAATGTGTAACTGGTCCCTTAGCTCAATAAGTTGGAGAATTCAATGAAAGAAGCATGGACTATTGACAAAGGTTCGTGTAATCCCACATAACGCGACTCAGTTCTGACTCCATTCTATTAAAGGACAAAGAAACACGAGAAAAAACATTAACAGCTTACAGAGACCTTACCAGAATGAAAGGATTATAACAACTGGCAAGCATCTAACAGTTGGAGATTTATTTTGTCAATACAGATTTTGAGATGTTCTGCTGGATGTCTTTGATGTTATTGACAAGTTGAACAGAATAAACATGGAGAGAACATTTCCATGTGGAAAAACCCAAAGCGGAGGACTATAAAGAGGAGTTACAAGTAAATCCACTGGGAAATGGGAAGAAATGTCATAGATTATAGATCAGAGGTGCAGGAGGAGGCCATTCAGCCCTTCAAGCCAGCACCGCCATTCATTGTGATCATGGCAGATCATCCACAATCAGCAACCCATGCCTGACTTCTCCCCATCCCCTTGATTCCGCTAGCCCCAAGAGCGCTCTCTAATTCTCTTTTAAATTTATCCAGTGAATTGGCCTCCACTGCCTTCTGTGGCAGAGAATTCCATAAATTCACAACTCTCTGGGTGAAAACTTTTTTTTCTCACCTCAGTTTTAAATAGCATCCCCTTTATTCTTAGACTGTGGCCCCTGGTTCTGGACTCCCCCAACATTGGGAACATTTTTCCTGCATCTAGCTTGTCCAGTCCTTTTGTAATTGTATATGTTTCAATAGGATCCCCTCTCATCCCTCTAAATTCCAGTGAATACAAGCCCAGTCTTTCCAACCTTTCCTCATATGACAGTCCCGCCGCCCCGGGGATTAACCTAATGAACCTACGCCGCACTCCCTCAACAGCAAGGATGTCCTTCCTCAAATTAGGAGACCAAAACTGTGCACAATAGTCCAGATGTGGTCTCACCAGGGCCCTGTACAACTTGCATGTCGTGTTATATCGAACTCAGGACCACGGTATGAGGTGGAGGAAAATAGCTTAGATTCTTTCAAAAGGTAACTAGCCATGTATGTAAGCTAAAAGGGAATGGGAAAATTTGCTAAGTTGAAGAGGAGACAAATGAGGAGTATGAAGATTGGCACAGAGTATAATAGCTTGAAGTAATTTTATCCCTGATATTCTCTTTTTGACTCTACATAGCTGAGCTTGCTTCAGCAACGGAAATACAAACAGTCTCCCAGAACATGTTGCTCAACTTTGATTGAAGCCTAAGATGAAGCAGTGGACTGCAGAATAAATGTTGGGAAAGTTAAAAGGCACTTGCACAGGTACATTGATAGGAAAGGTTATGAAGGATATGGCCAAATGTGGGCAAATGGTACCAGCTTGGATGAGGTATCTTGCTTGGCATGTACGAGTTGGGCCAATGGGCCTCTTTCCGTGCTGTATGATTCTATGAGTCTCTGACTGACTTGCATGTAGGCCCTGTGCACTTTCCCATATCTGTTCCGAGCGGTCAGCGAGCTGGAGATTATTCAATGATCACGCATTGAGAATTCAAGTGCATGAATCTCAGGAGATAGGGGAAAGAATTTTTCTTAAATCAGTAAGGAATATTTACTGAAATAAAATCGGAGCATTCCTCTTGGAACCGGAGTATTTTTCTTGTTTGCAGGATAGCTCTATGCTTGTGTTTTTTAGAACTCACCTCTCACTGTAAGTGTTTGTAAGTTGTAATAAAATATGGTCGAAAATAGGAGTAGGAGTAGGCCACTTAACCCTCCGAGCCTGCTCTACCATTCAATAAGACTATAGCTGATCATCTAAATTCAATATCCTGTCCAGTTTTCCACCCATATCCCTTCATTGTTCTCAGAAATCCCTCTCACACTTCTGGTTGATTATACTTAATGATTTGGTTTCAACCATTTTCAGTGGGAAGGAATTCAACAGGTTTGATGCTCTTTGGGAAGTTTCTCTTCGTCTCATTCTGAAAGGCTTTCCCTGTGACGCTACAGTATTCAGGGCCAATCCTTGAGCTTCCTGCACTTCATTTGTCCACACTTGTTAGAACTATGTAGATTCAGGGCAATACACTGTCATTCTTTTAAACCTTAGTGAGTACAGGCCTGGTTGAACCAATCTCTTGTCACTTGTCAATCCTGCTATGCCATTAATTACTCTCGTGAACACCTTCAAACCAAACATATCTTCCCACATCTAGAGAGACCGGTACTGACGGGACCCCACCACTGGCCATATCTTCCCATCCCCTCCCCTCTCTGCGTTCCGCAGAGACCGTTCCCTCCGTAACTCCCTGGTCCACTCGTCCCTTCCTACCCAAACCACCCCAACCCCGGGCACTTTCCCCTGCAACCGCACGAGATGCAACACCTTTCCCTTTACCTCCCCCCTCAACTCCATCCAAGGACCCAAACAGTCTTTCCAGGTCAGACAAAGGTTCACCTGCACCTTCTCCAACCTCATCTATTGCATCCGCTGCTCTAGATGTCAACTTATTTACATCGGCGAAACCAAGCGCAGGCTCGGCGATCGCTTCGCTGAACACCTGCGCTCGGTCCGCATTAACCAAACTGATCTCCCGGTGGCTGAGCACTTCAACTCCCCCTCCCATTCCCAATCTGACCTTTCTGTCATGGGCCTCCTCCAGTGCCATAGTGAGGCCCACCGGAAATTGGAGGAACAGCACCTCATATTTCGCCTGGGCAGTTTGCAGCCCAGTGGTATGAACATCGACTTCTCCAACTTTAGATAGTTCCTCTGTCCCTCCCCCTCCTCCTTCCCAGATCTCCCTCTATCTTCCTGTCTCCACCTATATCCTTCCTTTGTCCCACCCCCGACATCAGTCTGAAGAAGGGTCTCGACCCGAAACATCACCCATTCCTTCTCTCCCGAGATGCTGCCTGACCTGCTGAATTACTCCAGCATTTTGTGAATAAATCGATTTGTACCAGCATCTGCAGTTATTTTCTTATACTGCTCGATATACTCAAGGTGTAGTCTCACCACGGCCCTGGATAATGATGGGACCCAGCAATGTCTGCTATTGTTTTGCCTGTCTCTATGCAATTTACAACATTTTATATGTACTTCTAAAATTCAGCTAATTATTTTAACAAAGAAAATCACAAGGGAAAAAATGTTCTTCCACTCGAGCAATTATAACGTATTTATTATTCAATGGTCTAAATTAACCAGTTCAATATTTGCAGCCAGATTTTATGTAATTTGCTATGGAGAATAGTGCCAATGATTAGAAAATCTCCTGCTGGGTGAAATAGGATTTCCTGATAGAACAATGAAATTCATTAATGAGAAGCATGCTGAACATACACTCGATGCTTTTTTTTTAACCAAAATCACAATCGCTTTTAAAATACGCTAAAAAAATGCAAATTCAATCATATTAGTTACTCAGCTATAGAAAAAAAAGATTAAATTATGCTGTTTAGTGGACAGGGAATGCATATTAAAATAAATTAGAGGTAGACACAAAATGCTGGATCAACTGCGTGGGTTTTCTCCGAGATCTTCGGTTTCCTCCCACACTCCAAAGACGTACAGGTATGTAGGTTAATTGGCTGGGTAAATGTAAAAATTGTCCCTAGTGGGTGTAGGATAGTGTTAATGTACGGGGATCGCTGGGCGGCACGGACTTGGAGGGCCGAAAAGGCCTGTTTCCGGCTGTATAGATATGATATGATATGATATGATATAACTCAGCGGGACAGGCAGCATCTCTGGAGAGAAGGAATGAATGAATGAATAGGTTTATTGGCCAAGTATGTGCATATACAAGGAATGTGCCTTGGTGCTCCGCTCACAAATGACAACACAAACATACAGTTAACAATTAAGAATAAAGCATAAACACATCAAAACAATAAGGATACAACATTACTGTCTAAACATGTGGGTGAAAATAAACCAGAGCAAAAAAGAGACTACAGACTTTGACAATAGGTGCAGGAGTAGGCCATTCAGCCCTTCGAGCCAGCACCGCCATTTAATGTGATCATGGCTGATCATTCACAATCAGTACCCCATTCCTGCCCCATTCCCCATACCCCCTGACTCCGCTATCTTTAAGAGCTCTATCTAGCTCTTTCTTGAAAGCATCAGAAAGAACTTTGGTCATTGAGTAGAACCTTGGGTGATATTTCCGGTCAAGACCCTTCCTCAGAATAGTATTGGGGAGACGACTGGAAATTAAGAGAGGATCATGATGAGGAGAATATCAATTGCATGATCATATTGATTGTTCGAGGAAATAATTACTATGGGTAAGCTTCTTTCTGGATGCAATGTGGGATTGTTCACAAATTATCTTAAACACAAGTGATTGGGATAGGATTGAAGGCTTCTGGTTCTATCACATTGGATCTTTTGTGCTTTTTAAAATAAATAAAGTGTGTACATATGAAAAGATAGAGAGATTTCTGAAAATCTAGTCTTCCCTGATATGCAGGATGTCAGACAATTCAAGTCAGTGTGATTTGGTTTCTATTCTCCAGTGTCTCAATAAATGTTAACATCATTAATGTGAACTCATCTGAATTATACTGAGACCAATGGAAGACTTGCCCATAATGATGCCCATTATAAAGTTTGAAAGTCTCAAAGAAATCAAGATATATTGATACTGAGATACTAAGCTTGCAATTAAGAAAGTAGGATTTCACCATACAAGGCCGAGACCTTGTGGGTTGGAGAGGGAAAGGGTTCCATAGTTTAATTTGTGTCAAAGAATTACATCTCACATAATGTTTTGAACTCCTTGATTTCAACAAAATGACTTGGGCATTGTATATTATCTTTACTGCACAATAGCAGGATTAACCAGCATTTCACTTCCTCATGTATTGTACGAAAAAACAGTGAAACTTAACTCACGATTTGTTATTTTACTTCTTCGACATGGGTTTTCTTGAGTTTAGGGTGCTATGCAGAGTACTTGACAGTTTGGTGAGGGGTACAATCACACACAAATATATTTCCCCCCAAGATGATGAAAGGCAGGATTGAGTAGAAATTCGGGGTAGTAGGGTAAAGATTATAGTGGGGAGGAGATCAGATGTATGACAAGGTGATGTGAATGTGCTGGGATAAAATTGGGATGGAACTAAGGTTGAAGTATGGGCAGTGGAGGAGAAACTGGGGAATGGGCCAATTGGAAGCCAGGCCAAGAGATTAGTGTAGGAAGGAACTGCAGATGCTGGTTTAAACCGAAGATAGATATAAAAAGCTGGAGTAACTCAGCGGGAAAGGGCGCATCTCTGGAGGGAAGGAATGGGTGACGTTTCAGGTCGAGACCATTCTTCTGAGAAGTATTGTGGAGACGATTGGAGAGTAAAGAAAGGATCATGATGAGGGGAATATCAAGGAAGACAGTAATGGGTCAGGGTGAGATTTGGCAAGAGAATAGGAGTGGGGGGCAAAGAAAGTTCTGAGGACCTAGGGAGAACATGGACTTGGAGTGGATACCAATCACGGCATTTAGGGATAATTATTCTCGATACGAAGATTAAACAAGAAACTTCCCTGAAGAAAGTCGAAGCATGGTCATGGAATCTTTACTGCTTGGCTCCAAAGCAGCTGCTGCAACAGCTCATTTAGTTGAGGCAGGAACAGACCTTATCTCTGTGGCAGCTTTCGAGGTCCATTCTGTTTGTACATCACCTATATGTGGTAAAATAAAATTGTGCATGCGTCACCATGTGTTGATTACTGCATGCTGCTTGGTGCGATCACACATCTTCTGAACATGTATGTCACAGACATGGAGGACAGTAAATAAACAGACGTGTGCGGGTGTTTTGTGATCTGTATGGAGTTTGTATGATTTCCCTGTGATCTGCGTGGGTTTTGTCCGGGTGCTCCTGCTTCCTCTCACACTCCAAACGTGTGCTGGTTTGCAGGTTAATTGGCTTTGGTAAAACTGTAACGTGTCCCTAGTGTGTGTGTGTGTGTGTGTGTGTGTGTGTGTGTAGGACAGTGTTAGTGTGCGGGGTTTGTGAACTCAGTGGGCCGAAGGGCCTGTTTCCGCCCTGTATCTCTAAACTAAACTAAAGTGCCTGATGAGGTTTATCAATCCAGTTTAATTAAATTCTGTTACTTAAGGCATGAAAACTTTACTCCACACTATAAAAATGCCTGACTCTTGTATTTATTTAATGACCAGTAGAAAGAATGGATCAACACTGAATTCAGCTACTGGCCTGAAGGTGGCACTGGGTCACTTGTTTAAGCCAGGTCACCACATTTTCTATTGATTACAAGTGGGAAATTGTGGGTTAATTTATTTGGGTTTATCTTGCCTTGTGTTCTTTTGTGGTTTCAAGTGGTGAAAGTGGGCATTTCCTTCCCCAAATATAAAAATTACAATTTCAACATTTTAATATTGAACCTTAAATAAAGAATTGGACTAAACTCTACTCCCAACGCTGACCCTGCCCACCTTTCCCCCTTCCACCCCATTTTAAAATGAGATGGTCAGATCTGATGTCACATTAAAGCCCTGTCAAGTGAGTTCATGTTAAGTAAAATCAGTCTGTGTGGTGGAGTGATATATGACCATTAGCCCTTTTGTTTTTAAAAAAATGGCTATCGTATTGGGTGCCACTACCATAAGAAACACTTTCACATGGCCAAGCTTTGTCCTGCTCCCAACTCTTTTCCAATTCCCCCTCCCCAATCCAATCAGTCTGAGGAAGGGTCCTGACCCGAAACATCTCCAAATCATTCCTTCCACAGATAAAGTTATAGAGTTAATTATACAGTAGCGAAACAGGCCCTTCAGCCCAACCTGCCCATGACGATCAAAATGCTCCATCTATGGTTGTCCCACCTTCCTGCATTTGCCCTATATCCCTCTAAATTTTTCCTATCCAGATACCCGTCCATATGTCTGTCAAATGTTGTAATGGTACAGAATGCTGCCTGACCTGCTGAATTACTCTAGCACATTGTGTTTTTCTCAGGATTCCAGCATCTGCAGTTTCTTGTGTCTCAGGTGGCTAT
Source organism: Rhinoraja longicauda (assembly GCF_053455715.1). Classification (NCBI taxonomy): domain Eukaryota; kingdom Metazoa; phylum Chordata; class Chondrichthyes; order Rajiformes; family Arhynchobatidae; genus Rhinoraja; species Rhinoraja longicauda. Next base: position 17,387,591 of record NC_135984.1, on the reverse strand, counting down.
TTGTTGTAATGTTGAGTTTGCACTATGCTTACAACTTTAGTTGGGGGTGGACCACCGAATAAATTGTGGTGAATACTTGATGTTCCAAACCCAAATGGGTGATATAATGTAACCCAGTTACAAGTTGAGTTCAGATGAACCCACATAATACTGCACTGGCCAATCCTTAGTTTCCCACTGGCACGTGACATATCTTTTCTCGGAAAACATGTCACCTATTGGTGTTAATTTGATAGAGTTTATTTTTGATGGAGTAATAATTCAAATGCGCACAAGTAACCAGAGCAATCTTTCATATTGTGACAGAACAGATTCAGATAAATTATGCTCATGTTTGTGTTGTCGCAAGTGATCTGTTGAGGTCAGTAGATCATTCTTGTTCAAGTCCAATTACAGTGGTAATGTGATCAGTCATGGCCCAAGCAGAATGGAGCAAACTCAATGACCGTTTCAATGAAGGGCAACTAACTTGGCAAAAAAATAAGTACCAGGAAACAAAATGGACATATTACACTTAAACCCCTGTCCCAGTTAGGCGATTTTGTAGGCGACTACGGGCGACTAGGCTGTCGCCACACGGTCGCCGGGGTGTTGCCTGTATGGTCATGAGTAGTCCCCTCAGTCGCCCAAAGAATCGCCGCATCTTTCTGGTCGCTGCTGGATTTTCAGAATGGTGAAAATTTTTTGGCGACAGTGGGTTTGACGTCGATGAGCGTAGCTTGACATCTCCTGATGTAGGTGCTGTCATAGGTTGTCGCCAGGTGATGTAGGTTGTCGCTGGTGCTGACTTCGGTGAATTCCATTGGCGACTACCTACGTCAACCGGCGACAGGTATCGGCGTCAAAACCCGGAGGCCAAAATGACGTGAATTGTCTTCAGTTGTTGCCGACACGGTCGTAGCTTGTCGCGGGTGGACGTAGGTTGACTTCGGTTGTCGTAGCTTGTCACCTGTGTGGTCATAGGTTGTTGTAGGTGCGATCGTAGGTGGCCGTCCTACACGCGACGATTGGGTCGCCAGTTGTCGGTAGCTTGCCGTAGCTTGACGTCGACTAGGTGATAGGTTGTTGTAGCTTGTCGTAGACATTGTCCTGGGGGGTCCAGTCACTGTTTTTTCGGCGACCTGCTACGACTATGACAGTCGCCGGCAGTCACCTAAAAAATCACCTAAGCGGGACAGGCCCTTTTACTAAATCTCAGTTACTAAACCTAATTAAAATTTCTAGTACAATAAATATATCATTCAGTTATGAATTTTAAGATTGGAAAGAGAGGATAAGCTGGGGTTGTTTTACTTGGAACCAGGGATATTGAGGGGAGTTTATTTGAAAAAAAAACTACTTGCCAAATAGTGAAAGGCCTGGATTGAGTGGATATGGTGAGGATGTTTCCACTAGTGGGAGAGTCTAGGACCAGAGGTCACAGCCTCAGAATTAAAAAGCGGTCCTTTAGGAAGGAGATGAGGAGGAATTTCTTTGGTCAGAGGGTGGTGAATCTGTGGAATTCATTGCCACATAAGGCTGTGGAGGCCAATAGATATTTTTAAGGCTGAGATAGATAGATTCTTGATTAGTACGGGTATCGAAGACAGGAAGATGGAGTTTAGAGGGAAAGATAGGTCAGCCATGATTGAATGGCTGAGTAGACTTGATGGGCCGAATGGCCTAATTCTGCTCCCATCACTAATGAACATGATTCTGGAAATCAGAAATATATATTTTATTTAAATGCAGAAAATGGTCAGGTCGGGCAGCATCTGTGAAAAGAGACACAAGGTTAATATTTGAAGATGAAGACCCTTTATTGGAACTGAGTGGAGACTTGAGTACGGTGTACAAAATTACGGCAAACCTTGATAGAGTAAATGGAAAGGATCTGTTTCCCTTTGGATATGTGCCAAAAACCTTGAGGAGAGGGTTAAAGTACTTGATGGAGGGATTAGAGAGGAGATGAGAAAATATTTCTTCCTCCAGAGGGTGTTAGAAGTCTGGAACTCCCTGTGAGAATGGGTAGCAGATGCAAAAACCCAAATTACATTTATAAAGTTGTTATGATCTTGAGCGATGACCTGTAGGATGGAACAGCTGGAAGGTAGGATGGATGGCTCAGTGGTGTAGTGGGAGAGCTGGTGCCTTACAGCGCCAGAGACCCGAGTACGATCCTGACCACGGATGCTGTCTGTACGGAGTTTGTACATTCTCCCTGTGACCACGTGAGTTTTCTCCGGGTGATCCGGTTTCCTGCCACATCCCAAGGGCGTACAGGTTTGCGTGTGACAAAACTAAACCAAACTTAACTAAACTGAACTCATCCCAGAGTTGTTCACCCCTACAGTAACTTTTAACCCGTCAGAGGCTGGATTCTGATGGTTCCTTTTGAAATCATTGGTAACTACCAGTTTGATTCCACCCAATATTAGAAAGCTTCCACTACCTTAAAATATTCTTCTTTGTGTAGATCTCTGCTTGAAGATAGGAAACAGCTGGTGTTACACATAAGCCCTGATGCACTTTTGCAATTTTGCAATGCAAGAAATGCAGCAGCTGATCAACAAAGTCCTACAGACCTCCGAGTAGCATTGGCTAGAACATTTCACCCAATTCAACTGTCCTCACCCTAATTGACTAAGGATAAGTATGTATTTCACAAAATGCTGGAGTAACTCAGCAGGTCAGGCAGCATCTCAGGACACAAGGAATAAGTATTGGCGAGGGTACAAAGCCACTATTGCCCCATTCTTCGATTTGAATGCTCTCACTTTACTTGTGTTAAGTGAGGGGGTGTTTGGAGTCACTGTGATGGATGTTTGTGTTGGGGTTGTGTCTTGTGTTTTTTGTACTGCTGGCTAAGTAACCTTGTTCAGAACGAATGACAATAAAAGTTATTTTGGATTTTTTTGGATATGGTTCAAAGAGTAGATGTACCAGCTGGGAAACTGAGGAAATATATGCAGCCCTGCAGCACTCCAAGAGGACCAGGGTGTGGCACAGTGCTATTCTGCAGTAGAAAATTGCACTCAAGCCTTTTCTTCGGAGTTCTGGATGGACCTGCCTTCTTTTAAGAAGGATATGTGTCCCAACAATTATTTTTCAATAACCATACCACATACTGTTCAGAGCTCCAACTTGCCAACTGCTCGTTAGTTTAGTTATGTTTTGAGACACAGCGCGGAAACAGGCCCCTCGGCCCACCAAGCCAACACCGACCAGCTATTCCTGAACATTAACACTACTCTACACACACTAGGGACAATTTTACACTTAAACCAAGCCAAATAACCTTCAGACCTGTACGTCTGTGGAATGTGGGAAGAATCCGAAGATCTCGTAGAAAACCCATGCAGGTCATGGGGAGGACGTACAAACTCTGTATAGACAGCACCCGTAGTCGGTATCGAACCCGGGTCTCTGGAGCTGCAAGCGCTGTAAGGCAGCAATCCCTCTACCGCTGCACCACCATGCCACCCTTAAGTCATTTGTCGTTTTTCTATGAAAAATTTGTATAAAGAAAATCTCTTAAATGTAAAATAATATTGTGAAAGCAAACGAGTATGTAAACTGCATATTTTAACCAAAGTGAAACAATTTCACTATTTTCTAAATGGGGAGAGAATCCAGAAATCGTAGGTGCTAAGGGACTTGGGAGTGGTGCTGCTGGATTCCCAAAAGGTTAATCTGCAAGTCGAATCTGTTGTAAAGAAGGCAAAAGGAGTCCAGAACAAGGGGCCACAGTTCAAGAATAAGGCGTAGGCTATTTAGAACTGAGATGAGGAAAAACCTTTTCAGTCAGAGAGTTGTGAATCTGTGGAATTCTCTGCCTCAGAAGGCAGTGGAGGCCAATTCTCTGAATGCATTCAAGAGAGAGCTAGATAGAGCTCTTAAGGATAGCGGAGTCAGGGGGTATGGGGAGAAGGCAGGAACGGGGTACTGATTGAGAATGATCAGCCATAATCACATTGAATGGCGGTGCTGGCTCGAAGGGCCGAATGGCCTACTCCTGCACCAATTGTCTATTGTCTATTGTCAAATGCAATGCTAGCATTTATTTCAAGAGGGCTAGAATACAAAAACAGGGATGTAATGCTAAGGCTCTATAAGGTGTTGATCAGGCTGCATTTGGAGTATTGTGATCAATTTTGGGCACCATATCTGATGGGTGTTCTGGCCCTGGAGAGGGTCCAGAGGAGGTTACCAAGAATGATCCCAGGAATTAATGGGTTAAGTTATGATGAATGTTTGAAGGCACTGGGCCTGCACTCACTGGAGTTTAGAAGAATACGATGGGGGGACCTCATTGAAAGGTACCAAATAGTGGAAGACTTGGATAGAGTGGATGTGGAGAGGATCTTTCCACTTGTGGGAGAGTCTAGGACCAGAGATCATGGCCTCATAATTCAAGGACGTTTCTTTAGGAAGATGAGAAGCAATTTATTTAGCCAGAGAGTGGTGAATCTGTGGATTTCTTTGCCAAGTCAATGGATATTTTTAAGCCAGAGACAGATAGATTCTTGATCAGTACGGGTGTCAGGGGTCATGGGGAGAAGTCAGGAGAATGGGGTGAGGAAGGAAGATAGATCAGCCATGATAGAATAGCAGAGTAGACTTGATGGGCCGAATGTCCTAATTGCTCCTATTACATGTGACCTTAATTTTAGCATTCTTGCAGTTGACAGAATAACATTGTAATCAAATCACACATTGTGGAACGATGAACTTTTAAATTTAGATTACAAATGTAAAGGCATTTGAAACTGTAGTCATGGTCACACATAGGTTTTATAGACGTTATTCAGATGTTTAATAAACTGTGCCTGCCCACAATTCAGAGATGATTTTTGTTCATCTTTGATGGTGGACTTCTTTGATATGAATCAACAAACGGTCCCCAATTTCTGCAGCAAGCACTGCAACAAAATCATCTTGTTTACCTGTAGGAGGTCAATTACTCGTAAGGATCATTAATCCAGAAACAGTTCTTTTGCGCAGAATAACACAGGAAAGTCAGTTGATTAAAATCAAGTTCTTGCACTCGGGGGAATGTTTGTTTCACCACACGAATAAGTGATTCTTCTCTAACTTTAATTAAATGTTGAGGGTGTTTAATTTAGAATTCCTGGACACAGTTGCAACACTTTCACAGTGAATACAGGCAATTAATGCGTTATGATATTAACTAGCAATTTCCTGTACATGCACAGTCAGAACTTGCAAGTATTAATTGGAATATGGTGAGAAGACTTGGTTATTTTGCTTCACTCGTGCAGGGTACTAGGTGAATTCAGCCTATGATGAGATCGTGTATTTCAATGCTGCTTTCTTTAAAGTCATACTCAAGCCTTCAGTAGAATTTAGAAAGCTCAACATTGTTAACCTCCGCCCTCATATGTCACGTGATGATAAATGAGGCATATGGGATGCTTGCTTTCATAGGTCGGGGCATTGAGTATAAGAGTCAGGAAGTCGTGATGTTGCTTTTTAGGGCTTCAATTCGGCTGCATTTGGAGTATTGTGTGCAGTTCCGGTTGCCCCATTACAGGAAGGATGTGGAGGATTTGGAAAGGGTGCAGCGGAGGTTTACCAGAATGATACCTGGATTTGGGAGTATTAACTACAGGAAGAGGTTGGATTATTTTCTCTGGGATGCCGGAGGTTACGGGAAGGGCAGGTAGAAGTATATCAAATTATGAGTGCCATAGATAGGGTAGACAGCCAATGCATTTCTCCCAGAATGGAAGATTCAAATACTAGAGGGCATAGTATTATGATGAGAGGGACAAAGTTTGAAAGAAATATGCAGGTTTTTTACACAGATGGTGGTGAGTGCCTGTAATCTACTGCCAGGGGTGGTGGTTGAAGCAAATAGGTTAGTGGCATTTAAGAAGCATTCTGATCGGCACATGGATATGCAGGGAATGGATGGATATGCAGGGAATGGAGGGATATGGGTTATGTGCAGGTAAATAAGTGTTGGTCTGATCATAATGTTTGGCACAGGCTTTGCGGACTGTAGGCCCTGGTTCTTGAGCTGTACTGTTCTATGTTCAATGAAAATTGACCTGTCAAATAATCAACAGAAAGGCCATGTTTCATTTGTGGAACATATTTAAACAAGGCAAGAATGTAGGCACCTGTCTTATGAATGTTTCGATAGAATTAATGAAATGAGTTACAACAAAGGAATTTCACTGCAACCCTCTGCTGCAGATGGCTTATATTGAAATGCCAAATGCAGAATTTGCTCCCTCTGTCACCGTGTAGTTCCATATTCCAATCTGCACACAATGAACAGGATGACTATAATCTCCCATTCTTTTCACGGATCATTGCTTGAGACAACACTAGTTATTAAATCTTTCTCCAAGGCAGACTATGATTTATTATGATTGTAAAATGGTATATTTTGCTTATGGACATATTGTTTGGCTTCAATGCTTTTATCTGTTCTATTCATAAAATCCTGACATATATGGTCAATAAATGTATAATAAACGGCACATATCAGAATAATAATCAAAAGTCTAGTGGAAGCCTCATCTTTTGGGCACAGCAGACTATAGAGTAATAGTATTTCTATGCCTCGGTTCAATCATTATCTGTCTGTGTTGCTTAAGTGGAGCGTGTGCTTATTACATTTGCAAGTCTGTGCCGACTGTGCAAAATCAGCAATTTATACTCTGATGATGATCATTCAATATCCACCCAATGCAAACCATTCTTCCTCAAAAACTGTTGAGAATTCTACGTGTCAGAAGGAACTGCAGATGCTGGTTTAAAAAGAAGACTGACACAAAACGCTGGAGTAACTCAGCGGGACAGGCAGCATCTCTGGAGAGAAGGAATGGGTGATGTTTTGGGCGCAAGCCATTGCAACGTCAACCATTCCTTCTCTCCAGAGATGCTGCCGGTCTCCAACTTTTTGGAGTTACTCCAACTTTTTGTGGCTGTCTTTTGTTGAGCGTTTTCGGTGTGTTCTTTTTCTTAGAGCAACACAGTCCAAAAATTCTCATCAAAATCTACATTAGTTGTTAAAAGCATATAATTGTGGATCAAATGAGAAGAAACTAAAATCTTCCACAATTCTGACACGGGAGCATTGCCTTTAATGCAGAATTCTCATTTTAAATTTTTTGTCAAACACTAAACAAACTTGCTGCTTCTTCACAGTTTTTATTTCCAAATCAAGAGAAGGGTTGCTCCGATTTCTGCTTCGAGGCCGGCAGGCACCTCTTTTCCCTCCGTGAGGTGCAGATGACTGGCAGCTTTTATTACTTGTTTCAGGCTTTTGTATGAAGGTTATAGGCTCACTGATGCTATCTGTCACTTTGCCTCATGAAATATTTAACCCGAGGTTTGCATGTTGGAGCGGATAGGTTGCAGTTTGTTTTATTCATGGTGAGAGACTCAAGGAAGGTGGCTTGCAATCTCGTCTCGCAAGAGGCTGACTCCATTACCTGCTTCCTATAGATAACCAGTGTCAATTCCACCTTATCTGCAATGGCTGTTTTGTTTTTTTTTAACTAGCTTCTGTCAAAGATGGTCATGAGTTGAAAGCAATAATGGTATCAGCTCAACAATTTTCCAACTTCAAACCAACGTTCAGAATTTTCAGGGATTTAACTACATTGGATCAAATGTCATTATTTAGAGTCATGCAGCATGGAAACAGACTCTTCGGCCCAACTTGCCCATGATACTCCATCTACACGAGTCCCATCTGCCCGCATTTTGGCCCACATCCCTCTAAACCTTTCCTATCCATGTTCCTGTCTTTTAAATGTTGTTAGAGTACCTGCCTAAACCATCTCCTCAGGCACCTCGTTCCATTCAACTACCACCTTCTGCATGAACAATTTGCCGCTCGGGTTCCTATTAAATCCTTCCCCTCTCATCTTAAATCTACGTCCTCTGGTCTTCTACACTGTCCATCTACCATATCCATTCCCCTCATGATCTTATACAACTCTGTAAGATCACCCCTCGTCCTCCTGCGGCCTACCCAATAATTGGGACATGCACCATTCCAGCAGATTTTGTATTTTATATAATTGTTCTCTTTGCTTTTCATCATCTTTATGACATATTTAAAAATTAAAATGTGACAAGTTGATGAATGGCAAAGGGTCTAATTTCAATTCAGCTGGAAGCCTGACATCGGAGAAGAAATCAAACTATCTGAAGAAATTCTATCGGTTGGAGCCAATGGACGCAAGTTCGTCATCTTGCATTTCCCTGGTCATGATTTTTTTTTTAAATAATATTTTTGCAATAATAGTTTTTTTTGTACTTGTACATCCAAATCCAGCACCAGTTCCTTGACATGGTCAGTCAGGAGCTGCAGCTGAACACGGTTGCTTTCGTGATCACCGCCATGTGTTAAAAATTGATTGGAATATTTATTTGTGTAAGAAAATAACTGTAGATGCTGGTACAAATCGAAGGAATTTATTCACAAAATGCTGGAGTAACTCAGCAGGTCAGGCAGCATCTCAGGAGAGAAGGAATGGGTGACGTTTCAGGTCGAGACCCTTCTTCAGACTATTTATTATCTACATTGATGTGTAGTAACATTGAGGCAATGTTCTGTGAATCAGAGTTAACATAGAAACATAGAAAATAGGTGCAGAGTTAGGCCATTTGGCCCTTCGAGCCAGCACCACCATTCAATATGATCATGGCTGATCATCCAAAATCAGTACCCCGTTCCCACATTTTCCCCATACTCCTTGACTCCGTTAGCCCGTAGAGCAAAATCTAACTCTCTCTTGAAAACACCCAATGAATTGGCCTCCACTACTTTCTGTGGCAGAGAATTCCACAGATTCGCAACACTCTGGTTTAAAAGGTTTTTCCTCATCTCAGTCCAAAATGGCCTACCCTTTATTCTTAAACTGTAACCCCTGGTTCTGGACTCCCCCAACATCGGGAACATTTTTCCTGCATCCAGCCTATCCAATCCCTTAAGAATTGTATATGTTTCTGTAAGATCCCCTCTCATCCTTCTAAATTCCAGTGAATATAAGCCCAGTAGACCCATTCTTTGGTTAGCAAGGTAATTAACAAATACGTCATTGCCTATCTTGAAATTATTTGGGATTGGCCGAAGATTTCACCTCACTGGAGATTGGAGAGAAGCTGCAGTGTAGTCAGACCTATTTGAATGAGCAGAGCCTTATTTCCAGCAGACTTGAGTCTGTCTTTCCTGCCCCGAGATTATATTATTCCACTGGGCAGACACTTAAGATTGTGTGCTGGTCAATGTATAAAACATACATGTCAATTTCTGTCCATTGGTGGAGACTAATTGCACCTAAAAATGACAAGTTAATATCATTGTTCATTTTAGTCATCCTTTCACAAGTTTGCTTTGTAAAAACCCCAAAGAGGTGAAGTCCCAATTTGATAACACCCATGGGCTAAGCTTAATGAAAACTGAAGAAAGTGCTTAGCTATTTGAGTGAGCAGTGAAGCAAGTTATTGTGTTATTGTGAGCTGCCAGTGGGCCATTCTCTCATCCTTGCTATGTCAGCATCAGGCAATCATATTTCTTCCGCCTTTCACTGAAAATGCTGCACAGAAACACTCCTTTGAATATATAGAGAAGGCTGCAGCTTCCTTCCAGAATCAGATTCAGATTAGTTTATTGCCATATGTGCTAGGGTGCAATGAAATTCCTTGTTTGCATGAAGCTCATAGAGTATGCCATATACCTGGTAATATAGTGTAATATGGTAATACACATATATATTACACTATTATGGTAATATACGTATATATTACACTAACCAGGTATAAGATTTGTTGTTGTTCGGCCTTCGGATTGGAAGATGACCATGACTTCACTTTCAGTTGGATTGGTGACTGTGGGTCCGGAAGTGACTGGTGAGGCCAATCCGGGCCCGGAAGGCACGCCCACATGTAGGACACAAGTGGATGGCTGCTGCAGTGGAAGTGGAGGTAGCCCGGGCCTTGTGCGCGGTGCGTTTCCTCTGGGCCTCTGCAGTGCGTCTGTTCTCTGCTGCACGGGCTCCTGTGGTGAGCTTGCTATGCCAGGTTGGACGGTCCAGAGCAAGAGACTCCCAAGTGTTGAGGTTGATGTCCAAGTCTTTGAGGGACACTTTGAGGCAGTCCTTAAACCGTTTCTTCTGTCCTCCTACTGAGCGCTTGCCCTGACACAGTTCTCCATACAGAAGCTGTTTTGGCAGTGGACTCTCGGGCATTCTGATGTCATGGCCTGCCCATCTGGCTTGGGCTTTCCAAGACCTCTGTGTCGGGAATTTTGTCCTGCCAGCTGATGTGAAGGAGTCTGCGTAGGCAGCTCAAGTGAAAGTGGTTGAGCTGTTTGGCATGTCTGCTATTTATATACAGTGTAGATATATAAAACAGTCCGAAGAAGGGTCCCGACCTAAAATGTTACCCATCCTTTTTCTCCTGAGATGCTGCCTGACCCGTTGAGTTACTTCAGCACTTTGTGTCTATCTTCAGTATAAACTAACATCTGCAGTTCCTTTCCACACATACCTGGTAATGATGGATACAATTTTTAAAAAAATTCTCCCTATCAATAATCCAGCCCTCCAGTTCAGTTGCTTGACCACTGTGCTGCACTTATATAGTTTTTTTAGATTTAGATTTAGAGATATAGCACGGAAACAAGCCCTTCGGACCACCGAGTCCGCGCCGCCCAGCGATCCCCGCACATTAACACTATCCTACACATACTAGGGACAATTTTTACATTTTACCCAGTCAATTAACCTACATACCTGCACGTCTTTGGAGTGTGGGAGGAAACCGAAGATCTCGGAGAAAACCCACGCAGGTCACGGGGAGAACGTACAAACTCCGTACAGACAGCGCCCGTAGTCAGGATCGAACCTGAGTCTCCGGCGCTGCATTCGCTGTAAGGCAGCAACTCTACCGCTGTGCCACCTTGCCGCCCTAGTCAAACTTTGTTGGTCCTCCAGCATTTTTGTGTTACTTCTAGGCTCATTGACAAGAACTAAATTCAGGAGATCTCTGTTTCAGCATCAGACAGCTTCAATTTTGTCAAGCTGATTACTGAGGGAGTTGACGGCTTATTAGCTGTACAAATGTTTGTTTGACACTGTGGTTAGATCTGCAAACAATTTAAATGGAAAAGTGTTACAGCAGTAGTGAATAATTCCGAAATGTAGCTGATAATTATTTAGTCAGCCCTGTCTAACCTTATCACAGCTGTAGGAGATTGAAGAGCATTTAAAATGATGTTGGCTTAAATGGAGAATTAAGAATAGATTCCATTTCATATCTCCCTTTGTTCTTTTCTTTCAGCCCGAGGTTTTGCCAGTGATGATGAATATTTGGAAATCACAGGAATTGTCAAGGAGGATGCTGGTGAATATGAATGCAGTGCCTATAACGATGTGTCATCTGCTGACGTGCGGAAAGTACAAGTAACAGTAAACTGTAAGTGATTGCCACAGCTTTTTACGAGTCGTTATCTTTCTGTGTGTTTTTGCCCTGTTCAAGGTAACAACAATGTCGTTGCTGAGAATCATGTGCTGCACAACCAGTGTCCTTTACATTACAAACTGGAAGGGAGCTGCCTCTGAATGTAAAATGCAGCTTCTTCGATCTACCTTAACATCAGTCTTAGAAGAGTTCTTGACCAGATTGATCTGTTGGGAGAGTTTCTCCTCTCGGCGGCACGGTGGCGCAGCGGTAGAGTTGCTGCCTTACAGCGAATGCAGCGCCGGAGACTCAGGTTCAATCCTGACTACGGGCGCCGTCTGTACGGAGTTTGTACGTTCTCCCCGTGACCTGCTTGGATTTTCTCCGAGATCTTCGGTTTCCTCCCACACTCCAAAGACGTAAAGGTATGTAGGTTAATTGGCTGGGCAAATGTAAAAATAATTGTCCCTAGGGGGTAGGATAGTGTTAATGTGCGGGGATCGCTGGGCGGCGCGGACCCGGTGGGCCGAAGGGCCTGTTTCCGCGCTGTATCTCAAAATCTAAATCTAAAAATCCTCTCTACTCTCCTAACCTGCTTCTGCTGAGCGTTCTGTGACTTCACTCTTAGAGCTCTGGCGCAGAAGAAGAATAACTCCAGAGAATTTTGTCCCCATCCAAATTTTAGTTTGGTTTAGCTTAAAGATACAGCATAGAAACAGGCCCTTCGGCCCTCCAAGTTCACACCAACCAGCGGTCACTCATACATTAGTTCTATCCGACACACTGGGGACAATTTACAGAAGCCAATTAAGCTACAAACCTGCACTCATTGGAATGCGGGAGGAAACTTGAACACCCAGAGAAAACCCACACGGTCACAGAGAGAATGTACAAACTCTGAACAGATAGCACCCGCAGTCAGGATCGAACACAGGTTTCCGGCGCTGTGTGGTAGCAAATCTACCGCTGCACCACGGTGCCACCCCAATGGCAATAAATTAGCTGTGTTCTCTGCTGCACTTTTAGCCTGCTTAAAGTATTGACTTGCAGGATGCTCAAATGAGGAGAAAGGAACTTTTCAGTTGTTCACGTCGAACTTGCAATCCAGATTGTAAAAGACGTTGTTGAAACCCACTCACATCTTGCGGTAAAACTGATCGTATGTTTTTGAGACTTTAATATGCAAATTGAAATGAATACTTCACCTCCAACTGTGGCATCTAGACCAAACATTTGCACAGACCTAAAAATATATTTGTCTCGTTGGCATATTCTTCATGTTTGCTGATTTTCGCTAATTTTTGCTGAGACTAAAAAGCAAATTGGTAATTAACATAATGATTTTAATAAGTGACACCTGGTATGAGGCAGTTTTTGCAATTGTGTGAATTATGAATTTTAAGCCAGCAGAAAATCGAGCAGAGTGTGAGTTTTGCAATGTACACAGGATTTTCTCTTGTGTTGCATGGAATGATTTCTAGCTATTGATCTGAATTGCTGTCATTGGCCCTAAGTTCAATAAACAAGTCCTGAGAAGGTATTTCTACTGTTTATATCTGCTGTATACAGTTTTATGAGAAATCTTCTGAAATGTAGAGATGTAGCCAGAGTTGGGGAATTAAGAACCAGAAGATGTGGGTTTAAGGTGAGGGGGGAAAGATTTAATGGGAATCTGAGGGGTGACTTTTTTACACAAAGGGTGGTGGGTGAATGGAATAAGCTGCCAGAAGGCACGGTAGCGCAGCGGTAGAGTTGCTGCTTTACAGCGAATGCAGCGCCGGGGACTCAGGTTCGATCCTGACTACGGGTGCTGCACTGTAAGGAGTTTGTACGTTCTCCCCGTGACCTGCGTGGGTTTTCTCCGAGATCTTCGGTTTCCTCCCACACTCCAAAGACGTACAGGTATGTAGGTTAATTGGCTGGGTAAAATGTAAAAATTGTCCCTAGTGGGTGTAGGATAGTGTTAATGTACGGGGATCGCTGAGCGGCACGGACTTGGAGGGCCGAAAAGGCCTGTTTCCGGCTGTATATATATGATATGATATGATAAGGCATAGTTGGGGCAGGTACTATCATTTGTGGGAAGGAACTGCAGATGCTGGTTTAAACCGAAGATAGACACAAAAAGCTGGAGTAACTCAGCGAGACAGGCAGCATCTCTGGAGAGAAGGAATGGGTGACGTTTCGTGTCGAGACCCACCATAATGTTTTAGTGACATAACTGATGCAAACTGTGAGCCGGACAATTATTTCTTCACTGTGTCGGGCGGCATGGTGGCGCAGCAGTGGATTTGCTGCCTGACAGCGCTTAGTGCGCTACGGGTGCTTGTCTGTACAGAGTTTGTTCGTTCTCCCCGTGACCTGCATGGTTTTCTTCGGGTGCTCTGGTTTCCTCACACACTCTGAAGACGTACAGGCTTGTTGGTTAATTGGCTTGGTATAAATGTATAAATGTATAAACGGACAAGAGAAGCCCTACAATACAGGGACTCCAGGGACCAAAAGGTGTCATCGGCTGGTATCGAGGTGAGAACAGGGTGGAAATGGAGGGCGGAGAAAGCAGTGGAGTTGGCAGAGTCACGCCGAAGACAAAAGGCATTGGTGGGAGTCATAGCAACTGGCAGAGCGGGCTTAGGATACTTTCCTAAGACCCAGGTTGGCAAGGCCCAGGGCAAGGAGAGACGCCATCTCATCCAGGAAGAGGTCCGAGCAGGTGTGGAGGAAGAGCGTGTGAGCAGGACGGTGGGGCTCAGGCAGCAGGGAGCGTGGACAAGGTGGGAGAGCATACCGCAGCGCAGGATTACCTGGTCAAACATCATGCAGGCAGATTTCCAGCGTGTCCGGTTCCTTGTCCAATCTGTCTACGATGCCCTACCAAGCCCAGCAAACCTCCACGTCTGGGGCAAGAGCGTGACACCTTCCTGCCCACTTTGCACTGCAAGGGGATCATTAGAACATCTCCTCAGCAGCTGCCCAAAGCCCCTTGGCGAAGGTCGCTATCGGTGGCGCCATGACCAGGTGCTCAAGGTGGTTGCTGAGAGCATAGCCACTGCCATCAGTAGCAGCAAACACCACCATGCCCCGAAGAAATCAATCACTTTTGTCAAAGCTGGAGAGAAGCTTCGACCACAACCATATACAAGGGCGGGCCTCCTTTACACGGCCACTGACTGGCTGGAAGACACGCTATGAACCCATAGAGGTGGGCTGTAGAGGCTTTGCAGGATGCTCACTCTGCAAAGTCCTCAACCAATTGGGCATTACGGGGCTGGCAAAGAAGAGGGCCATTCAATCCGCAAGCGAAACCGCAGAGAAAGCCACTGGATGACTTTGGATTAAGAGGGCTGATCCATGGGCAGTTGCTGCTGGGACCCAGGTCGGGGCCTGATCAACCCCGGCTGGGTCGCCTGGGCGAGGGTGTCTGATGTTGTGAGACCCGAAACACCCGATGACCCCAGGTCACATCACTGAGGATGCGTCCCAGTGCATCCAGAAGATGTATCTTGCACATATAAATTGTCCCTAGTGCAGGACAGTGTTAATGTGTGGGGATCGCTGGTCGGTGTGGACTCAGTGGGCCGAAGGGCCTGTTTCTGCACTGTATCCCTAAACTAAACTAAACTAATTAGCACTCACCCGATTGATTGCTTCAACAAATGAATTTTTTTAATGATATGGGAGTCAAATATTAATTCTCTAGAATAGCCACATTGTTATTAAATTCTCAGCACCTTTGCACATCATGCACTGTATCATTCCATTGATTAAACACCTACCTGGAACTGAATGATCAAACTAACAAGTTTCCACCCTGCTTTCAGATCTAATATCATTCTTTCCCCTCTCTGTGTTCTTTTGTGGAATACTTAACAGCTGCATTTAATTATTTGCCAAAATGACTCTTCTTTTGAAGTTCAATCTACCCACAGTGCTCAGTTACTAACCAAGCTTTTTAAAGAACACAAAAGCCATTATTTACTGTAAAAGAATCGGCTGCAGGCCCAATTGAACTATCCGATGAAATGTTCAGCTTTGATCTTCACCATTAATCCACTGTAAGTTTATTCTTAATATGAATCTACGAGGTTATTACCTTCATGCTGTCCTTCCCAATTGTATCCTGTATTTGGTCACAATTTTACTGGGGACGTTATTTCATTATTTAATATTTTTGCTGGTTGCAATGAATTGATAATTATTAAGGCCTATTGTTAGTGCTGCATTGGTTTTTAAAATATCAGCCATGACCTTATTGAAAGGCAGAGGAGGCATCAGGTCCACAGTAGCCTGCTCCTGCTATGTTTCTTTTGTTGTTCTTGTAATTGAAGATAGCTGCAGTCACAACTTTAGTGCAAAATGAAGTCGATTTACCGGATAAATATCCTGGAGTTGTGGACCTCTGATCAAGAAAAGTCCATCTTCAGCCGGGGGGGGGGGGGGGGGGGGGGAATTTAAGCTCACTTAAATAACAAAACATCATCCACGATGGTGGCTGTTGAAGAGCTTCAGGAAATAAAATCTGCTTTCTTATCTGATCTGTGTCTGAACCTAAACCTTTCAGCCCTCTGTAATGGCTTCACAATCTCACCGTCACATCTATCAACTCCTTCAAACTACAATAAGAATAAAGGCAGTCAGACCACCCAGACTTGGCCTGAGATTCAGATGAAACAACTTACTCCCAGCCTGTCAAACTAAGAGTTGTTTGTAAGGATACTGGGGACTGAGGCTCACATTGGGAGATCTGTATATTTCAGCCGTGTTGCAGCCTGATGTACCTGCCTTGCAGAATCACATCTTAATGACATTTTGACGACTTCATCATGATCTCCAGATCTATCATGTTCTTTCATGAGCACACATCCATCCGCCAGAGGCAGTGATGTGGTAGCGTGCCCTTGGAAAGGTGCAGCCCTGGCAGTCAGCAATATTGACCTATTACTTCATGAAGACTCATGGCTTCAGGTGAAACATGAACAGGGACACCTCTTTCAGGTTACTGTCCACACTCCACCCTCAGCACCAGTAAAACCAAGGAACTGATTGTTGACTGTACAAAAGGAAGGCCGAGGATCCACAAACTTGTCTTCATCGATGGTGGAGAGAATGAACAACTTCAAGTTCATGGGCATGTATATCTCTAAAGATCTGCCCTGGACCTTGCTCATTGACGCACCCATAAAGAAAGCTCGTCAACGCCTCGACTTCCTTAGAAGACTGAGGATATTCGGCATGTCGACAAACACTCTTTTGAATTGCTGCAGGGGTTCGGGAGAGAGCATATTGGCTGGTTACATCACGGCCTGGTTTGGTAAAATTGGCTTGGTATAAATGTAAATTGTCCCTAGTGCGTGTAGGATAGTGTTAATGTGCGGGGATCACTGGTCAGTGTGGACGTGGTGGGCCGAAAGGCCTGTTTCTGCACTGTATCTCTAAATTAAATTAAATTAAACCTACTGTCAAATTTGGCAGGACTTTTCTGTTGCTGTCAATGTCAAATTCTATAGACTTGTTCCATGCCTTGCTTCCCGGTACATTGTGGAGCCAATCTGCTGGCTTTTATCTGTGGTTGCTGCCATTTGTTTGTGAGCAAAGCAGCCTGATTTACTTTGCATTCTATTTAACCTTCTTAAACAAATGCAGAGATTAAGACGCGGGCCGTGCAAATGAGATTAGTTTACAAACTTCTGTGAAAATTACGCTGTGCAGTTGAACAGTGCCGGTTTGCTCTGGAGTTTGTTGGGGTGCTGTAGGTCATAAGGTCATAAATGTTAAGAGCAGAATTAGGCCATTCAGCCCATCAAGTCCACCATTCAATCATGGCTGATCTATCTCTCCCTCCTAACCTCATTCTCTTGTCTTCTCCCCATAACCCCTGACACTAATCAAGAATCTATCTATCTCTGCCTTAAACATATCCATTGGCCACCACGGCATTCTGTGGCAAAGAATGCCACAGGTTCACCACCTTCTGACTGAAGAAATTCCACCGCACCTCATTCTTAAAGGAATGTCCCTTATTTCTGAGGCTCTGACCTCTGGTCCTAGACTCTCGCACTAGCGGAAACATTCTCTCCACATCCACTCCATCCAAGCCCTTGTCACCAATAAATTCATCCCCAAGCAGCAGTGTCTGACATGCAAAGCATCTGCAACAACTTTCATGGAATTAATTTCAGAAGCAATAGACAATAGACAATAGGTACAGGAGGAGGCCATTCGGCCCTTCGAGCCAGCACCGCCATTCAATGTGATTCATGGCTGATCATTCTCAATCAGTACCCCGTTCCTGCCTTCTCCCGATACCCCCTGACTCCGCTATCCTTAAGAGCTCTATCCAGCTCTCTCTTGAATGCATTCAGAGAATTGGCCTCCACTGCCTTCTGAGGCAGAGAATTCCACAGATTCACAACTCTCTGACTGAAAAAGTTTTTCCTCATCTCAGTTCTAAATGGCCTACCACTTATTCTTAAACTGTGGCCCCTTGTTCTGAACTCCCCCAACATTGGGAACATGTTTCCTGCCTCTAACGTGTCCAACCCCTTAATAATCTTATACGTTTCGATAAAATCTCCTCTCATCCTTCTAAATTCCAGTGTATACAAGCCTAGTCGCTCCAGTCTTTCAACATATGATAGTCCCGCCATTCCGGGAATTAACCTAGTAAACCTACGCTGCACACCCTCAATAGCAAGAATATCCTCCTCAAATTTGGAGTCCAAAACTGCACACAGTACTCCAGCAGAGCCCAATGCTCTTGTTTAACGTGCTCGGTGCATTTATCAGGGATAGATTTCCAGTAATTGAGCCCATGGGCATTGTTCATAATCTTCTGCACTCTTGTGCATTGACCTGAACCACATCTGAAGTTGCTTGAATCGGTGGATCTTTGCCATTGTGGCCAAATTTTGAAGGCTGTACTGTTGATCTGTATTTACTGCTGGAAGTGTTGGGCAGCTAGAATGCGAAGAATTACCAAGATGGACTTCAGCAAGCAGCCAAGTTCTCCATTGTTGATCAGGTGATGATGGTGGTGGTGGAGAGGGGCGATTAGAGGAAGGGCCGAAACACTCGAGGTCCACCCTGTAAAGCATTTAGCGAAATCTTTGTCTGAGTAACATCACTAATTTCCTCCACTGTTGCTTCAAAGTTGAACCCATCAATTGTTTATCGGTTCTCTCTTGGGTCCTTTACAAGGAAGTCACAGACAATGTATCTCCTCTTCTGGACTGCAGGAGGGGACCTGTTTCCTTCTGTTGGAGTCTGCTTGCTTGTGCTTGATCCCCATTATTTCTCTGCAGTCTATATATGTTCTTGAATGGTAACTGCACCATCAAATATCCATTGCCTATCAAATGTTTCAGTCTCTTCTGCATGCTTTAAGGTCAACCCCTGATTTTACTCCAGTATTTTGGTTCCCACATCACATTGAAAGCAACTGTTAAGGGATTGTATTCCACGGTCATGCTTATTTTTACTTGCCCACTTCAATTTGGGCTTTCTTGGCTAGGAAGGAACTGCTGATGTTGTTTTAAACCGAAGGTGGTGAAGAAGGCTCTCGGCCTGATAAGTCACCTATTGCTTTTCTGCAGAGATGCTGCCTGACCCGCTGTTATTACAGCTTTTTGTGTCTATCTTGGGCTTTCTTGAGAATGGCCTTTAGTTTAGATGTTATTTGAAAACAAGCCAATAAGAGATCAGCACCGTGGCACAGAGGTGGAGTTGCTGCCTCAGAGCACCAGATACCCAGGTTCGATCCTGACTACGTGTGGTGTTTGTACGTTCTCCCTGTGACCGCGTGGGTTTTCATCGGGTGATCCAGTTTCCTCCCATACGTACGGGCTTGTAGGTTAATTGACTTCTGTAAATTCTCCCTCGTATGTAGGATAGAACTAGTGTATGAGTGATTTAGATTTTTAGATTTAGAGATACAGCGCAGAAACAGACCCTTCGGCCCACCGGGTCCGCGCCGCCCAGCGATCCCCGCACATTAACACTATCCTACACCCACTAGGGACAATTTTTACATTTGCCCAGCCAATTAACCTACAATCCTGTACGCCTTTGGAGATCACTGGTCGGCGTGGACTCAGTGGGCTGAAGGGCCCGTTTCTACGCTGTATCGATAAAACTAAAAGCAAAAATAAAGAGCCGAAAGGAGAGGCATGAAAACACTTGAACTGCTTGTCCTCCCCCTTTCATGGCAAGGTGCAAAGTTAGCCATGAGTGGAATAACCCAGTGGCAGAAGCAGGTGGTACAGGCACGTCACAAGAATAATACAGACGTTCCTCAATATCCATTTAAGGCGAATAAGTTTGGAAGTGCAGAGTTGGGGTTGATGTTGATCGATGCAAGTGCAGAGCATGAATGCTGCTAAACAGCATCAATGGCTGCCGAGCTCTGAGCTTGACTCATGGATGACGGATACTCAAGCTCAGGATTGTTCTGCCTCAGCTGCCACTTCCTCTTATGTTAGGAACCAAGATGCCAAGATTATTCCTGCACTTGCAACTTATTTCTAGCCTCTACCAGTCAGTAGCTGTCACATCTGAGTTATGCAGCAACAAAGATACAACCCAGCATAAGCACCATCGTGAAATAGATTTAAACATAATGCCCCCAGGGCCCTGAAAAACTATATATAGATTTCCAATAATATATTTTTTTCCCTTTCGGCTGTCAGTACATTTTCACAGCTCTGTAAAGTAGATTAATTGAAATACGCTGTTCAAAATAGAACACTTTTAAAGAGAGAGCTTCTGACAGGAACTAAATAACACAGTAGGTTAAAGTATATATTTTCCTACCTCCTGGGAAGTTTGTTTAAATTCACTTCAGACTGATGACATGAAAGCTTGTGCTGATACTTATCTGAATCCTAATTTTCATAGCAATGCTACAGCATGGAAGAAGGCCATTCAGTCCATTGAGTGTTTGCTGGTAGAGCCATTCCTATCAAAGCACAAAGTGCCGGAGGAACCCAGCGCGTCAGGCAGCTGTTGAGGGAATGGCCAGGCGACATTTTGAGTCTGGATTGTTCAGAGTCTGAAGAAACATCATCTGTCCATTCGCTCCACACACGCTGCCCGGCCTGTTCAGCTCCTCCAGCGCTTTGTGATTTGGTCAAGATTCCAGCATCTGCAATTCCGTGTGTCTCCGTTCCAATAAATCCCATTTCCTCACTCTTTTTCAATACTGTTGCCAAGCATCCTTCCAATGAGGGTGTGAAATAGGTTAAATGTATTTGAGGGATGAGGGATTTTAGCTACAGTGTTCGAATGAAGAACCTGGTGTCTTGTTTCCTCATGGGACCAAATAAGTATGAAAGGAATAAGGGTCTGAAGAAGGGTCTCGACCCGAAACGTCACCCATTCCTTCTCTCCTGAGATGCTGCCTGACCTGCTGAGTTACTCCAGCATTTTGTGAATAAATGCTTTTGTATATTTCTCACTTCACATAACTCAGGTCTGCTCCCAGTTGCGCCAGGATCTAGAACTCTCACAATTTAGCAAAAATGTCGAGGCCCATACCTCAGCTCCAAAGTAGTGAGTTGCACTGAACTCTGAGATTCAACAGTACAGATGCCACGGCAGATGATATTATGAAATACAGCTGTTCAAGAGAGCAGCTCACCAGCACCTTCTCACAGGCAGCTAAAAATAGCTAATTAAATGCTTGCTCAGCCTCTGAAACCCACATGCCTTTAATGAACATAAAGAAATATTGTCATCACTAATGAGAACCATTCTGAACCAGTGGGAGCATATATCCCATGTGAGAAAACAAGGGTTTTTCCATTTAATTAGTTAGATAAAACTCAAGAATTGTTTCATGAGGTTGTACTGGGCACAACTGACTTTTTTTTGTGAAGCTGCCCACAATATTCATCCACCAATTTTGGAAAACCATTCACTTTTATTTACCATTTCTTTGTTACACAAATGCAGGAAGGTTGATAGCCTCGGCCTATAAATTTGAGATGGACTAACTTGAGTTGTCCCCATGCGTCTTTGGTCCGGAACTTCCTTGAGCCAATTTGCACAACAAAACTCAAGCTGTCTTTGACACAAATGTTGATGCTACCTACTGAATCGAAGTTTATCTACTTGTGCCAGTTGATAAAAGGGTATGTAACACCAGCATACCCAGGTTAGGGGAATCAACAGCTAGAGGGCGTAGGTTTAGGTGAGAGAGGAAAGATTTAATTGGAGCCTGAAGGGCACCTTTTTCAGACAGAGGTTGGTGGGAATATGGAAAGAGCTGCCAGAGAAAGTAGTTGAGGAAGGTACAATAACAACATTTAAAAGACATTTGGACAGGTACATGGCTAGGAAAGGTTTAGAGGGATATGTGCCAAATGTGGGCATGTGGGACTAGCGTAGACGGGGCATGTTGGTCGGCATGGGCAAGTTGGGTCAAAGGGCCTGTTCCCCTGCTGTATAACTCTATGATACTTTCTCATTGTTTATTTCAGTCGTTGAAGCAGATAAAATGTCCATGGACAGGTACACGAATACAATTGGTTTGGAGGACTATGGACCAAATGCAGACAAATGGGATTAGCTGTGATGGGGCATGTTGATTGGCACGGACAAGTTGGGCCAAATGTGTGGTCTGCTATGAGGCCTCACTCTTGGAGGATATTTCTGCTGCTCCTGTTCTAATCAGGAAGAGGAAACCACACTGAGAAGGCTTCACAATCTGACTTCTGAAGACAAAATACCTCATCCTTGCTTTGTTTTATGTAAAAACGCAAAAGATTTGCAAAAGGGGCAGCACGATGGCGCAGCAGCTGATTTGCTGCCGTACAGCGCTAACAGGGCCAGAGTCCTGGGTTTGATCCTGACTACGGGTGCTGTCTGTACGGAGTTTGTTCATTCTCCCCGTAACCCCGTGGGTTTCCTCCCACACTCGAAAGACGTACAGGTTTGTAGGTTAATTGACTTGGTATAAATGGAAATTTTCCCTGGTGGGTGTAGGATAGCGTTAGTGTGCGGGGATCGCTAGTCAGTGCGGACCCGGTGGGCTGAAGGGCCTGTTTCTGCGCTGTATCTCTAAACTAAAAAAAACTAAATTCCAGTAACTGAAAATACTCAGCAGGTCCGATTCCGAAGTTCTTGCCCGTTCTTTGGAAAATGTGCTAATCGCTTTGGATATAATGACATGGAACGTTTATTATTCATTACATTCAAGTTTATTATTCATTACATTAAAGGCCAAAATGACAGTAAATACAGATTTGCTCAACACAAATTATATTTGTCTAACGGAGAAGGTTGGTGAGGCCGATTCTACATACAGTATATTATAAATACCACATCAAGAAGCTTTTTGCAAAGTCATAGCACGGATAGAAAATTGGCCCAGAAGCAAAATGCAACGGCTTATTGTTGTCTGTCAGGCGATAGGGATGAATAAATCTTTGTTCCCCGGTGATTGGGAGAGCAAAGCCTAGCCTTTTGACACAAGTTTAACGTGTACAGAGCATAGTCTAAAAGTTTGTATCTAATACAAAATGAAAAAAGCTGCTAAATTTTGAGAATTTGAAATTTTGAGAGGCAAATAAGTTATAGGTAGAAATAGGAAAATCAATGCAAAAAGTGTGATGAAATTTAATTTGGTAGGAAGAGTAGAGGGGAGTCATGATGAACTAAGGGATGCATTTTAAAAGTGGCTGTAAAAACAGGGAGAACTTTGGGTCTAAGTGCACAATATAAAAGAAAAAGGCTTAGTTGAAGAGGCCTGTTTAGAACAAAAGATGTACAGTTCATGTATTCCTTTTGTTGCTGCCCATTGTTGGTAAGGCAGAGTTAACTGCATATCCATAATTCTCCTTGAAAAGAGTGGTGTGTAGTTGCTAAAGGGTCTGTCCCTCTTCGGCGATTTTAAGGCGACTGCCGGCGACTAGGCTGTCGCCGAACGTTCGCCGGGGTGTCGCGGGCATGATCATGAGGAGTCTTCAATGAATCGTAGCGGATCTTGGCGCGTCGCAGAAAAAATTTCCAGACAGAAATTTCTTGGCGACAGCTGGCTTGTTGCCAGGTATCGTAGCTTATTGCGGGCGCTGTCGCATGCTGTCCCCAGGTTTGCTAGGTTGTCACAGATGCATTTAGAAGAAAGTAACATTTAGAAAAGGCATTTGAAGACACCAGAAGATAGTTTTGTTTAACCAATTTATTTACCGTCAGGACATTTGACAGGTAGATTGGAGGCGACAGTTTGACGGTCAGGTAAGCTTGGGAATTTCGCGATGTTACCGAAGACGGTGTAATCTCTTAGCCAGGTGCTAGTTTCACAAAAAAAGTAACTTGTATCGATCTGACACGGCATTGTCGCAGGGTAAAAGAAAATTTCGGCGATCTGCTACGACTTTGACAGTTCCAGTGATTCTGGTGAAAATTGAAGCACAAGTATACACCAATAGAGAATAAGAAATTGCAAGAGACAAAGTACTGGAGTAACTCAACGGTTCAGGCAGCATCATTGGAGAACATGGACAGACTCTGAAGAAGGGTCCCGACCAAAAACGGTGTCTTTCCATGTTCCCCATAGATGCCACCTGACCTGCTCAGTTACTCCAGTACTTTGTGTTTTCTTTTTTAAACCAACACCTTGTTTCTACATAAGAAATTGATGCAGGATTAGACCGAGGTCCTCTTGAATCAATTTGATTTTCAATCTGATTATGGTGGATTTGACCAATTGTTTCAACTTCCCCTCAACGCTTTTGGATCCGATTCTTCTTTTTTTTTTTTTTTTTTTTGAAAAGCATATGTACAAATAGAAATAAAAGACACATTTGTTACAGAGTTCTTACATAGCTTCAATTTTTAAATTTTTAAAGAGAGAAAATAAAAAATAAAGAAGAAAGGAAAAAAAACTATTGAGAAGAGAGAATAAGAGGATTAAAAAAAAAGATATAACTATAAAAATTAAAGGGAGTAGATCCGGGAGACAATAACCACAGTTGTACATCCAACCCTTAACTCAAGTTTCAACTTTTAATTTTAAATTTTTATTTTAGTCCTGCGCCAAACCCATTTACTTTTCTAAAAATTCAATAAATGGAGACCATATTTTAAAAAATAACTCAGGTTTGTCAATTAAGGCAAATCTTATTTTTTCCAAATGCAGGGTCTCTGTCATTTCCGTAGTTCACATTTTAATTGTGGGGGTTATTGGTTTTTTCCAAAATTTAAGTATTAATTTTTTTGCAGTTATTAGACTGTAATCAAGAAAATGTACCTGACTTGTTGTAAAGTTTGTAGTATGTTCTGATAATCCTAATATAATTAATTTTGGATCCATATCCAATTGCTTGTTGATAACTTTAGAAACTATTTTAAAAATCTCCAACCAGAAGTTTTGCATTTTTATACAAGTTACGAAAATATGAGTTAAATTCGCTTCCTGAAATTGACATTTATCACAAATTGGAGAGATACTAGGAAAAATCCTATTTAATTTCGTCTTCGAATAATGTAATCTATGTATTATTTTAAATTGTATTAAGGAATGTCTAGTATTTAATGAACATTGGTGTATATGTTGTAAACTTTCATCCCATATATCTTGCATTATGAGTTGATTCAATTCGTCCTCCCATGCTCGTCTATAAGATTCTGATGACGGAATGTCAGTGTCAAGGAGAGTATTATAAATAAAGGATATTAATTTATTTGAATTATAATGTCGATTCAGGCATACATCAAGTGTTTCTGGACCTCTAAACTTATATTCTTGCATGTGTAATTTTGCATAGACTCTAAGTTGTAAATATCTAAAATAATTATTAACACGTAATCCGTACTTCTGCTGTAAATCCTGAAAAGAAAGAAAAGTTCCCTTATGATAAAGATCTCCCACCCTTTTAATTCCATAACTTTTCCATTGAGCAAATCCTCTATCTAAGACAGACGGTTTAAAAGAAGGGTTATTCGCAATAGGAAGGAAAACAGATAATTTACTCAATTTTAAAGTAAGATTTAAACTATGTATGATGGGATTACCTCCATATGTTTTTTTATTTAAATTTATTGGAGCTAAGAGGATCGCACCAATATCAAATGGTAAACAATCCTCTTTCTCCATCTTTAACCAATCCGTTTGTTGATCAGAATCATCCAACCAGCAGGTTATATTTTTAATATTAACCGCCCAATAATAAAATAAGAAGTTAGGTAAGGCAATTCCTCCATTAGTTTTAGACTTACATAGATGTCTTTTATTTATTCTATGAGTCTTGTAGTCCCAAATAAAATTAGTAACAATTGAATCAATTTTTAAAAAAAACTTTTTTGGAAGATAGATCGGAATTGCTTGAAATAAGTATAGTAGCTGTGGGAGAAAGATCATCTTTATAGCATTACTACGACCAACTAATGATATAGGAAGTGTTTTCCATGGATCCGATTCTTCTACAGTCCAAATATTCAATCTACCTCGGCCTTGAAAATGCTTAAAAATTTTCTGCCTACAGCTGACTGGGTCAAACTCTTGTCCTCTTTATCTTAAACAGATGTACCAGTTATCTTAATACTTTGCCCTCCTGCGATGCTCAAAGATCTGCAGAATGTAAGTGCGGAGCCAATGGGGAGGGGAGCAGTGAGGACAGGTAGCTCAATGTTCTCAAGAAACTGGTCGAATTTTTCACTTGTAGATACTTTAGTTTTAGTTTTAGAGATACAGCGCGGAAACAGGCCCTTTGGCCCACCATGTCCGCACCAGCCAGCGATCCCTGCACACTAACACTTATCCTACACACGAGGGACAATGAACACTAATACCAAGCTAATTAACCTACAAACTTGTACGTCTTTGGAGTGTGGGAGGAAACCGCAAATCTCGGAGAAAACCCCCGTGGCCACGGGGAGAACGTACAAACTCCATAAAGACAGCACCCGCAGTTGGGATCGAACCCGTGTCTCTGGCACTGCAAGCGCTGTAAGGCAGCAACTGTACCACTGCGCCACCGTGCCGCCCTTGGTGGAATCTTTCACAGATGAACAGCAATGAAGAGCGATGGAACAAAGAAATGCGTTAAGAGCCTACGCCCAATCACAAATATATCCCAGAAATATATTTCTGAAGTAAAAATCAACTAAACTGTATTAAAAAAAAGGTTAGATTATTAAAATTATAGAAGTGTCAGCATACAAAGATATCCAATTAAATTAATTGCATTTAAATGATGTCGTGACAAGAGAGCAAGGCAACAAAAGTATAAAATAAAAATGGCAAACTGAAGTTTGTTCAATTTCCTCCAACAAAAAAGGGAATAAAAGCTGAAGAATCTCAGCAGAAGGTAGAAACCTGATTCATGTTTCATCTTGATGACCTGTCATCAGAACTGAAAGATATTTGGAGAAGAACAGGCTGTAAGCCAGCGCACACTCAGGGAATAAATAAAGTGTTGGTGTGATTGAACAACAAAAAGGGTGTGTTGAATTGACGCAAGGAAATGGCAGGCTTCAAATGCAGAAGCAGAAGATGGGTGTGGAGGAGGTGGAGATGGCCAGGGCAGAATTGCAGGGGGTGAGCGGAGGATCTGAAGAGCTGGGAAAGGTTCCTGTGATACACGAATGTAAGGAGAAGCAGAAATCAGTGATCATTTGTGGACACCACCCCTGCACAGAGTTCTAGCACGGGCTTCCATATTGCATTTGAGGTATTCTCCAGTGGCCTGCAGCCATTTGGAGGGAAACACCAGTCTGCTACCTTTTGATTCATCTCCTACAATAGCCCGAAGAAAATTCAGAGGAACAGGCACATTCTAACAGTGACTGCAAATCATAAACCTATATAACAAACAATATTGGGCTACTTCCCTGAATAAACGTTATTTACACTGTAGTTATATCTGCTGGTAATTAGGTCATTATGTCTGTCCCTGTGATTTCATTGTGACATACCAATAATACATTCAAGAGAGAGCTGGATAGAGCTCTTAAGGATAGCGGAGTCAGGGGGTATGGGGAGAAAGCAGGAACGGGGTACTGATTGAGAATGATCAGCCATGATCACATTGAATGGCGGTGCTGGCTCGAAGGGCCGAATGGCCTCCTCCTGCACCTATTGTCTATTGTCTATTGTCTACATTTTAAGCGGTTTTAAAAACACTCTATGCACTTTACCATTGTGACACAATATCTGCTTGCAATTTGAATTATTATTAAAGAAAATAGGTTTAGTTTAGAAATGCAGCATGGAAACAGGCCCTTTGGCCCACTGAGTCCACGTCAACTATCGATCACCCGATCAGACCAGTTCTACATTTTCCCACTTTTCCGTCCACTTAGGGTGATTTTGCAGAAGCTAATTAACCTACAAACCTGCACATCTTTGGGATTTGTGAGGAAACCGGAGCGCCCAGAAGAAACCCACATGGTCTCCGGGAGAACATGCAAATTCCCCAGCACCCGAAGTCAGAATTGAACCTGGGTCTCCAATGTTGTGACCTCTACCAGCTGTACAATTGCAAATGTGCAGGTTGGAATGTGACAATAGGCTGTGGTTGTAAGGTACGATGCAGTGTTGGAGTGTGAGTGAGAAATCTGGAGATGGTTACGGTCTATTCACAGAAGAAGTGAAAAACAATACTAGCTTCACCCCTCTGGTGATATTAGAGAACTTCTTTCTGCACTACAACCAGGCACAACCATGCACAGTCCAAACTGCAACCGGTCTTGAAAGATTTGAAAAAAGTCAGCTCTCCCTTTTCTCGGTGTCTATCTTTGAAAGATTTGATGCCTGGATCACAATCCCAAAGCATCATATCACGTGCATGCTCCGGAGAGGGTCCAGAGGAGGTTTACAAGAATTATCCCAGGAATGAGCATCAACCTATGATGGGCGTTTGTCAGCACTGGGCCTGTTCTCGCTGGAGTTCAGAAGAATGAGGGAGAACCTCATTGAAACATTCAGAATAGCGAAAGGCTTAGATAGAGTGGATCTGGAGAGGATGTTTCCACTTGTGGGAGAGTCTAGGACTAGAGGTCATAGCCTCAGAATTAAAGGTTCTTTTAGGAAGGAGATGAGGAAAAATGTCTTTCGTCAGAGGATGGTGAATCTGTGGAATTCTTTGCCAGAGAAGGCTGTGGAGACCAAGTCAGTGGATATTTTTAAGGCAGAGATAGATAGATTCTTGATTAGTACAGGTGTCAGAGGTTATGGGGAGAAGGCAGGAGAATGGGGTGAGGAGGGAGAGATAGATCTGCCATGATTGAACGGCAGAGTAGACTTGATGGGCCTAATTCTACTCCTATCACTTATGACCTCATGATCTTATGAAAGCAGCATCTGAGGGATTGACTGAATGTCCCAGAAAATATTCATTGCCCAGACCACTTATCTTGTAACTGGAATGTGCCTCCATATAATTGCCCTCAAGGACATTTTATAAGCACTCTCCTCCCATCCAAAGACGTGCAGCTGATGAATAACACATACAGCGTACCTGGATGATTGTAATCGGTGGACGGCATGACCAGTAGCTGAAGCCTCAACACTGAATACTCAGCAACAGCCATGTGCAATGTGCACTACCTTCTGCCTGAACATTTGCAGGATCCATCAAGCCTGCATGCCTGGTAATTCTATTAATCAGTTACTAAATTATCCTTTAAATTGATGGTGATGTGTCATAATATTAATATTGATTCTGTCTATCAATTGAAATAAGTCACAATGTTAATGATTTACTTTTGGTAATGCCATATCAAAATTTGTACCTGTTCTTCCCTCCCCTCTCATCTAAATTCCTACTTACTAACCTCATTTCTAAGTGTTAAATTAAAACTGTGACCTTGTCCACCAACAACAGTATGTTTTACGCACTTAATGCTTGCTGGATTTTCATTTGAGTGTATATCTAAAAAAGTATATAGGGAAACAATCCATGTATGTGGCCTGGGAGCTTCTCATGGTTATTGTTAGCAGAAGATCCGGAGAAAAGCTATTCTTTAGGGTTTTCTTTTGTTGTTTGAAACAAAATGCTGGAGTAACTCAGCGGGACATGCAGAATCTCTGGAGAGAAGGAATGGATAACGTTTCGGGTCAAGACCCTTCTTCAGACTGATCTCCGGGTCGAGACCATTCTTCAGACTTCTTTTGTGGTTCTGGGTGGAAACATTAACAATCTGATCACAATAGTTAGTTCGGTTGTTTATGTAAGAATGCTGAAATCCATGCTCAAAAACCCACTGATGACTCTGGGGTTAAACTTCCCGAATGAGAAAAACAGACTCGGTGTAATTTGCTTTTGATGAACATTTTGCTTCCCTTTAAACTCTGTGGCAATCTATGGACACGAATCTAATGGACCATTTGAATTATTGATGGGAATAACAATAATGTGCTGTTATTGCTGTCCATTTTTGAGCTTCAGATTGTGAGAGCTAATCTTTGATGTTAGCCTGTCAGTAAAATGTCAATACAAAGGTCGTAAAGAACACGCTAATCATTATTATTACAATTTTAAGATGCTACTTCAGAATATTTGCTTTGATAAAAGCCATAATGAGCAACCAAAATGAGCCTGAATTATTTCAGTTAATGATTTGTCTGACCTTATTTGGGCTTTGTTTTCTGCAAGGGCATTGTTAATTCAGATTTGAACACACTGGCTGAGACAATTCAACATTTCTAGCACAGATGACAATGTTTGATATGTGAAGATTGTTTGATGAGCTGATTGTGAAATGAATTATTGATTTAGAGCTTTTCTATTATTGCCCAGACTAAATTGTCATTTAGCCACAAGGATCAATAATAATGAGTAGTTTTGGCTTTTTGAGAAAAGATTACTTTGTCATACTATTTTTTAAAAATGTTTGAGTAGGAATCATCAATATCTCTCAGGAGATGAAGAAATCCAGATTCTCAAACTGAATCTGAATTTTATCCAGTAACTACTAAAGAGTAGTATTGTAGGTTAAAGCAAGATTTTGAAATAATTTATTGGAAGAAAATAATACATGTCCAAAATGCCAATCATAAATCTTTTGTAGCATTTTCATCTTAGAGTCAAAGACATCTCCCTCCACCACAACAGAGATGAGCAGACAATGTGGCCTGAAACATCAGTGCACTATGTGGATGGAAAGCAGACTAATAAGGGCATGTCCCACTTGGGCGGCACGGTAATCAGCGGTAGAGTTGCTGCTTTACAGCAAATGCAGCGCCGGAGACTCAGGTTCGATCCTGACTACGGATGCTGCACTGTAAGGAGTTTGTACGTTCTCCCCGTGACCTGCGTGGGTTTTCTCCGAGATCTTCGGTTTCCTCCCACACTCCAAAGACGTACAGGTATGTAGGTTAATTGGCTGGGTAAAATGTAAAAATTGTCCCTAGTGGGTGTAGGATAGTGTTAATGTACGGGGATCGCTGGGCGGCACGGACTTGGTGGGCCGAAAAGGCCTGTTTCCCGCTGTATATATATGATATGATATGATTAGGCGATTTTTTAGGCGACTGTCGGCGACTGTCATAGTCGTAGCAGGTCGCCGAGAAACGAGTGACTGGACCCCCCCTACAACAATGTCTACGACAAGCTACAATAACCTACCACCTGGTCGACGTCAAGCTCCGGCAAGCTACTGACAACCGACGACCGCGCCTACGACAACCTACGACCACACTGGCGACAAGTGAAGACAAGTGAAGTCAACCTAGGTCTACCCGCGACAAGCTACGACAAAGTGCACAAGGACAATGGGTAAGTCAGGGGTCCAGAGAGGTTTCATGAGGATGCAGACAAGCTAGGATGAGGACAAAACAAATAGAATATAACTAGACCAAGAGGACCCATTGGGCCCAAACCTCTCCTGCATTGGTGCAGCACCCTCTCCGCCCCCCCTCCCTCCTCCCCCCCTCCCTCCTCCCCTCCCCTCCTCCCTCCAACCCCCTTCCCCCCTCTCTCCAACCCTCCCTCCAACCCCCCCTCCCCTCCCCTTCCCTTTCCTCCCCACTCCATCCCCCTCAACCCCCCTTATCCTCCCTCCACCCCCCCTCCCTCCCTCCCCCCTCCCTCGGAGATAGATTTAAACTTTAAAATGTGAATATCATTAAATATATAACTGATAGCGGAGTCAGGGGGTATGGGGAGAAAGCAGGAACGGGGTACTGATTGAGAATGATCAGCCATGATCACATTGAATGGCGGTGCTTGCTCGAGGGGCCGAATGGCCTACTCCTGCACCTATTGTCTATTGTCTATTGTCTATTGATTTCAACGAAACTTCTTCCATTAGCACCAAAGGGATGACGGTGAGTAAGGTGAGCCTAAAATTGTCGCGCTATCATGTACCGTTTTGGCTGTAGTTCAGGAACAAACAAACAAACAAACGAGAGTTTTGGTATATAGATATGGAAAAATGGAAAATCATTCACATGGTATAACAATAGAAATGGTGAGAGATTAACAGGTGTTGGAGTTTAAAAGGATTTGAGAAGGTGCAGTTTGCAATTAAGGCTAACATATTGCGAAAGGTTTTAATTCATCATGCTTCGATTATCTTGGGCTCACATCCAGAGAACAGGTTAGTTCTCCTTCCCCCAGCATGGATATCGGTGATTATAGGAGTGCCTAAAGAATGATTGTATTAATTCCTGGAATTCTACGTTGGTTTATAATGAGGGGAGATTAAGTAGTCACGGAATTTACTCTTCTGAGTTTCGCAGAATGAGGGGTAATCTCATCGAAATGCAAGGAATCCTTATGGGGCTTTGCAAGGTCAATGTAGAGTAAATGCTTCTCCTAGCTTGGCTGTCTAGTGCCAGAGGTCGCAGTCAAGATTAGGCATTAGCCGCTCAGAACAAAAATGAGAAGAAAATGTCTTTCATCCAGAGATGATAAACCTTTGAAATTACCTACTCCAGCAGGCCATTAAAGCTCAGTCACTGAGTGAATTTGTGACAAAGGTTCACAGATGTTTGGGTATTGAGAAAATCAAGGGATATTTGTGCAGAATAGTGAGGTAAAAGAAGGGTGTCAAAGTTTACGGTGGAAGGCAGGAGAATGGGGTTGAGAGGGAAACGCAGATTAGCCATGATGGAGTAGACTCGATGGGCTGAATGGCCCAATTCTGCTCCTTTGTCTCATGGTCTTATCTTCAGGAAAGGAAATCTCCTAATCTTACCTGGTCTGGCTTGTATTTGAAACAGAATCACTGTGATATTGAAACTAGATAATCAAATAAAATCAATATTAACAAATAGATTATATTAGTAATTGCATATTAATTAAGTTGATATTTCTTAAATAATTCCTTTTCTCATGCTGCAAGATCTCTCATTCATTATAATCCACGAGATTTAACGGATAGAGACTCAGCCAACCTTTTTTCAATAGTTCAATTGCACATTATTGTCACAAGGACACAAAGTGCTGGAGTTACTCAACAGATCAGGTAACATTTCTGGAGAACATGGATAGGTGGTGTTTCAGGTTGGGACCCGACACTTTATCAAAATCTCTCATTCTTTAAATAATTGGTTCAATAAACTGGTCGGCTTGAATCCTAAATCTGAAGAATGGTCCCAAGGTGAAACATCATCTATCCATGTTCTCCAAAGATGTTGCTTGACCAGCTGAGTTACTCCACCACATTATGTCCATTTGTGTAAACCAGCATCTGCAACTCCTTGTTTCTACTTTATTGTCATGCATACCTAAGCACAGTAAAATTATTTTCTACATGCAGTTCGGTGGCAATCCTACTATACATGAGGTGCAATCTTGCGAAGTATAAGAGTGTAAGATTGCTGACCACACTGAGTCAGTGCACAGAGTCACCACATTTCAGGCGCCATTAAAGAACACAAAGTCAGGCAGTCTCTCTGGAGAACATGGATAGGCAGCGTTTCATGTCGAAAACCTTCCATCTTTTATGAGCCACCTTAGCTTTGAGAGTTGGGAAGCCTGCAGAAATTCCCAAAAGTACCCAGGTGAATGCTGGCATGGCACAAGAGCAGAAGGCGCCTTTGCTTTCTCCAGACTGATCAGCACTTGGAACTGAGTCTTACACAGAGATAAGTGTCTGAACCCCAGCATTAGCCCAGCGATCAGGCTGAAACTTCTGGGCCTAAATTATTTCACTTGATTCACTTTGTTAATTGATTTGCTTTTGCGCACCACATTGCATTTTGCAGTAAGTTGTTCCATTATTTTTTTCCTAAAATATTTCACACTAGAATGTTCTACAGACCCCCACACCTGATTTGCAACCTGTGTTCCCAACTCGAGTAAAGGATTGCTTTGTGTTGAGCTCATACTTAACGATAGAGTGAAAGAATTCAGATTACTAATTTACAGCTTCTCTGTTAAATCTCTACAGATATGACCTTTCTATTATCACTTCATGACATTTATTGAAGAAGCGTGTTCATTAAAATGTTCTGAATGTGATTACAGCAACCTGTTCAGTCACATAATCATTGCTCTCTTTTCAATAGTGCTATATTGGAGGAACTTCAACTACAAATTAAGCATTTGAGAGAATCAAAGCTGATTTTTATCAAAATCTCTCATTTTTTTAATAGTTGATTCAATAAAGTGGTCGACTTGAATCCCGAAATCCAATTTGACCCTCCTATCATTTTTGAAGTAAAAGGCGAATAACTAAATTAAAACATTTGTCTGGAGAATGGGGAGTTAATGAGCACATGAGAGAGAATAACTTGCAGGGATGTTATTATAGGTGTTGGTTTATTATCGTCATGTATACGAAGATGTAGTGAAAAATTTGTTTGCACGCTGACTGGAATGATCATACTGTACATAGCTATAATCAAGCAATATATGAACACAACAGATAGTGCAAAGACAAAGATTACATGAGTGCAGGGTATGGTGTTACAACGTTATAGATTTACAATTGCAAAGAAAATTGCAAAGGTCAGAAGATGAGGAGTGCTCCCTAGCTTATAGGGAGGAGCATTCAGTAGGGGAAGAAGCTGTTCCTGAATCTAGGCACTGTCAAGCTTTTGCATCTTCTGCCTGATGGGAGGAGGGAGAAGAGGGAATAACCAGTGTGAAAAAGTTTCCTGGTTATGTTGGCTGCATTCTCATGGCAGTGTGAAGTGTAGACGGGGTGAATAGTGGGACCACGGGTCTGCATGATGAACTGGGCTGCGTCCACAACTCTCTGCAATTTTTTGGCGTCCTGTTGCCAAACCAAGCTGTGATGCATCCTGAAGTGCATCTTCTACAGTGCATCTGAAGAAGTTGGTATGAGTTGTCAGAGACATGCTAAACTTGCTTAGTCCGAGGAAGTAGAGGCACTGGTGTGCTTTCCTGGCTGTAGATTAAACATGATTAGTCCAGAACAAATTCAGGTGATGTTAAAGCTCTTGACTATCTCCACTCCAACACCGTTGATGCTACCAGGGCGTGTACACCACTTCCTGAAGTTAGGAGAGGAAGAATGGGACAGATCCCATGTACCCATGTACTCTGCAATATTTAAGCACCGGGTGGTAACATATCAGAAAAGAATATACATGATTTTGGTCCAAAACCTATCACTCCTTCTAACCATGAGCTTACTATATGGTTTTTATTTAATGCAATAGTCAAATCAGGTTAAGTCCTTAGCTTGTGCTGAATTGCTCATGATTGGGTTGGGTTTTAATATAAAATCTGAACAGAACACCAATCTATACCCACTGAGTACAATATAAATCTATGCATTCAAACTTCAAAACAACTCTTTTTATTTTAAGAATAAAACATTTCATTCAAGGGCCCACTTCATTGGAGGTCCCATTGTTTTTTAGTGTGAGGTCATTTTAATTTAAATTAATTGAGTAAAGACACAAGCAGATCGTAGATTAAAAGGAAATCAGAGCTGTGTGAATCGGTTTGCTTGGCCAGAAACTGGATTGTGTTGTGCCGAAAAAAAATCAGGTTTTTATGGATTTGAATACGCTGAATGCTGCCTGGATCAGATTGTTAACACCTCGCCTTCAGCCAACAATTGACCATTG
Source organism: Rhinoraja longicauda (assembly GCF_053455715.1). Classification (NCBI taxonomy): domain Eukaryota; kingdom Metazoa; phylum Chordata; class Chondrichthyes; order Rajiformes; family Arhynchobatidae; genus Rhinoraja; species Rhinoraja longicauda. The sequence continues at coordinate 17,352,178 of NC_135984.1, read as the reverse complement.
TGGGCTCCACCTTTCTTGAGTCATCGATGCAGGCGCTGCCTTGTTTTGTACCTTCCCATACTTCCAGTGTCCCCCTCCTTGACTCTTAGTCTGATGAAGGGTCTCGACCCAAAAAATCACCTACCTGTATTCCTTCTTTTCAGAGATGCTGCCTGACCCACTGAGTTACTCCAGAATTTTGTGTCTATCCTTTTTGAACTCCTCCTCACTCACCACATTCAAAACATCACTGAAGTCTCATCTGTTCAGCACTGCCTTCAATCACTGACCGTTACCTCACCTTCTTTTTCCTTTTCTCTTTGTTTACTCATTTATCTATTTATTTTCTTTTATGTTTTAGTAAACTCTGTAAAGCGTCTTTGAGTGTTAGAAAAGCGCTATATAAATGTAATGTATTATTATTATTATTATTATTATTATTCGTTCGTGTCCATCGTTCAAATGTTACATTACTGTCATCTTCCGTCCTGAAAAGGGCACAAGCTTCCGGCGACAGTCAGTGGGAGCCATCACTTGTACAGTAGACGATGGTGGTAGGAGAATTAACTCAGGACACTTCCAGTTTCCAGCCCCGCGACGTGGACACTTCTGCTATGGGGCCTTTGTTTAACTAATCACCTCTTTCACACCCCCTTCCCGAATGTTCTGCCACATACTCTTGACTCTTAACTTTACATCTTTTGTTTATTCAGTTATTGCACTTTCCTTTTTAAATTACTTCACACTGCACTGCAATCTTTGCACCACCCGCTGTTTTGTGCACTTCAGTGGATTTATTGTTACATTTATCATTACCATGTAAACTGGTTACTCTCTGAGCTTCATATGTATCAGAATTTCATTGTACCCTAGTGTATATGACAATTTAAAAAACACAAATCTGAATCTTCTGATGAATAATGAAAGGCATAGATAGAGTGAATGTGGAAAAGATGTTTCCACTGGTGGGAGAGTCCAGGACCAGAGGTGATAGCCTCAGACTGAAAGGACACTCTTTTAGAAAGGAGGTGAGAAGGAACTTCTTTAGTCAGAGGGTAGTTAATCTGTGGAACTCATTGCCACAGAGGGAGGTGGAGGACAAGTCAGTGGATAATTTTAAGGCAGATATAGACAAATTCTTGATTAGAACGAGTGTCAAGGGTTCTAGGGAGTAGGCAGGAAAATGGAATTAGGAGGCAAAGATCAGCCATGATTGAATGGCAGAGTGGACTTGATGGGCCTAATGGCCTACTTTTACTCCTATAACTTGTGAAATTATGACCATTGCTAATTTAGATTCGGGATTTCCAATGAGGTCAATGCTAGCCATGTAGTATCAAATGCAGAAACAAGGAATTGCAGATGCTGGTTTATAAAAAAGGAGACAAAGTGCTGGAGTAACTCAGCAGGTCAGGCAGCATCTCTTGTTTGTATTCCTTCTTTATCACCTTGTCCCTAGACAACAATGGACCATTGTGGGCTTCACCTTTTGTGAATCATCGATGCAGGCTCTGCTTTGTTCTGTACATTCCCCTACCTCTAGGTTCCCCCTCCCTAACTCTCAGTCTGAAGAAGGGTCTCGACCCCAAACATCACCTATTCCTTTTCTCCAGAGATGCTGTCTGACCTGCTGAGTTACTCCAGCCTTTTGTGTCCATCTTCAGTATCTTCAGCAGCTCCTTCTTACACATCTCTTGAGAATGTGAATAGGTGAAGTTTTGGGTCAGTCTGTAGAAGGGTCCCGACCCAAAAAGTCACACCTCTCCATGTTCTCCAGAGATACTGCCTGACCCGTTGCGTTACTCCAGCGCTTGTGTCCATTAGTGTTGGATGCGCATGCATTGGCTTCACCAGTCCAGGCAATATTTCAAGATTTCAAGCTCAGCAGGTCAGTTTATTGTCACATGTACCAATTAAGGTACAGTGAAATTTGAGTTACCATACAGCCACACTAAGTGAAAAGCAACAAGACACACAACCACACAACAATGAACATAAACATCCATCACAGTGGGTTCCACATTCCACACTGTGATAGAAGGCAATAAAGTTCAATCGTCTTCCTCTTTGTTTTCCCGCAGTTGGGGCAGTCAAACCATCTGCAGTCTGGGTGATCAAAGCTCCTGCAGCCGACAGTCAAAGCCCCCGTCGGGGTGATCGAAACTCCCGCGTCGGGGCGGTTGAAACTCTCCGCGGCATGGAGCTCCCGAGTCGGCCTCTTCTTACCAGAGACCGCGGGCTTCACGATGTTAAAGTCCACAGGCCCCGCGGTTGGAGCTTCGTTCCCCGGCAAAGGGATCGCAAGCTCTACGATGTTAAAGTCCCGCAGACACCTGTGGCTTGGAGTGCCAGGTCAATCTCCAGGAAAGGCCACCGACTCCACAATGTTAGGCCGCAGTGGGGACGGAGATACGATATGGAAAATAATTACATCTCCGTCGCGGTATGAGATTGAAACAAATGGGCAGCCCCATTTAAAAGCTGAACTGAGAAATAAAGGGACAACATTTTGGTCACATCATCATTTGCTAGGTTTGTTTTGCCAGGACCTTCATTATTAATCACTGAAAACAAGAACTGCATGAAAACGTTAAGGACAAGGTTATAATTTATTCCACATAGAGACTGAAGTAGATAATGAACAAATATCATCTGAGAATGTTTACGCTACTTTGAAGTTTGGGAAGAAAGGTGTATTTTATTAGTGTGTATTACAAAACACAGTGACAGCAATGCTTTGGGGAGCTGCGTGTGTAGATTTTACTATTCTTCTTCTTGCGTTTGAGGCAGCAGAAGTTATGTAACACCCTCCAGGCGCTGTAGCCTGTGCAATGTGCTGTTGTTGAGGGCCGTGAGATCTACTCCTCCACCAGGGGGCCGGAGGACAGTGCAGTCGAAAATGCCGTGCTGCGCTGTTTGCTGGTCTGCTCCACACACGCAGGCTGCTGATGGACGCAACCCCCAACGATGCATGTTGGCGTTGAATTGGTCGACCCCTGTGCGGAGCCGGTTCAGGGCGACCCACTCTTTGCTGGGGCATATCCGAGCCGGGTGGGGCTGTGGTGTTACTATTGAAGTTCTTCAAAATACTGACTCCGTCCAGATCTTTGTGTTCTTGAATGTGAAACTCTTTATATTTGGTTCTGACATTTGTTTTCTCATGAAGATATACTTGGTCTTTCCCCCATACATACTGATTATAAATAGCAGGTAATATTGTAATGTAGGATGGTGCCTAAAATGTGTCGACTCTTGTGTAGTGTCTCACCGTAGCCTGCTGACTTACACTTTTATTGATTGCGCCTTATGTATAATGGGATTATCACTGGACTGTATGTTTCACTGTACTTAGATATAAGTGACAATAAAGTTCCATTGAATCATAGATAGCAAATTCCTTCTGCAATCAGCTGAGTGACGTCACCCTGGGGAGTCAAAGATTGCCATTGTTACTTTACATAATATATTCCTTTATTCGTCCCACACCGGGGAAATAAACGTGCAAAACATCACTGACTACATGAATTCCACCTGAAATCCAGCCCCATTTATATCTTGGGGCTGGGTTGCATGGACCAAGCCTATTCACATGAAGATAGGCACAAAATGCTGGAGTATCTCAGCGGGACAGGCAGCATCTCTGGAGAGAAGGAATAGGTGACGTTTCGAGTCGAGACCCTTCTTCCGACGCAAAACATCACACATTCCTTCTATCCAGAGATGCTGACTGTCCCGCTGAGTTACTCCAGCATTTTGTGTCCATCTTCAGCTTAAACCAGCATCTGCAGTTCCTTCCTACGCAAGCCTATTCTCATGTTTGCAATTCACAGGGCACCTGTGGCTCCACTTAACTTAGTAGTCACAGACGCCTCCTTTGATGGCTCGGGTGCAATGACCATTCTGGTTGATCGTGGGGTCTTGAGTTGCTGCACATGATGGAAACTTATACTTCCCCTGGACAGCTTGATAGCCTTCTGATGACCTTTACACTGTTTCCAATTGTGGCTGATGAATTCATTGAATTCTCATACTGTAATAGTTTTATAATTATGGTTATGTTTATTATTGTCACGTGTGATACAGTGAAAAGCTTTTGTTTGCATGCTATCCATTCAAATCAGATAATACTATGCATGAATATAATCAAGCCAAACACAAGTACAACAGGTCGAGTAAAGAGAAATAATACGAGACTGCAGAATATAGTTTCCAAGTATTCTGGCTTAAGTTTTCCTGAAAAAAAATCCAGTCCCACAATGAGGTTGGCTGGAAAATCGGGACTGTATCATAGTTTCAGGAAAGACGGTTCAGAAGCCTAATAACAGAGGGGAAGAATCTGTTCCTAAGTCTGGTGTTGTGCATTTTTAAAATTCTCTATTTTCTGCTCCACGAGAACGGGGAGGAAAGGGAATGTCCGGTGTAGAAAAGGTCCCAGGTTAGGTTGGCTACTTTTTGAGGCAGCATGAAGTGTAGATGGAGTCAATAATTCTCCACAATTCTCTGCAATTTCTTGCAGCCTTGGACAGACCTGTTCCCATGATTAAAGGTTAAGCCAAATATACCGTACACAGCAGAATTTGGTTCGTCAATGGCTGTATCTTTTACCAGTTACTGTAAACCTAAAAATAACCTGTACCATTCCAGGAAAGCTGATTTCAGACATTCAAAAATTGGTACCAGCAGCGTTAGTGAAACAACAATGATACCTCATATCCTTTTATTTAGTTCTCTAAGTTTTGGAGACCATAGCCTTGGACTTTCCATCTATAGCTTCTATTGCCTTTGACTTTTCTACTGGAAAACATGGCTAACATGAAACACATTTTTTCTTAATGTACACAGCATAATTCTAACTTTTTGCACCTTGGGATACACAGCTTTGACAGACTGCTATGACGTTACTGATGCGAAAAACAATGATTGATATTGTAAATGTTATGATATTGCTTCTGGCTGAATGACTGCCCTGATCATTATAATTTAACACAGAGCAAAGTGAAGAGAAGCATTTTGGCATAAATAGTAAGAACACCGGCTAACTGGCTTGGGTCCATAAGGGTGCCCTGGAACAGAAGACTCTTAGTATATTTCTGCAGAAGTCTTTGAAAGTGGCAGAACATGTTGAGAGAGCACTTAGTAAAGTATACAACCTCCTAATTAAATTTACTTCTCTGCTTCAATTAATGTTCTACAGGCTTTAGACTAGAGATACAGTGCAGAAAAATGGCCCTTTGGCCCACCGAGTCCGTGCCAACCAGCAATCACCTGTACACTAGCGCTATCCTACACAGTAGGGACAACTTACAATTTTACCAAAGTCAATTAACATAGAAATATAGAAAATAGGTGCAGGAGTAGGCCATTCGGCCCTTCGAGCCAGCACCGCCATACAATATGATCATGGCTGATCATCTAAAATCAGTGCCCTGATCCTGCTTTCTCCCCATATCCCTTGATTCCGTTAACCCTAAGAGCTAAATCTAACTCTCTCTTGAATACATCATTAACCCACAAACCTGTACATCTTTGGTGTGTGGGAGGAAACAAGAGCACCCGGAGAAACCCCATGCAGTCACAGGGACAACGTACAAACTCCATACAGACAGCACCTATAGTCAGGATCAAACCCGGGTCTCTGGAGCTGTAAGGCAGCAACTCTGTGCTGCCCTAAGCAGACTAATGCACATCTAGAGTAAAGCATCCAACTCTGTTCACCCCATTTTTGGAAAGTTATGAAGATGCCAGGGAGGGGAAAAGAGGGATGAGGGATTTCAGCTGCAAGGTTTGGTGGAGAAGATGGAATGATCTTGGTGCAAATCAAAGATACTAGTGGAACAAGATAGACCACTTGACCCTAAAAACCGTAGTATGTCATGGCGCCATTTTAGTATGCGGAAACTTGCTGAAACATTTAAGAAGAAAAATGACAAAAATCTGTGAATTGATAGAAGAGATATATTCTGCATTTTAATGGTATAATCACACATACTGTTCCCCCAAAACACTGATTACACTGCGAGAAGCATAACGGATGGCGGGTTTTGCTTTCTAAAATGGCGGACGTTATGGGCCTTTGCGTACTACACTTCAGTACAGGCGATTTCAATGGAGTGGCCAATCTTGTTCCTCTAGTATATTTGGTGCAAATAACGTTGTGAAGTGATTTAGCAGAGATGGATACATAACTGGGATGGATTCATAACAATATTAAATGGTGTAAATAAAGAGCTTTTCTCATTTATTGAAGGTTTGAAGACTAGGACACAAAGTATTATGCAAAAGATACAGGGATGTGAAGGAAAACATTTTATGCACCCATGATCTAGAAGGATGATGGGAAGAGGTCAAAAGGGAAATTAAGAGAGATTGAAGTAAGAGGGAATAATTTGCAGGGCTGTGGGAAAAGTGTGAGGAAATGGGGCTGAGAGGATTGCTGCATGAAGAGCCAGCATAAACTCATTGAGTTGACTGGCCTCTTTCAAGGAGAACCAGTCAAGACCACAGCAAAATGGCATCAAAGAACAACGTTTTGAGCAGACCCAGGAGAGGTTAAGTGAGAGTGATTATGTTTTTTTTGGTTCTGATGACAACAGGAGTAAGTTTGTTATGCAGAAAATATGCCGCTCAAAACTGCTGACACTGGAAATCTAAAATAAAGTCACAAGCTGTTAAAAACAGTCATCAGGTCAGCTGGCATCTGCGAAAAGAAATGTGAAAACTTGCCTCGTCAATCTCCTTTAAACTCTCTCCCTCTCAAGCCATGCCCTCAAGCACTTGATATTTCTACGCTGGGAAAAAGTCTATCCACTCTCTATACCTCTCATAACTTTATATACTTCACTCATGTCCCCCTCAGCATCTGATGCTGTGGAGAACACAATCAAAGTTTGTTCAACCGATCTTTATACCTCAAACTCTCTTATCCAGGCAACATCCTGGTGAGCCTCTTCTGCACCCTCTCCAAAGCCTCAACACCATTGTAATGCGGTGACCAGAACTGCACACAATGTGGCCTAAACAATTTTTTTTGCAGGTGCAACAAGATTTTCTGACTTTTATACTCAGCACCCTCACTGGTCAAGCCAAGTATGCTGCACATCTGCGTAGGAAAGAACTGCAGATGCTGTTTTAAATCGAAGGTAGACACAAAATGCTGGAGTAATCAGTCTGAGGAAGGGTCTCGACCCGAAACGTCACCCATTCCTTCTCTCCAGAGATGCTGCCTGTCCCGCTGAGTTACTCCAGCATTTTGTGTCTGTGCAGTACATCCTCTTTACTACTCTATCTACTTACATTACCACTTTCAGGAAACTGTAGACTTGCACCCTGAGATCACTCTGTTAATCAATGGTCTGAAGGATTCTGCCCGGGTCCCATCAATCATAACTTGTCTGTTCTGCCCATAACCCATAATTTCTGCTTTTATTTGTAACCAAATTCAGTTATTGTCTAGAGTTAGACACAAAGTGCAGGAGTAAATCAGCATGTCAGGCAGCATCTCTGGAGAAAATGCATGGGTGACGTTTTGGGTCGGAACCCTTCTTCAGACTATTATTGTTAGTGTCGGTTGAGTGTTGACAATGCTTTTTTAAGGACTGCATCCACAGCACCTACAGACCAGTCTCTCTCTTCATGTGTAAGAAGGAACTGCAGATGCTGGTTTAAACCGAACATAGACACAAAAAGCGGAACAGGCAGCATCTATGGAGAGAAGGATTGACTCACCATTCACTGAGCCAACTCTCTGTTTACCTCTGTTTTTGCTGATCAATTATAGAGCAACATTGAGTGAATGCGTTACTTGTCTTCACAGATCCTCCATTGATCCTTGAAACAAGGAATGTTGGGGCAGCAGTCGGGCAGAAGGGAATCCTCCAGTGTGAAGCGTATGCTGTTCCGTCGGCAGACTTCGAATGGTACAAAGAAGACCGAAGGTATTTTCTGTCATTGCAATACTCCCAGCAGGTTTGTTGCAAAATAACATGAGGATTAGCATTTCCTTTTTTTTTGTAATAGCGTTATCACATGCAGGTTTGTAGGAAGGAACAGCAGATGCTGGTTTAAACCAAAGATAGACACAAACAGCTGGAGTAACTCAGTGGGACAGGCAGCATCTCTGGAGAGAAGGAATAGATGACGTTTCGGGTCGAGACCCTTCTTCAGACCATTCAGAAGAAGGGCCTTGACCCGAAACGTCACCTATTCCTTTTCTCCAGAGATGCTGTACGACCCGCTAAGTTACTCCAGCTATTTTGTTTCTAACACATGCAGGTGATTTGTTGGTGCATTCAAATGAACTTTACATCTCATTTATGCCATAAATGAACCATATTCTGTTGGAAAGCAATTAAATTCAGTTCCTGCCATGTATGTATGTGTAGATTTGGACCAGTGAAGTGAATCCAGCTGAGCAAACGCAAACAAATCCCATGAGAAATTTGTTCATCATTGACTCCATCTGCTTGTTTATGAAGTGTTGTTTGAATGCAGGATTTTCAGGGTAGTTAATGTTACAGATAATAAGAAACTGCAACTGTAATAGACCAGAGAGTCCTAGAGTTGAGGATGATCACTGTTGTTCTGATCTTTCACCTTTGTCATTCTCCAACCTAATCTCCAGAAGCATCAAATCTAAAACTCTCGATCTAAGCCTTGAATACAATTAATGATTCCACTGCCACAAATCTCTGAAGTTGAGAACCGTTAATGCTGTTTTTCTTTGCACATATTCTCCCTCTTGAATGGTTCCAACATTTGTTTTAATGATAATAATTCACCCTTTGGTGACAGAAAACTCGAACAACACACCTTGTTGTTTTATTGCTGCTCTTTAATGTTCCCATCTTTGTCTTTTCACTTGAATTCATTGACTTGAGCCGTGGTTGATTCCAGCCACAGGCAGCTCGGAGGTCACCTTTAAATTCACCATTGAACCAGGGAGGTGGGAATAGGGAGGGGGAGGGGGGGAGAGGGGAGGGGGGAGTGGGGGAGGAGAGGGTCCTGCACAATGCAGGAGTGGTCTGGGCCCAATGGGGCCACTTGGTCTAGTATATTCATATAAGACCATAAAGCATAGGAGCAGAATTATGTTATTTGGCCCATCAAGTCTGTTCCACCATTTGATCATGGCTGATCTATTTTTCCCTCTCAATCCCACTCTCCTGCCTTCTCCCCCTAACGTTTGATGCCCTTACTAATCAAGAACTTATCAACACCCGCTTTAAAAATACCCAGTGACTCTGCCTCCCGGCCATCTATGGCAATAAAGATTCACCTCCCTCTGACTAAAGAAATTCTTCCTCATGTAGTACGGCGGCACGATGGCACAGCGGTAGAGTTGCTGCGCTTACAGCGCTTGCAGTGCCGGAGATCTGGGTTCGATCCCAACTACAGGTGCTGTCTGTGACAGAGTTTGTACGTTCTCCCCGTGACCTGCGTGGGTTTTCTCTGAGCTCTTCGCTTTTCTCCCACACTCCAAAGACGTACAGGTATGTAGGTAAATTGGCTTGGTAAATGTAAAAATTGTCCCTAGTGCATGTTGGATAGTGTTAATGTGCGGGGATCACTGGTTGGCACAGACCCGATTGGGCCGAAGGGCCTGTTTTCGCGCTGTAACTCTAAACTAAACTAAAGTAATGAGCAGACAAATTTCCAGTGGAATATCTGTGAAGCAGGGACAGCACAACCTAAAATAATCTTGACAGTGTCATTGAGTTCATTAATTAATTCATTGTTCAGATATCCTGTTCAGAAATAATTTCAGATTTAAAAAATAACATTACTGCAGTAAATAGTTTTCAGCCAAACAAGACGTCCGCAATAAAAGGATCACAAATGACTATTTATCACAGTTTTCCAAGAAGCATATGAAGCAGATATGCACTTTTGTCTGCCAAGAAATCCCACAGATTGCTAAATTGTAAAATTGCCACACCTCCTAGGTTAATGACTGAGGATGGACTAGTGACGGTAATATGCTTACTTTATCCAGCAGGATTGTTTCTTGACACCTAACAGCAGTATTGCATCACTTGCTACCTGCACACACGTATTTCCTTTGTTTCAACTGCAATAAGATTTCCAGAGATCATTGGGAAAGTACAAACACAAGGAGCATTCCTCTATGGTTATTTTTATGCCTAAATCGTGTTCAAATGATCAGGATTTTGAATGTTGACTGCTAGATTTGGTCTGAAGTAAAAATGCATTTAGAAAGCTCAGCAAAACCAATTGTTATGGTCTGGAAATTTTCAAGTCACAAATTTTCATGCCCCGCCACACCCAAGTAGGGATATTTGAGGAGCAATGTCCCATTGCGTGAACATAAATTTACAATTTTTATTGATCTTTTTGCAACAAACGCCTGTGCTGTTTCAGGGGAACAAACACCTGAAGCTTTGGCAATTGAAATTAATTGCTTGACTGGAGGCAGGAGAAGAAGTTACATGATAGCTTTCTAATACAAGGACTGTAAATGCCCTCAACACCCAATCAGAGTTGTGGATGGTATGCTTTGAATCATGTATTCCAATTCAGCATCACTTGGTTGAATTGATGGGGAGGTTTTAGAAACGTATCAGCAATATTACAGAAATTATGCATTAGGTATATTGCAAAAGTTAAGCTGAAAGGTTTCTGTACTTTACAGGCTTTCTACCGGATTAAATGGTGTGCAAATTAAGAAAAATGGAGATGCATCTGTGCTTACATTCTTTAACGTTTCGGAAGAGGATTATGGAAACTACACCTGTGTGGCCATGAACAAACTTGGCACCTCAAATACAAGTGTTCTTCTCTTTGGTAGGTACCTGAAGTAGGAATTGGTAATCACTTAGATATTTGACCTTTTACTATTTTTTGCGCGGAACAAAGGTTTACACCACACTAGAGCTGCAAAGTTAATTTGGAGATGGTCACTAACGTTACTAATTTATCCCAATTACCGATCATCTCCAATTCCCCCCACCCACGTATATAAATGGAACTGAGAGACAATTAATCTGCCTTATTTTACTCCCAGTGTTCTGGCTGGACTTGTGATAACTTTTCAACAAAATAGACTTGATACCTCTGGGAACATTCCTGAATATTTTTCATGGCCTGATTTTCCATTGGAATGAACACAATAATTTAAGTTTTTGGTTGGATAACTTAATAAATTATTGATTCCATTTTAACAAGAATACATTACCCATGAATATTGTACTTTGAGCTATATAACTGTGCCTGTCGAGGTAAAGAAGCAAAGATTTAAACATAGTGTGCTTAACAGAACCACAATATGTTTTACATTATAGGATAATTTGTTTTATGAATTGAAATCCATTGTAACATTTTTTTTTTTTCCCACGGAATAAGAACATTTTATATAGACGTATGGCTCTTGATTGATTTAGTCATTATTTTGTCAGAAAACGGTGTCAGAATATGATCTCAATTAAATGGAAAATGTTCTTGAAATGATAAGTAAATGCATCCATCAGGATTTTATGTTCGGCATCACGTTTTAAAAAAATGTTTAAATATGATAGAAATCATTTCTGTTTCTGTGAATAATTTTTTTGGAGACTTTATATAAAACGTGATACAGAATTGTGTTTGTATACATTTCTTTCCTCTTGCTGTTCGTTATAATTGATTCACTTTTTTTTTAATGTTATGATCTTTTTAATCAATTCCACACAGGCATTTTACAACTAGGTCATTAGATCTGGAAAGCTGTCAAAGCAATTTACTGATTTCCAATTGGGAACATTAATCATATGCAAGCCAGCTTGACTGCAAGAAAACTTCAGTGTCCTTAGATTATGATTCAGTTTAATATCCATTGAGAAGATGATTAGAATGATTTTTAATGTTCCAGTCTCTTCATCCCCAAACCAGAAAAGTTGCCTCTTGAACCCATGTCTCCAAGGGCAAAAATGGTTTAAATGGGAATGCTAATTTGGTCCATCAAACATGAACACTTCATTAATTCTAAACAGAACAATAAATAACTTGAAAAATAATGACCTTATTTTAATTTAAAAGTCAGTATCTCAAATAAGTTGTTCTTTAAAGGATGAAATGGCAATATTCTGTGATACATGATTCTCCAGAATCAAAACCCAGAAGTGGATGATCTTATAGATGCCATTACAATTCCACATAAGCCGAGACTATGTGGCTGACTTCAAAATCCAATTTGTCAAATTAGCACCCAAGGCAATTTCCACTTTGAAACATATGAATTTATTTTCTTCTCACATAATTCGTGCTTGTCTGCACTGACTATTGAAGTTACTTGTATAACAGCCCAATTTTCAATCTTGATTCATCTGCAGATTACTTCTATTTATTAACTACTGGGCATGGCAGATGATGCTTGACAAATAACCTCAGGTGGAGATGTAGCATGCCCTAACCCTACATCTACAATGACAGCAGTAGGCGTGAGGCATAATTTATCTTCTGACACTTATCGCCAAGAATGTGCATCATAACCATATAAAAGGACTGGACAAGCTCGATGCAGGAAAAAAATGTTCCCAATGTTGTGGGAGTCCAGAACCAGGGGCCACAGTCTAAGAATAAAGGGGAGGCAATTTAAAACTGAGGTGCGAAAAAACTTTTTCACCCAGAGAATTGTGAATTTGTGGAATTCTCTGCCACAGAAGGCAGTGGAGGCCAATTCACTGGATGAATTTAAAAGAGATCTAGATAGAGCTCTAGGGGCTAGCGGAATCAAGGGATATGGAGAGAAGGCAGGCACAGGTTACTGATTGTGGGTGATCAGCCATGATCACAATAAATGGCGGTGCTGGCTTGAAGGGCCAAATGGCCTCCTCCTGCACCTATTTTCTGTGTTTCTAACTAGGCATATTCTATGGTACAATGACACTGGATCATTTTGCAAATAAATTAATAATGTATTTGTTTTTATTCATCAGGTTTGTTTTCCACTTGTTGCTTCAATGAGCCGTGTTGAGTTTGAGTACATGGCTGGCTATAAAGTTCATTGTGCATATTGAGCCTGTGTTTGTCAACAACAGATGGCTGGAATAATTTTGTTCTGCGCTAATTTAAATGCATTAATCTACTTCACAGCATGTCCGCTGGCATGAAGTGTCCAACATATGCCCCATAGAACTGCCCCGTTTCATTCTGAATCTGAGGGTTTTGTCCATTTGTCCAGCAAGTCCAAAAATGCTTCAGTTTGTTAAAGGAACAAATAAACTTGTCTTTGGTTCACTGATGGATAGAATGGTGTATATCAATCAATATCGAATAATTATGCAAATAAATGGGCAACCCAGATCTATTAAGATAATACTTAATGACAGAAACATAAGAAGCAGTTACAATTGCATTGTTCATTCATTTAATAAGCTTCATAGTGCTTAGCGTTTACTTTAGCTCAACAATTATGTAGCATTCCCATTCCACAGTCATTGATAAGTGAGAGATTTCAATTATGATCAGATAGTCATTGTGTCTTAAGATCTAAAGGTCCAATAAAACAAACAATGTGCTGGAGAAACTCAGTGGTTCAGGCATCATCTGTGGAGGGAATGCTTAGATGGCGCTTCGGGTCAGGACCCTTCTTCAGACTGATGGGCCAGAGGGGTGAAAGTTGGAAATGGGAGGTGGGTTTGGGGAGAGCCTAGCAAGTGATTGGTGAGTACAGGTAAGGGAGGGGTTAGGGGGGGGGGATTGGCAGATGGATGAAAAGGAGACAAAAGGGTGTCAGATAAATAAATAAGTCTTTCAACATTTTTCCCAATCCACTTTAGACAACTCCACCTCCATACCATTATGTTTCCTCATTTAAGTTGAAGACAATGATTTTGTCCTTTGTTGTTCACTCTCAGATTGCATATGGTGGGCTGAGGAATGGCAGATGGAGTTTAATCCAGATAAATGCAAGGTGTTGCACTTTGATAAGACAAACTATAAGGAGAGGTTGAACAAACGTGGATTGTTTTCGTCTGGGGCATTGAAGGTTGAGGTGAGACCTGATGGAAGTTCATAAAATTATGAGAGCACAGATAGGGTAGACAGATAGAATCTTTTTTTTTCCAGAGTGGAAATGTCAAAGACTTGAGGGCTTAGCTTTAAGGTGAGAGAGGTAAAGATTAAAGGAGATGTGCGGGGCAGGTTTTTTACTTGGAGAGTAATAGGTGCCTGGAACACACTTGGTGGGGATAGAGGCGGATACAACAGTGGCATTTAAGAGGGTTTTTGATATGGAGGGGATGGAGGGATATGGATCACGTGCAGGCAGAAGAGATTAACATGGCAACATGTCCGGCATAGACATTGTGGGCCTGTTCCTGTGCTGAACTCTTCCATGTTCTAAAACCAACAATGGATCATCAATTTGTCACCAATTTAAATATTATCATAACACCTGGTTTGTTTATAACCAACATCTATCTTCATGTAATGATCTAATTTTGCTTAAATTTTCCCCATGACGATGTAAGTATTATTAAGCATAGTAGCAGTGGGCAAATGGCATTTCAGAACCTCCCTGAGCATATTGTTTATTCTTTCATCTCATTGTGTTGCACCAGCCATGCTCTATCGACTTTTAGTATAGAAGTAACTTCACACTTAGAACTGTTGGGTTCGCAGGTATGTTAGCAAATCTTAGATTTTGTTATGAGGATAAATCATGCCATATGAGGCTTGATGATAGTGATGTTCCCAGAAAGGATTCTCTACGGTTCTTGAACTTATTACACTCTGACACATGCACATGTCTTTGCTACTTCCTTATCAGTGACTGAACAGTTTCACTTGTGCATAACCAAATCCTTTTGATCAAAGTAGAAACCAGATTCATTTTTACATTAGCAGTGAGTTAACTGATTTCACCTTCAGCACTCACGACTCGCACTTAATATCCTTTTCCCAGGGACTCTTAATAACCTTTTGAGGGGAATTCAACTTGATGTTTGCTGTTCTGAACATTAGTCAGCAATCCTTCCTAACAGTGATTGAGTCCTACACACACTTTGACTGCAGACAAAACCTTGGTTTTTCCAAGATTTTCCTGCTAACATTAGCTATAAGGCTTACACATACATAATTGTCCCTCAGCCAATTTGTGGTGAGATTGGAACAATGCCCAGCAAAGAAGGCTACTTAAAGAAAGGTAGAATGAAAATGATCAAGAAAATTAATAAAAAGAAAATCCTTAGCATTAAATTCTACTTTGCTGGTATTTTTTCCCTGCTTTGTGAAAAGCAAGTTATATGTAAGTGACCTGACCTGGTTTTCATTCTCAAGCCACACACAGATTGCATGGTATTGATGTTAGCCTCATGTAGTAGATACTGGATGGGAACATGGCTGGATACAGATTAGCATTATCAATAGATCAATCGTTTTAAGTGACGTCATTTTTTTGGTTGGTCTTTCATAGCCAAACACCAAACCAACAGTCAAACATTGACAACAATACAAGAGAATAAACCCACTTCTGGTCAATAATTATTTTGCCATTATTATGTCCTTGACAGAAAGGTCATTTTAATCACTCTGAACATTATACATTTCCTGCCTTTTATTATAAGCCACTGATCCCCTAAATTATCAGCCCTTCATATTTCCATGGTTATTCTTTTGAATATTAAATAGATGTTATTTTTGATGATTTTGTAAATATTACATTGCCCTAATTATGTTGATTTTAATCACTTAGTCTATTAATATTACAATTTTTAAAAAACAGAATATTTCTGCGTTACTCAGTGTGTCAAGAAACATCTTGGGAGAGAGAGAGTTAACATTTAAGATCAGTGACTTTATCAGAACTGAGAAAAAATCAAATTCAAGCCAGTTTTACCTTGTAGAGGAAGAGAAGGGGTGGAGAGAGTAGAAGGAAGGATTGTGATTCTGTGTAGAGAAGGAGGATTTGAATAAAGTGCATGGTGTTCAGATGTGATACTGTGATTATCACAAGAATGGATACCAAGTTAAGTGGATGTCTACTTCAGATAACGTCCTGTACAGACATACAATGCTCCAATAGTTCATTATGTTTGACATGGAAATCTCCAAAATCCCACGACATTTTGAATCACGCAAATTCGATTAGTAGAAAAAAATCCATCGGATGGAATTTCATGGTGCTAGGGGTGTCATAGTTGCTGGAAAATACATCAGCCATTTAATCCTATCTCATGCAGGAATTAATTGTGACCTTGCTAATTAGTACGGTGGACTTCCAGATCACAGGATAACTAGTTTTGTCAGAGTAATTTTGAACAGCAGTTAAGTTTTCTGTTGTGAAATTCTGTCCTGTTTCTTAGTACTTGGAATTCACTCTGCCATAGATATTTGCACCAGGCATGTAGTCAATAGTTGGGTTTTTTGTTGTTGAATAAAACGTTTAAATATAAAGTTAAAGGTGATCTAAATTAACCCACCAAATCACCTTGTCTAAATATTAATTATCGTTGAAATAATTCTCTGAGTGGCAAGGAGTGCTGAGGTGAGGGAACAGCTTGTGATATTGGCTTGAGCAGCTCAGTGAGATACAAATGAACCTTCTGCCTGCTACACCGTTAAATTCTGCAGAGGAAAATTGGAGACCAACGTCAGGTGATAGTTATTTAGAATTGAAAATATTTCCACGTGCCATTCAGTATAAAAAATGGAGCACGCAATGATAGCAAGCGGAATCCTGATAACTAAGGGTTGAAATGCAAACATTCAGGATGTCTTTGATTTAAATTTAATATTTAATACCACCGGCTGCAGTGAGAGTGATGGAAACTGCCCCATGTTCTGAGCAGGTGGGAAAATTGATGAGGTATGCTACAGACTTTGTCTGCATTAGGAACAAAATCCTGCTTCAGTGCCTGTGGTGTTCGAAGCACCAAAGCTCAGTAGGCTTGGAATTAATTTTGTTAGCTGTCAACAGTAATATTGCTGATCAATTAAAATGCAATGTTTTCGGCTGAACTTCTACGCAAAATTGCTTTTCATAATCGGATTGACATGCTTCAAACCCAAGGTTTCCTGGCTTGGCGATCTTCAACACAGTCACTGGTTCTCAGTTCAACTTTATTCTCGAACTTGATCATTCTATCACTCTTTAGAAATATTTCAGTTGAAAAGGTCATAGCAGGAAGCTGGGCACAGTACGTGCTTCACTGACATTTCTCGTAACTGCTCGGAAGCTGTTGCTTTTAATTGCTCATCACCCCAGGAGGACAGAACTCTCCACCTAACACCTGGTATCTTCCAAGATCACTTGTTTCAACTTACCGACATGGTAAATTAGTCACACAGTGTAGAAAAGTACTCTAAACACCATTGAGTCCATGCCAGCCATCAAGCACCCATTTACACCAATCCCACACTAATCCCATTTAATTCTCCCCACATTTTCAAGATCTCAAAATAGATCATGTTTAATGATGGCCATTTGTTTTATTTCTAACATGTCATTTAGATTTTAATTGAACTTCCATCCTTACATCTATTATTAAACAAATCTACAGAAGGGTCACGAACCACGAAACGTCACTTATTCCTTTTCTCCAGAGACGCTGCCTGACCTGCTGAGTTACTCCAGTATTTTGTGTCTATCTGCAATATAAACCAGCATCTGCAGCTCCATCCTACACATTAAAAAGGAACATTTATCCGTGATAGGATTAACTCAGTGTTTCTATTCCTCAATATGGAGTTGGGCTTACTTGAAAGGATAGGCCTTATTCCCTGGCTCAACACTGATGGCACAGGAAGTTATCATTCTCTTTTTACATTTTACTGTCAACTTTTCAGCAAATCTCAAACTGATACTCCTTCTGCTTCTTGTGATGGATTCCTGCCTCTATTTTCAATACAAGGAACAATTTGGGCAAAATAAATCCACCATTTTGAACCTTGTTGAGCTCCTGTGCTTGGGGAGGGGGGGCACAGCATTTCAGATGTTAAATGGGAACATTAACAACCTTCGTTTTATTTTCATCAGGCAGCAAACACTCTCAACCTTCTGCCCTCCCATCCTGAAGAAATACTAACGAAAGTATTGTCCTTCACTATGTTCATTCAGATGTCATCAATCAAACAGCTCCCTTCCTAACAGGTCCACCCTTCCTTGGTCAATAGACAATAGACAATAGGTGCAGGAGTAGGCCATTCAGCCCTTCGAGCCAGCACCGCCATTCAATGCGATCATGGCTGATCACTCTCAATCAGTACCCCATTCCTGCCTTCTCCCCATACCCCCTCACTCCGCTATCCTTAAGAGCTCTATCCAGCTCTCTCTTGAAAGATCATCTATTGCTAGCCCTGATTTGTTCTGGCCTTTTCCTATCTCCAGTTCCTTCCCCTCTACTTTCAGTCTGAAGAAGGGTCCCGACCCGAAAGGTCACCCATCCTTTTTCTTCACGGATGCTGCCTTGACCCGCTGAGTTCCTCCAGCACTTTGTGTCTATCCCCTCCCAACAATATTGATTTTTGCCAGATATGGTGAATTATCCTCCAGAGCATCGGGTTATGGAAATCGTGTGATCTTACACCTCTGACCTGAGGTCAATTGTGATACCCTTATTATTTCTATTTCTCTATATTCTTAATATTTCACATCTCATCCCATAAATTAATCCTTATGTAGGAACAGGCCATTCAGCCCTTTTAGCTATTCTGCTGTTAAATAATGACTAAGCTTCGTCATTTTTCCCTTTGCACTATAAATGGGGACGCAAGACACTGCAGAGACTTGAACATAGAGCAAAAAACAAACTGGTGGAGAAGCTCAGCAGGTAGACAGTATCTATGAAGGGAAATTATAGATGATGTTTTGGGTCAGGACCCTTCTTCAAAACTCAAGAAGGGTCCTGACCTAAAATGTCATCTAACATTTCCCTCCACAGATGTTGTCTGAACCACTGAGTTCTACCAGCAGTTTGCTTTCTGCTCCAAGAATTTAAAATTTAAAAAATTGTAAATTGTAAATTGTAAAAAACCTTTATTGTCACTACACAAAGTACAGCGAAATTAAAGCAGTCCAGATGATGCAATCACACACAGCAGACAGTACAAAGGATAAACCTTTATCCATAACAAGCTAAACCTAATCTACTGAATTAAACAAACCGACCTCTAATACAATATAGACAAAACAATTACAATACGGTCGAGGCAGTGTACAGTGCAATCAAGACAGCAAGTTATTGCACAGCAATGAGAGCTAACATATTGCAAGTGTAGGTGTAGCAATTGACAATGCAACCTCATGGAAAAGCATAGCTCTTTGTGGAAAAGTATTCCAAACTTCTACCACCCTCTGTGTAAATTTCTACCACCCTCAACTTAATAATTTGAAGTCCAGTTCCAGTTTAGACTCGCTCCAAGATCCAGCTTCCCCATTGAACTGAAGTAGTTTCTCTCTATCCATTTTATCAGTTCCTCTTAACACTTTGAAAACTCATCAAATTAGTTCATATTTGAGTCAATTCAAGAGAATCTACCCTGTTGCCCTATAAGCCAACTCCTGAAATACAGATATTTTCTAATGGATTTTTATTAAAATCTTGTCAAGATCAATATGTTCGTGTAAAAATGCAGTGCTCTCAATGCTCAAGGTATAATCAGAACAGAACATTGTGTAGGTCTAACATAACTTCTCACCTTTCCTTTCAGGACTCTTGATATAATGTCCAGCATTTTCTGAACCATTTTAATTATTGTCCATAAGGGTTCATGATCCATGTTCTCTTTGAAACCCCATTCATTTTTACTAAACAACATTTAGAAAACTCTTAGTTCATCTTTGTTAAATCAAGTGTGGATGACCATTGATAAAATCCATGACCATAACTTTGCCCACTCACTCAACCCATGAATTGTCTCTTTGTAATCATTTCTTCTTGTTCAGCTCTTAATGTGTCCTCAGGAGAACCATTCTCCTTGTGTTAAATGTTATGTCTGTTTTAGATTCTCATCATCCCACAGCGCCATCCCCTTACCATAAGGATGAATGGCCTGCCCTCTCCCAGGTTCTAGCCTGTTTTCCATATTGCCAGGAGTAATCATGAGATGCATACGAGTGATTGTTGTGACTAAAGCAGCACAATTTCAGCCTCTATGTAGGATAGCTCAACTATCTCTTCATAACGTTGCAGTTAAGGTGAAAAATTATAGGGGGGGCTGCAGCCACAACCCTATTTTCTAACACATCATTTTATAGCTCTGTGCTGATCAATAGGTATTTCAATGATTGCCTTTGAGTCTCAAGCCTATGGAAAAGGTTCTGTATACAGCACCTCAATCTTGATGATAAGGTGATCCATAAGTTTAGTTTAATCTAGTTTAGTTTCATTTAGTTTAGAGATACAGCATGGAAACAGGCCCATCGGCCTACTGAGTCCACACCGACCATTGACTACTCTTTCTATGATATCCCACTTTCACGTCCTATATACTAAGGGCAATTTACAGAAGCCAATTAACCTACAAACTTCCACGTCCTTTGAATATGGGAGGAACCCAAAGCACGCAGTCTGAGGGAAAATGCACAACCTCCACACAGGCAACACCCAAGCTTAGGATCGAACCTGCTGTGAAGCTGTACCACTGCGGCAGCCAGAAGTAAACCTAGACCTGCAGTTCTGGTGCAATTTGTAAATGCAAGTTCTTCTCATCCCCACTACCCCCAGAGTAATATTTTTCCGTTTTCCGTCTTTTAATCTAATGTCCTAGATTCCACAGCCGAGGTAAGTGAGTCTGAATGTCAAACAGCCTGTAATAAGTACTAGCAACCCTGTCTGTGGGAATGCTAACTGCTGAAAGCTTGAACCACTAAGGCACCCTGAGGAATAATACTAATCAAAATTGTTATTTCCAGTATCCTGAAAGAATTTGTCAAGGGATTCTTCGAGACCAATGCGTCAAAACCATGAATTAATGATTACAATGTACAGTAAATGTACCGCTGAATTGCATTTCATTGTACATCTGACACAGAAATTTTGAAGGGTAATGTCTTCATGAAAAAGTGATTGCAAACCTTTCATTTGTTTCCATACACAAATTGTATTGCAACATGTGTTATTTAGATCCAAGGGCAAGATGATGAAATGATACAGGGATTGTCTGGCATTTCTCATTCTTAAAAAGAAAAATACAATCACCAAGGCTTTTTCATAAAGATTGCTGCTCTCAATCAACAACAACAAAAATCTATCTCATCATATTCTGTTGACCTTGGTTTGAGGGAAGCATAGCTTTGTAATTGAAATTTCTGCCATGCAAGGCAGTCAGAATATGTAAAACATCTGGGGCTGCAGTCTCCAAATCAGCTCAATAGCACCTCAGCTGGAGAAAGCAGACAATGCTGTTAACACTCAGGCAGCATCTGCAGAGCAGAAACGAAGTACTGGACCAGAAATGTTAACTATGGAGAATCATTGGGTGACGTCACCACCATTGTCCCACTGAGTTACTCCAGCTATTTGTGTCTATCTTTGGTTTAAACCAGCATCTGCAGTTCCTTCCTACAGCTAAAATGTTAACTGTTTCCTTTTCCACATCTGCTATCTGATCTGCTGAGTGTTTCCAGTATTTAAACAGATTTTGAGCATCAGCAATGCTTTTGAATTTCACCTCAGTTGGATCTAGGCTGATATTGAGCTTGTCCACCACAAGGCTGGATAAGTTGCTGGCGGACACACCAATTGCATGTTTGCCTCAAGCAACATGTGATCTCAAGACCACAACTCAGTTAGCAACATTTACTGATGAACAAGAGATGCATCATCACAGTGGTCGTCAGTTGGAAGGGTGGGCACGGATGACGTTGTCTCTTTTGGAAGGATCACCTTCCAGTGGAGACAACACAACGTTAAATTCACGTACCATTGCTTGCTGCCACTTGAGCCCTTCCTTTCTCCAACCCTACTCCCAGCCTCTTCTCCCATTCCAGGAAAAAGGACCATTTGAAAACAATTCAGCCAACTGATGGTCTTCAGCTGGTCTTTTCAAATACATCCAGCACATCAAATACATATATACATGGATTCGGTTGCAGTCATATTTCTAGGCCATCTAGGCCTCACCTTCCTGAGTGTGCCCCATTTATCTTTGGATGCAAACTGAACCTGCACTATTACAATTGATGACTATCCTTCACTTTTTTGTTCAATATGTAGGTCTCACTGTTCAAGCCAGGAAGAATAGGTACTTAGGAAACCCTTTCCTGCCCAGTTTAGTTTAGTTTAGTTTAGCAATAGTTTACATTGTCAAGTTCATGATGACCTCCCTTAAACTTTGTGACCACATCATTCCGACAGCCAAAACATTGTTAAAACAGAATCCTCCGGACCTGTTTGCTGTTGTCAAGTGATTGAGTCACTTCATTTTCTTTTCAAAGTGTCTGTTTCTTTTTTTGTATTCATTTACGATACGATACGATACAATATAACTTTATTTATCCCAGGAGGGAAATTGATCTGCCGACAGTCATAAAAGCACAAAATACACAAAACACAAAATACGTGAAACATGAAATTAAAGTGATGAGTGGAAAGGCTTGGGGAATGTGCAAAGATTGGGTGGGGTGGGGGTCGGTCTCAGTCTCAGTCTACCCCACAACAGAAGGGGGAGGAGTTTTAAAGTTTGACAGCCAAAGGGAAGAAGGATCTCCTGTGGCATTCTGTCCTGCATCTTGGTGGAACCAGTCTATGCTCATGAGGTCAACTTCATCATAAAATAAATCAAAGCAAATTTAATCAGGTGGTGTTATGGTGGAACACACCGTAACCTGAACCCAGTGTTAAGATAAAAAGGCTAGTTGGGTTCATGAAAAAAATGTAACCATAGATTTCTTGCCACCTTTCAAATCTGTAACATCATCATATCCCTAAAGCAGACATGAATAAAATAGTAAAAAGACAGAATTTACTGGAAATTCATAGTGGCTGCAGTCTGACTTATATTGCTCTCATAATAAATAAATAAATATATTTATTGTATTACAAATGTTATCCTGTTGTGCTATTAAATCTTGCTTTTTGCAAAAATCAGCGTAATCGGCAACAATTTCCACCTTCTGCAGATTATTAGTACAGAAACAGCAGGGGGTACCGGAGCTAAAAATAGTTAGTGAATAAACCTGTTTGTTTGCAGCTTGCTAATGCTTTAGGTACTGATGAGATTAAGTCTGAGAAATAAAATTTTAACATTTATCCTTCACTTGGAATTTAAAATATTAACTCGTAAGCAAAACTCTGAAAGTGTCTATGCTGCCCTTTATAACGATGTCTTTGTGCAATTATCGTTTGCTGGTATATCGAATAGTTATCTAAGTTGTGCAGCTTTTTTGGGTGTGAATGGGTAAAAGCACCCTTGGAATGATTTGCAGATATTTTGTTCCCTTTCAGGAAAAAAAATGTGCATTTGTGTGTCCTGATGAATTTTCACTTCAAAAATGTGCAATCCATGACACCTCTGGTATTCAGCAAAATGCAGTGGAAACTAATGGTACTGCAAAAACCTCAGCCAGTATCAACCTGGGGCGCTGGATGCTGGGGCCAAAAACAACACATACTGTTGCCTCCATTCACAACCAGTATGTCACTGGCACCCTCCAAGCAAAGCAGGGAAGGCAGTCCTGATTAAATTTCCAGGTCATTGTTGCTCAATATTCAATTGGCATACTGTGGATTGAAATACTAATTGTGAAGACAAATGGGTGGGATATGGACTCATGCACGAGCACCTCTCCAAAGAGAAATGCTTGCCTGTGAAATGGTGTGATATGGATGGCATATTGTTGTTGAACCGAAGGTGTTAACTCTTTGCTGCTAATTGGAGTTATGATTTTTTTTTCCCAGTTCAGATCCATGATGCACCTTCATGAGCAATCTGTAATCTTCATTATGTTTCAGGTTCATTTTATTGCATGTGTGTTGCCATTAGTATCACTTTGCTGCTCAGTTCCATGACTAAGGATATGTAAACTGTATTTTGTGGATTTCTTTTCCTCCCTCCTTCCCTTCCTTCCTTCCTTCAATTCTTCCCCCTACTTCCTCACCCTTCCTCTCCCCGCCCCTCCTCCAACCACCTCACCATTTTCTCCGGTTATAGAAGTAAATGAGCCCACAAGCTCGACCCAGATTCAAGGTCAGTACGGAGCACTCTCATTTCTGTGGCTGCATCTTCTCCACTTTTGTTCTCTATTGCATGAGGGGACGGGGGGGGGGGGGCTCTTTCAGCACTGCCAGGGGTTTCATGCAGTCAGCAAAGAAATATATAAAGTTACCTTGGAAGCAAAGAATCAACAACAACTCATAATTTGACCGGGATATTTTCTTCAGAATATTTTCCTTACTACTTGCAACAAGAGGAGTGGAATAATGGTTCTTAACCCATAAAAGTCATACCCCTTTACAATAGCTGTAAATATGGTTCAGATTTAACTGTTCTACAACTTATTGTGTGTGTGTGTGTGTTTAAAATTTAAACCGTATGAAACATCAATATATTTTCATCTTGTACCAAGGACTGCTGTATAATCAAGGTTCTACGGGTGTTAGGGACTGATGTGTTAAGCAAAACTCTTTGGCTGACTACCATTGTTTTCAGATGGCCAGCATTAGATGGCAATGGAGACCCTCACAATAGAATGTTTCTCCGTTGTCTGTTTAAGGCTCCATCCTGACTGCTTGAGCCGAACCTCCATTTTTGCCACTTATTAAAAAAATCGCCTACTATTAATCAGAATTTATTGGGACTTTAGTAATTTTTCATGTGGGAAGTGAGAAGGCACAGAAGCTGAGCAGAGGGTTTCTATAAGCCTTATGCAAAATTCACTGATGCCTTGAGATTCATGTCCTGCATAACATAGTAAAATCCACTCCGATTATCTGTGCAATTGTACAAAAATACAATAAAAACAAACCTATAGTGATGGCTGTGTGATTCTGGCTAACATGACACTTGCTGTGCTAGCAAGGAGCTTAAAGGACTCTGTCCCTGACTGCCACTGTTGAGCAGCAAAAATGACCATCATGGAAGTAGGGGAAAATGCAACGGGTGGCTAGAGATGGTGCATAGTGACCTCCTGTGCATCTGGCAACCCCCCTGCCCCCCTCTATTAGTGATCTAAGCTGATCAACTCCAGGAGTTGTCAGAGGTGGCCCCCAAGCCACGACACATTGGTGATCGCAGCAACACAGAAAATAGGTGCAGGCGTAGGCCATTCGGCCCTTTGAGCCAGCACCGCCATACAATAGACAATAGACAATAGGTGCAGGAGTAGGCCATTTGGTCCTTCGAGCCAGCACCGCCATTCACCGTGATCATGGCTGATCATCCAGAATCGGTACCCCGTTCCTGCCTTCTCCCCATATCCCTTGACTCCGCTATCATTAAGAGCTCTATCTAACTCTCACTTGAAAGCATCCAGAGAATTGGCCTCCACTACCTTCTGAGGCAGAGAATTCCACAGCTTCACAACTCTGAGTGAAAAAGTTTGTCCTCATCTCCGTTCTAAATGGCCTACCCCTTATTCTTAAACTGTGGCCCCTGGTTTGGGAATCCCCCAACATCGGGAACATGTTTCCTGCCTCTAGTGTGTCCAATCCCTTAATAATCTTATATGTTTCAATAAGATCCCCTCTCATCCTTTTAAATTCCAGAGTATACAAGCCAGTATTCAATATGATCATGGCTGATCATCTAAAGTCAGTACCCTGTTCCTGCTTTCCCCCCATATCCCTTGATTCCATTAGCCCTAAGAGCTATATCTAACTCAACACAACAGCACAACTATTGCTCTGGTGCAGTTTCAGTATTCCTGACCATTGCTGTGACATTGCTTATTAATGTCAGAACGGAGAGCCATTAGCTGGTGTCATTATGCCCATTCCTGCATGATGAGGAATCAGCAATCGGTGTTGTTTACCTCCAAAAGTTCCAAGTACTGCAAGCTGAGGAGGAAATGTGCATCTATCAATCCCTCACTTCAGTTGATATGTGCCTTATGCTAGCCAAGCATCAGCCATGCTGTGTGAGTTGAGCACTGATTTCCCAAGGACTTTAGTTCACATGGATGTGACCAACTATTGTGATGAACTGCTATGGTGTTGTAATTGTGCACATGGATCCACTTTCTCGCGTAGAATTCCAATTTGATAGCAAGTCAAAAACCATTCTAAGAGGCCGTCAGGGCAAACATAACTCTTACCAAAAGGAACTAAAACAACAGAACTATTTATTATGAGAAGCAAAAATTACTTTAATAAATGAACATGATATCAAAACTTCTGATGAAATGAGTGTATCTAAAAGATCTTATAGAATAAAATTCTCAGTGGCATGCTGTGTATTATATTTCCTTTCCAAAATTCAGTTCCATTAACTTTAGCGGAGTCAGATTTTGGATGCAGAATCATTTGCAGATCCTCTGCTCTATTACTTGTGTTGTGTCTGTAACCATGGACAGGTTTCCACCTCTATCCTACACTGGAAATTCTTGCTGTTTAAGGATAATACGTTGAAAGAAAATAATACTTCCCTTCACAGACCATATGCATGCAATCAACTTTATCATTCATTTTATCCAACTCATTTGTTTAACTGTGGAAAGTGCTCTAACCAAAATTTTTACTGGCCCTAAACAGAAGACATTGACCAAACTTCCACAACTTTTATCCATCACATCCAGTTTCATCACTTTTGTTTTCCTTATCATTACAGTCGTATGAGAAAACATCAATTAAAAATTTAGAGAACAATCAGACTCGGTGACACCCTCAACGCTGCTGCAAATGTTTGATTAATTCAGTTTCCACAAGTCAGCAGAGTATGAATTGTGTGTAGAATTATCGCATATCCAGCAAAAACAGTCTGAAGAAGGGTTTTGACCCGAAACATCATCCATTCCTTCTCTCCAGAGATGCTGCCTAACCCACTGAGTTACTCCAGCATTTTGTGTCTACCAGCAAAATAGCATCATACTTGCACTTTCACATTCAGCAAGTCATTAATGCAATAGCTTAGAAATATAGTGGCCTCTGTTTTCCAATAGATTTCACAAACTACTTTGTTTGGACATCAATGGTCTACGTGGAAGTGCTTCAAAGCAAAGCGCCATTGTCCCCAAACCACAATCAAAAACTTGCAGAAGGCTAATGCTAAACCTAAAGCTCAAAGTTACATCACTTTAACAGTTGGAGTGATTTGGGATTCCCTTCACAGACCCTAAAACATTCCCATCACTTAATAAAACCTCATGATATGAATTCATAAGTGTTATGCATTGCACTGATGCATCCGGTGATCTGACTAAAACTTACATGAATGAAGCAAATGACCAGAATACAATTTGGGTACGGCAGTAAAATCCAATGCATAAGTTGAACCAATGTTTCATTGGTTTCAGCGAGGACTTCACTTGTAGGAAATGTTTGGTTTGAAATAGTGTCGTTTTGTTAAAGTCAATAATTGAAAGAAAATGTTGTGAAATTCTTTTTATTCCACCAAGAGACCCAATATTATGGCTTCCATTTACAGTTCAAGTCAGATTTGAAAATGTCAATAGAAAAATGTTACATTCTACCACAACTAATTTTATTAGATCAACACACTGATGTGCCAAGTCTGACCTTGCTCTCCACATTCTTTTATTTCAACTCTTTCTATAAATACTTTGCACATGGGCTTGTAGACCAGGCTTCAGTGTGGCTCCTTTCCCCCTGTCCCCTTCTTTTGGTTGTGAGTTGTGTAACTAAGTAATTCATGAACTAAAGGTTGCCACAGTGGCACAACAGATAACACAGTTCCGGAGACGTGGGTTTGATCCTGCCCTTTAGTGCTGTTTTTGTAGAGTCATAGAAACATAGAAACATAGAAAATAGGTGCAGGAGTTGGCCATTCGGCCCTTCGAGCCTGCACCGCCATTCAATATGATCATGGCTGATCATCCAGATGAGCAACCTGTACCTGCCTTCTCTCCATACCCCCTGATCCCTTTAGTCACAAGGGCCATATCTAACTCCCTCCTAAATATAGCCAATGAACTGGCCTCAACTACCTTCTGTGGCAGAGAATTCCACAGATTCACCACTCTTTGTGTGAAGAAATGTTTTCTCATCTCGGTCCTAAAAGACTTCCCCCTTATCCTTAAGCTGTGACCCCTGGTTCTGGACTCCCCCAACATCGGGAACAATCTTCCCGCATCTAGCCTCTCCAACCCCTTAAGAATTTTATATGTTTCTATAAGATCCCCCCTCATTTTCCTTCTCATGACTGCATGGCTTTCCTCTAGGTGCTCTGGTTTCCACCCACATGTTGAAGGTGTGCAGGTTGGTAGATTAATTGGCCTTTGTAAATTGCCCCGATGTGGGGGCAGGGCTGGCGGACAAATGGGTGTTTACGGGAAAGTGCAAGAGAATAGATTATGGGAAATAAGTAGGGGAATGAGGCAAATGGGAATGTTCTGAGAGCTGTCAGCACAGACCTGTTGGACAAATGCCACCCTCCTAGCTTGTTAGGAAAAAACAAAGTCTGGGAATTTCAACTGGGGATGAATTTTGATCAATTTGTCCATGCTTGGAGAAGGAGTTCAACTATTAACCTTATCTCTCCTCCTCAAATCTGCATACGTTGATCAGGACACTCCTCACACTCTTCCACTCCTTGGGGAATCATATTCATCATGTCCAGTCTTTCCTGCTTACTAAAATGCTCCAACCCAGGGAACATCCAGGTGAATCTATTCTGTAATCTCTCTCATAGAAACATAGAAAATAGGTGCAGGAGTAGGCCATTCGGCCCTTAGAGCCTGCACCGCCATTCAATATGATGATGGCTGATCATCCAGCTCAGTAGCCTGTACCTGCCTTCTCTCCAAACCCCCTGATCCCTTTAGCAAAAAGGGCCACATCTAACTCCCTCTTAAATATAGCCAATGAACTGGCCTCAACTACCTTCTGTGGCAGAGAATTCCACAGACTCACCACTTTCTGTGTGAAGAAATGTTTTCTCATCTCGGTCCTAAAAGACTTCCCCCTTATCCTTAAGCTGTGACCCCTGGTTCTGGACTCCCCCAACATCGGGAACAATCTTCCCGCATCTAGCCTCTCCAACCCCTTAAGAATTTTATATGTTTCTATAAGATCCCCCCTCAGTCTTCTAAATTCCAGCGAGTACAAGCCCAGTCTATCCAGTCTTTCCTCATATGAAAGTCCCGCCATCCCAGGGATCAATCTGGTGAACCTTCTCTGTACTCCCTCTAAGGCAAGAACGTCTTTCCTCAGGTTAGGAGACCAAAACTGCACACAATACTCCAGGTGCGGTCTCACCAAGGCCCTTTACAACTGCAGCAGAACCTCCCTGCTCCTAAACTCAAATCCTCTTGCTATGAATGCCAACATACCATTCGCTCTCCTGCAGATACATTGTATGGCGAGACAACCTTTGGCTGTCGGATAATTGTTTTCTCGTTACTTTCCCAGTGTAGAACCATCCTTTTAAAATATAAGAGCAGTCAATAGGTTCATCATTCCATTGGTATCAATGGCCCTACTGCTCTTCACACGTCCCATATGTAGGAGACATGAGTGTGGGAGGCGTTGTCTCGTTCTTGCTGGCACACGTTTTCCAGACAGGTGTCATTGTAAAGTTGACAGGAGCAGCAATTCAAGACATTTTTTATTTTACCTCACTCAACCCAGGAATGTTAAGGTCAATGGGAGCACACTCACCTTCAAAGAATTGAGAATTTAATTTGGATCTGTTATTTTGGTGTTCAGCTTCAGATGAGAATAAATGAGTCAAGAACGAATGATATTTAGGGTTAACAAATGATACCTTGTAAATATTGAACAAATGTAAGATTATCAAAAGGTTTTATGTCTGCGTACAAACCTTACCTCAGTGTTTACACTTGTTTCAAGTATCTCGAAAGACCAGTGCTGGAGCCAAAGCTATGAATGTCTTAGTTGAAAGGACCAATGTTACAGAGTTGTGTGAGAAAAGTTGATGTGAGAAATAAGAGGACTGCAATGGAACCTAACCGTGTAACTGAGCAAGTAGGAAGGGTTGGCAGATGAAATGCTGGGCTGGTAATAACTCCAATGAGAGAAGTGCTTCTGTAGGGAATGGCTATGCATCTGCATTTTGATATTCAGCGCACCTTTGCCTAATGGGTCCATACATTGTATGACACAAGTTGGAGACATGTTGGAAAATGTAGGCTAGTGGCTCGGACCTCTCAATGCATCACTTGGCGCTCAATGGCACCCAGTAATGGTACCTGAATTTCTCACGCCTGGGGGCTGGATGCACTTCACACCTGCCCCCTCAGTTTATGTCAGGTTCCCATTTGGATTGAGTCAGAAATCACCTTTAAAAAAGTACTCTCGGGTTAATTCTTTACTTTTATGTTTTTAATTTCACTTCATATTTTTGTTTTAAATGAAAGTATTTTTTCTATTCTTTAATTATCTTAGTCAGTTTAAATGCCTCTGGACATCAGACATTTATAAATAGTCAACGTGCCTTTGATAGCAACCTGCTCACAAGGGCACTCGGTGTAAATTATGTCGGAGTGGGGTCTTAGGTTCTGCCAGATCTCCACCTGTGGTCCTCTTCATCTTTGGAGGAGTGAAGTCATCAGCGTATCATATTTTACAGGAGCCAAGTGTAGTCGTAGGGTCATAGAGTCATACAGGGTGGAAACAGGCCCTTTGGCCCAACTTACACACGCCGACCAACATGCCCCATGTTCACTGGTCCCACCTGGCCTATAACCCTCTAAACCTGCCTTGTCATTGTGCCTGTCCAAATGACTCTTAAATATCATGATAGTACCTGCCTCAACTACCTCCTCCGGCAGCTCGTTCCATACACCCACCACCCTTTGTGTAAAAAGATTAACACAAACATGACCTAGCCCATATTGAATTTTAGTCTGAAGAATTCAAAAGAGAATATGTTTTAAATGGCAAAAAACTGTTGAATTTTGTTACTCAAGCAGGTCTACGTGATTTTGTGCAGGAAAGCAAACTTGCAAGTGGAGAAAATAATCAGGAAGGTGTGTTTGAAGGGAATAGATAACAAAGAGTAAATAAATTTGGCCTTCAACATAGTGCAATAAGAAGCCACTAAATTGGTTCCCAGCAAAAGTCAAGTTGAATTTATTATCATAGGCACAAGGATGGTGAGATGCAGGCACAATGGAAATATTGTTTACAGCAGCATCACAGGTATATAAACTCAACACACAAAAACATAATTAATACATGAATTTTTCAAGGACAGTGAAAAGCCAAAGACTGCAAAAGACTTTAGTGCAAAAACACTGTTAGAAGACAAGTCCATGATAGTGCAAGAGGAGGTCCATAGCATTCCATTGTCAAGATTGGATGAGAGTTGTGCAGATTGGTTCAAGACCTGTTGGTTGTAGGAATGTATTGGAAAGAACTGCAGATGCTGGTTTAAATCGAAGGTAGACACAAAATGCTGGAGCAACTCAGCGGGTCAGGCAGCATCTCGGGAGAGAAGGAATGGGTGACGTTTTGGGTCGAGACCCTTCTTCAGACTGAAGAAGGGTCTCGACCCGAAACATCATGGATTCCTTCTCTCCTGAGATGCTGCCTGACCTGCTGAGTTACTCCAGCAGGTTGTAGGAATGTAACCGTTCTTGAACATGGCGGTTTAGAACTTCAGGCTACTGGATGTTCCAATCCGATGGTAATCCCATAAAGGTTGTCCTACGAGGGGAGATCGAGCAAGATGAGCCTGTTGTGTTCAGAGCCATGATTGTACCTGGATGATTCTCTTAGCCAGCCTAAGGAGTTGGTCATTTTGGAGAGAAATATATTTGCCCTGTTTGTGAATCTTTGGACTTCACCATCCCTGAGGGCTGTGTGTGCTTTAGGCTGAGACTGGAATACATTTATTCACTTAGGGAATAGAAGGACTTGAAGATCAGGTCATCAGACTGACTCGTGGCTTTCTCCGATTCCTATTTTTGTGTTGATATTCTTGTCTTCTCATTCACTACTTCCAAATTGGAATGGGCAGGAGCATTCCAGGTCATAACTAACCAAAATGACATTTATACTGCCAGCAGATGCTAGTAGATGTAACTGTTCAGTGCAGAATAGTGTTCTGTACCTCTTGAGAAGTGAAGGCATGTCTTCCAAATGCTAAGAATTTAAATCTTTACACAAAAAAAGTGATAACGGAATCTTTGATCACCAACATGTTCAGAAGATACCTGGAGGTTTTACCAACCTTGACACTGCATTGACTTTGCACTTCACACAGTATTGATTAAAATGTCCTTTTATCAACTCCTCCTCCATTTCTGCCTACTTCATAAGTACCAAACATATTATTTTCCAAATATGCAGAAATGCATAACAGGAACTGAAGCGTGCGAGTTAAAATAAATCCTATCAACGTTATTCACAATATTTAAACTTGATTAATTTAATCGGGATTATGAATTCAACATACTATTTTGGATAATATTTTGGATAAACCATTCCACTGCAAGTTCATTCTGTTGGAACTGCGCTCCAATATCAGAGTAACTTTCAATCTATTTAATGCTTCATTTACCTTGTGCATTGGGCTCTGTGAAGAAAAGCAGAAATTATGTTTTAATTGTAATTTCTAGTTGAAAATTAATCCCTAAAGCTTCATTTATTATGTCAACTACATTCTAGCATGTCATATTTTTCAAAGACATATTGTCCCAAGATTTAAACACAAGATATAAAGTTATTTTGGAATAACGTGAAATAAATAATTTTTCAAATCATTTGAATAGGTGAATAATTAGCTAAATCAATAATCTCAAGGACTGAGATCACCTGTGAATGCAACACCGCTGATTGATCCTTGCTTATTAGATTTAATCATGTTACAACTCCTGACCAAACATTTATCATTTGAAATTCATATTTACAGCTTTAAGAAAATAATTTTAATCAAAAATACAGAGAAGCATCTTTTAAAATAATCCAGTATTAAAGAAAAAGCATCAAACTTAGTTTGGACATTTGGACAGGTTCATGGATAGGATAGCTTTAGAAGGATATGGGTCAAACACAGGCAAGTGGGACTGGTGTGGATGGCATGTTGTTCGAAATGGGCAAATTGGGCCAAAGGGCCTGTTTCCACACGGTCTGACCTAAAAATATGCATTATCTTCTAAACCATGTGTGTATTTGACTAGAAGGCTTGGAAATCAGAAAATTAGGAGTTTGCATGTCCTCCGGGTGCTCTGGCTTCCTCTCACATCCCAACGACGTGCAGACATGTAGGTTAATTGGCCTCCGTAAATTGTCCCTAATCTGCAGGGAGTGGATGCAAAAGTGGTGTAACATAGAACTAGTGCGATCGAGTGATCAATGGTTGGTTTGGACTCAGTGAACAGAAGCCCGTATTTCCATGCTATATCTTTAAACTAAACCAAACTTATCATTTAGAATAATATAACAAGTTTTTCAGAACTAACATCAGGGATGGCACATGACACTAAATTAATATATCTTAACATTTTCATCATCTTTACCATCAGAAAAATTGTTGTCTGATGTGATGGCGGTCGTTATTTTCCCCCATTTTACTCAAAATTCCAGTTTATACACAAACATCTTGCTTGTTTGAAATAATATGCCTTTGGCAATTACTAAATTTGGCAGGAAGACCATTTAAAATGGTCCAATAAAGACCTGTTTAATTCAATCTCTCAATTAAAGCCTTTGTTAAAGAAAGTTGAAAGGAGAGTAATTCATCATAGTTCATTGGTGTAAATCTGAAGAAGGGTCTTGACCCGAAACGTCACCCATTCCTTCTCTCCAGAGAAGCTGCCTGTCCTGCTGAGTTACTCCAGCTTTTTGTATCTATCTTCAGTTTAAACCAGCATCTGTCATTCCTTTTTGCACACTCATTGGTGTTAATGTCAGTTTAAGTTTCACCTGCATATATTTGGTCAATTAAAGTGAAAAGCAAAAAAGTTATCTGTCTTTGATTCAGGTTTGAATTTACCATGCAGTTAAGTTAAGAAAAATGTGAGGTTTACATTTTGGGAGGTCTAACGTGGGTACACAGTGAATGATAGGGCTCTGGGTAGTGTTGGAGAGCAGAGGGATCTAGGAGTGCAGGTGCATTGTTCCCTGAAGGTAGAATCGTAGGTAGATCGGGTGGTCAAAAAGGCTTTTGGCACGTTGGCCGTCATCAGCCAGAGTATTGAGTACAGAAGTTGGGAATTCACGTGGCAGTTGTATAAGACATTGATGAGGCCACATTTAAAGTATTGTGTTCAGTTCCGAGCACCATATTATAGGAAAGATGTTGTCAAGCTGGAATGGGTACAGTTAAGATTTATGAGGATGTTGCCAGGACTAGAGGGTCTGAGCTATAGGCAGAGGTTGAGTAGGCTGCGACTCTATTCCTTGGAGCTCAGGAGGAGGAGGGGTGACCTTATTGAGGTGTATAAAATTATGAGAGGAATAGATTGGGTAGATGCACAGAGTTTCTTGCCCAGAGTAGGTGATTCGAGGACTAGAGGTCATAGGTTTAAGTTGAATGGAAAAGATTTAATACGAATCTTTTTCACACAAAGGGTGGTGGGTGTATGGAACAAGCTGCCAGAGGAGGTAGTTGAGAAATGTCTTAACATTTAAGAAACAGTTAGACAGATACATGGGTAGGACAGGTTTGGAGGGATATGGACCAAACGTGGGCAGATGGAACTAGTGTAGCTGGGACATGTTGGCCGGTGTGGGCATGTTGGGCCAGAGGGCCTGTTTCCACAATGTTTCCTCAGTGAATCTTAGTTATGAGAAATGCATCCAATTCACCAGTTTTCTTTTGTGGAAATGGAAGCAGATGTTTGGACTTATGTGAGCTAAAACTTAATGTCCATTCGGTGCATTATATAGTCTCATCAGCACAGTGTACTGCATTTCATTTCCAAGTTCATTCTATTGAAGTCAATAGGATAAAACTCAAAGGCAGAGTGTAATACAGTGACCTGACTATATTGTGTAATTAACACTACCAACAAAATATGGATTTCAAAGTAGTAATATTTAAGAACACAGAAATCAAATGAGAAAAAATACCATTCATATCAAATTCCCTTCCTTGCTATTTTAGCAGAGTCCATTATATGTAACAGACAAAATAATTCATATGGGTGTATCAAGTCTTCATACCTTAATATGTTACACACAATTCCATTATTTCACCTCATGTTTTGCTGAACTTTCGTGATATAGCATACTCTGAAGTATTTTTAAGACTCTGATAAGGCCAATAGTATACAGAACTTTATTGTCATTCGGTACAGATACCGAACGAAATTACAGCAGTCACAGAACACAACAAAAAAGAAAAGAACACAGGACACACGACCCCAACACAAACATCCATCACAGTGACTCCAAACACCCCCTCACTGTGATGGAAGGCAACAAAACTTCCACTCTCTTCCCCCCACGCCCACGGACAGGCAGCTCGACCCCTACCGAGGCGACCGACACGCACAGCCCCCGCAAGGGGATGGAAGGCCCCGCGGCCGAGTCGCACCGGGCACTGAAACGTCCCGCGGCCGAGCCGCGCCGGCGATGTTAAGTCCAGCGGCCGAGCCGCGTCGGGCGATGGAAGGCCCCGCGGCCGAGCCGCACCGGGTGCTGTTAAGTCCCGTGGCCGAGCCGTGCCGGTGATGTTAAGTCCAGCGGCCGAGCCGCGCCGGGCGATGGAAGGCCCCGCGGCCGAGCCGCACCGAGCACTGAAACGTCCCACAGCCGTACCGGGCGATGGAAGGCCCCGCGGCCGAGCCGGGCACTGTTAGGTCCCGCGGCCGAGCCGCGCCGGCGATGTTAAGTTCAATATTGAACTAGTTGCTGGGAAATAGGTTGCCATGACATGATTTAACTTACATTTATCATCTTTCTTCACTGGGAGACAATTTTACCATCAGTTTATGTATAAAACCTAATCTAGTTGCACAACATTGTACATGGGTCCAGTGTTATGTCATTTCACCCCATTGCATAGGGAAACTTTGCTCTATAAAGAAACAATTTGCTTCTGAACAAAAAAATATCAAGCTATTTCAGTTCACTCAGCTATATTACGGCTATTTATTGCGGCAGAAATATTTGCTTAGCATTTGCAGTAATGATACCCTGTCAGTGAAGAAAGTGGTACCTTAGGTGGTGTCGTTTTTGCTATTCAACTAACCTGTTATTTTGTTCCATTTCTGTCTGTCCACTCAATCTCATGGGGCCTGGGAGCATTCTGCTTTTTAATCTTTCATTTTCATCATGTGAGTAATCATATAACCATTTTGTCCCTTTGTAATTCCATTCCATTCCCTAGACCCGAAAACGGATAACTTGCAGGCACGCAACCTTTGACTTGTTAAAGAATAATTGTATTCAATTTTTCTCCTAGTTGGAGTATACCTTTAGCTTACATTAATGGCTAATTCGGCGAATAAAATAATAACATATTTACCTCCGGACTTATGAACCCAGGCTTCTTTACCTGATAATTTTTTGTTTTTAGGATTACTTTCTTTGATGAAAACTATTGGACTTCTGCTTTTATTTTGTTCACTAAAAAGAGACAGTACTGCCTATTCATTGATCCCTGGGATATCAAATTCTCTATTTAATAAATAAATTCAATTTTTCAGATGTGGTATTTCTAACAATAAGAAAATGCATTCTAATTATCATTAACTTGTCAATTATCTTAGAATTATATTATTCAGGTTGGGATTGTTCAGCTAAAAATATAAATAACTGCATTTTAAGTAAACTAAAAGTGTACTTTTTTTCCCCTTCGGACATGTGGAAAGAATAGTAATGAAAGGAGGGCTGTCTCTTTAAGATTGGTTTCTATGGCAGTTTGCTGACATGAATTGGCTCCTAAATGTTCTAGCTAGTGAATATAATGTCATGTTGTTAACCTGCTTTTCTTCCCACTCCTCTTAAAAGTAACACATTGTGTACTGCTGAGAGATGGAAGGAAATGGCTGACACTTCAAGTGAAATGGCTAACAACCTGTAATCAGACTGAGACCTCAAGTTCCATTTAGATCTAACATGGCTGAATAATTGTTAGGTGGGGGCTGCACATTACAAATGCAGAATTGTAGTTCATTGACACAACCATTGACACACCAAAATTCAATGCCCATTCAGTGAGCTACTCTGATACATCAGGTGTAGAGAAAAACATAGATCAAAGAAAGCCAAACAAAATCAAACGGTTCATAACTCTTCTTAGGCCCCCCTCGGTCATGGCTGACCATGGGTGATGCATCCTAATTGGCTGCTTGCTCCACACCTCGGCTAGAGCAGTGTGGCTGAAGAGAACAATGCAGGAGTGACAGTCTCTGTTGCAAAGGTCACATTTGTGTGTGTATAGCTCAGATGTTTAAACAATGTGGATGAACCCATTTGTGGAAACATAACATTACTAATTTCATAAAGAAGCAAGTAAGAACCTGCACATGGTGAAAAATATGGCTCTGGTTAAATATTCAAATATTTTATGTTTGCCTATGTTTGATTGCTCTATTGGAGATGTATAATAAGAATAATCTATGGATTTCATGGCAGCGAGAAAAAAAACCCACAGCATTTCCCGATGTATTCTTTAGTCATCTTATGTTCAATTTTTTAATATCATGCTTGCTCTTTCAATCTAAATTCATAGACTTGCAACCATAATTTCAGAAAATGCAATAATGATATACAGGCCATGTGTATCACACATTTTGAAGCTGTTTTAGCCCATTTCCTTTCATCGTTGCACTTTATTTGCAACCCTTGATATATATTCTGTACTAACACATTACCAATTGTTGAAATCATCATTCTGGTCTCAAATCATTTGATTTGACATTCCAAAGACAGTGACCTAATGTTTATGCTGCCCTCTGTTAGCCATCTTAGTTCTATAAACATCTCCCATCAATATTCCTGTTCGTTGTCATCATTGAAAAGATTGTTTCTTATTTCCTGTCCCTGAGCTAAAATCAAGTAAGCTATATTTCATAATGATGCATCATTTTCAGCACCTGAATGTGCCATGCTCCCATATCAGCCTACATCATGCATAAAAATAAGTTTTAGCATAGGAAGAACAGTCAATTTTGTTGGTAAATTGAAAAAAGGATTATCAGGGGATCACACATGTATTGTGCTTGTGTGTGTTTTTTTCCCCCCTGATTCCAAAGTTGTCTATTACGTTTTCATTCACAATCAAAGATCGCAACACACTACCCAAACAAAATCCCCATTGTTCCCAGGGAATATCTGGAAATTCCACTGGGATCCTGCAAATATTAGTAAAATGTTCACAATAATGCATTTTTCTCCTTTTTTTAACCTATGTTTTCACCTCAGAATTTCAATGGAAAAGTAGTCAACAGAATATCTACTGAAATAGCATCACTTGGGATCAACCTGACCTTGGCCTGACCACACGATATGTCTTAAATTCCACATCATTCGCTTAATTTAGCATCAATAAATGTCCAATAAATCACTTCAATAACTCCATATGCCCAGTATAAATTCAACTGAATGAACCAACTCATTGTTCTGTTCCTGTAAAACTTGTGATGTAGCAACATATGGAGGTTCAACTCCACCTGTGACATTCAGCTGTCTTGAGTTTAAAGTCAGTGAACTTAAAGGGTAAGTTCACTTGCCTACATAAATCATAACATGATTAAATCATAACAATCAAAACATAAAACATTGGATACATTTCTAGCATCAGTCAGCATCAGATCCTTACTGTTTGTCATATACATTAACACATTGAATATGAATGTAGGAGAAATTATTGGTATATTTGCAGATGTCACAAAAACTGGTGGTATTGTTGATAGTGAGGAGGAAAGTCTTGAGTTACGGAAATATGTTGACCAGCTGAGAGCAGTGACAATTCAATTGTTCAATGGTACATTATTGCCACTCCTGATAAGTGCAAGATGCGCATTTTGCTTTTTGCATTTTGACAGGTCTAATATATCCCACAAATGTGGGACAAAGGAGAATAAAGAGTAACAAGTCCATAAATCTGTGAAAAGGACAGAAAGTCAGGTCACATGCACGTATGATGAGGTACAGTAACAAGGAAAATCTTGCTTGATGCCGCATCACAGGCACATAGAAAAACATTTAAAAAAACACAAATTATATATAAATTACACATAAATTCTGCAAAATGGTGAAAAGTAAAAGACTGCAAAAACTAAAAATAGTGCAAAAATGACTACAAATACCATTGGTCTTCATGGACATGGTGGGCCAAAGGTTCTGTTTCTGAGCTTTATCTCTATGTCCCTTTCATTAGTGGTTTAGTTTCTTCATTCTTTGAAGACAGCTAAGCATTCTCCCCCACTCCCTCTGCACCCCTGTGACCAGGAACATCAGAGCGATACATAGAACAGCTTCCGATTAGCAACTTGGTCAAAAACGAACATGTCGAAAATATCACACGATT
Organism: Rhinoraja longicauda; assembly: GCF_053455715.1. Taxonomy (NCBI): domain Eukaryota; kingdom Metazoa; phylum Chordata; class Chondrichthyes; order Rajiformes; family Arhynchobatidae; genus Rhinoraja; species Rhinoraja longicauda. The sequence continues at coordinate 17,312,704 of NC_135984.1, read as the reverse complement.
AATTGATGATGTGAATTCTCAGCCTTCTGAATTAAAGTCAGCGGTTTAAAGTAATAGACAACTCTTTAATCACATTCTAATGTTAATGTGGTTTTATTAAATATACTTATCACAATTTAAAACTATGTGTTGCAAAAGATTCTAAATTTGACAGTTTGTGTTTAAGTTTTTATTAGCAAGATTGTCTTAAAGCTATCAGAAAGCATCTTACATTTTGGTACATGATGTAATCTTTGAAGGTCCACTTCTGCCACTTAATTACTATGTATATTGATTTAATTTACAAAAAATCTTATTGAATTGCATCCATTTCATTCATAACTGTGCTTGGACAGCTGAAGGATATTTAAATAAATGGCCACGTTTATTGGATCTGAGCTAGTCAGGAACAACATAATTTCCTTTAGTATTTTCACTAACTCAACAGTAAACGTAATATTTGAATTTTAAAAATATTTCAAAGCTAAATTTTAAATGAAAAGCAAATTTACCTTTTACTGATGATTCATGTTGTCTGAAAAATTGTTTGGGATGCAATGACAGTGCCGATCTTTAGTTTGTCCACTTTGTTGGAGGGACCCAGTTCTTAAAATCTGATTAAAATCTCTGCACCACCTCCAGTAGGTTACGATTCTGTATGTTTGTCCCCGAGAAGATAAGAAGAGTCTCGACCCAAAACGTCACCCATTTCTTCTCTCCAAAGATGCTGCCTGTCCCGCTGAGTTACTCCAGTATTTTGTGTCTACCTTATATCTTTCAATACAGTTTTTTAAAAACGCGTCCTAGCATGGACATTGATTTGTGCCATTTCTGATATTATTCTCTTAGTGTGCACAGCAGCATGGAAATGATTCTTATAAATTATTTAATGCAGATAACACTTCGGTATCCTTGATGAGGTGGAATTTTGTTTTGTGTTCTTGAGTTACCACGAACTTAGCTGAAACTTGCCCAAAATAATGCAATTTATAGCAGCCTGTGTCTAAAACGAAACGCATCTCATTTAGTTTAGTCTGCAGTTTCCAATGGTGAAAGCAAACATGCCATCCTTTAATAGCACATTGTTCTTATGGTGTACTGGACACTATTTCTTAACAGCTATTCACTTTAAAAATATCTAACATGTTGAGAAAAGGAACCTGTAAAATCTAACAGATATCAATCAAATTCTGGCCTTGGTAAAGATTTGTATTGCAAGTCCAGGAGTGTAGCATCATTACATCTAGAGAGCAGCAGGTATCCTACATAACCTGTCCCATATTTTAACCATAATAGTGGTTCACGCTACAGGAGCCCATGGAAGAATAGAGGTTGCATTGATTTAGGATGGAATGGGTGCAGGATGCAGGGAAAAAAAAGATGTGTTTTATATCTATGGCAAGGATCCAATTCAATTTTATGTAGAGAGAAATTCCTGTTGTTTAGGTAAGTGTTTCATTTAACCATTCATCTGTGTTTTTCCATTAAAGAAAATGAAAGTTGGTGCAAACTGAGATTAATAGCACCTGCAGAGCAGTTTGCTCAGAGTTAAATCAACAATTTTGGTGACGAAAGGTTGAAGCTGTCAATGGTGACATTTGGAAGCTAACTACATGCTGTTTGGAGTGGGGAAGTTAATACGAATAAAGAATCAGACATTTTAAGTAACAATTTTTGCCAACACATCTATTAATTCAAACTTTGCTTATATTTGCATAATTTGCATTGATATTGTTGCGAACATCCATTTAAAAAAAATGATTTGTCATAGTTAAAAGAATATAGATACTTCATTACAATCAATCTTTCAATGAACGTTTTATAACAATTTTGAATAAATTTGCAATCAACTTTTTCTATTGACAAATCTCCATTCTGCCTGCAACCTGAAGTAATACATGCTTCTTGAATTGAATATCCAGTTCTTTAAATGTCATTGTAAGAGTCCGGAATCACTATGTAACAGAAGACCTCACTGAGCTTTCCACAGCCTACATGTTTTTTTCAAGCAATAGCAAACAGCTATTTGTTCCTGATAACAGTTTGATAGAACAGCCCCTCCACAAGAAAGGGAACCCTCGAGAGCCCACAGGTTGAATAATTAACAGAGACGTTTTTTAAGCATTACCCCTTAAAATGCCCATCTATTATTGAGTGAGTGACGTAATCAGGATGTTGGCACCACTCCTTCTGCTAAAGACATGGGAAGCAGTCTTAACCAGACACTTCAAAAAGGGAGAAGAGATCCTTCTCTGGTGTTCAGTTAGCCCTCAATTAATTACTTCGCTAACTTTGTGCTAAACCGAATCCTATCATTTTCTGCGGTATGGTAAAAGGTAAATGTTGCTGGGGTATACAATACCAAGGCATATTCTGAGATACATTCTAATATGTCAGACTTATAGCTAGGCTGTTCTCTCACTTAAGATAAGCAGAAAATCAGGATGCCTCCAATTGTTGGAATCTTCACCCAGAAATAGGTTTAACATCTAGGTGGGTTAATGCCCAGATATTAGCTGTTGTTTCATTTTGGGTTGCCATTATTGGTAAGGAAGAATGGGATTGATTGCTCTTGTTTTGTCTACAACACATAAAATAATTAATTTGGGTTTCTCAAAAGTGCCTTTCCAAGCACTGGACTTTCGATTTTTGAATGCATGTATTTAGTTCTGGATTTTATCATCCGATGCATCATATGACTAATACTGAAATCCTGTATTGAAGTTTCCTCCACACTCTTGTTGCAACTTAGTTTACATTTAAATTGTTTATCATAAGCTTTTTGCTTTCTTCAATTTTTTTTTTAGAAGAGAAAACTTCTGCAATTCTTGCAAATTGGAAAGGTTTGTAAAATGAAAGAAGTTAAAAAATGCATGAAACAAATTATAACTGCACTACAACTTAACAGTCTCTGTGAGTTCTAAGAATGCTAAACTAGATGCTGGTGATCAAGCAAATAAATTAACATATTAACAAAATAAATTGGTCTTCAGTACCTATACTGTTGTTGCCTCTTTAAAGCTTCTAAGTAAATTTGCTCCATTAATTAATTCCCAATATTCAAATCCCTTTAAAATGTCTGTTGCTTTGTAGTGTTTCAATCATCTAGTCCAATTAGCACAGTTGTAGTGACCTGGTTTAGTCATTTAGTTTGATGTGCTGAATGCATTGTAAACATGTGCATGTATGTGTTTAAAGTTTTCATCAGTAGCAATGGATCATTTCGGATTGTGAATGAAATTATTCGAAATTATCATTTTGACATATTGCTTTTTTTTTAAATTGTGTTTTAAAACATTTTTCATGGAAAGTATTTACAGCCAAATCCCCTGGTAAGATCAACCAAGAATTTTTAATGATTTAGGAGAGGATTGATCTTGCTGGGCATGGTTTGGTTATTGATAATTTATTTTTACCAATGTTGTATTATAGCATATCTTTAATGTTACTCGGTTGCCGGTTTTCGTAGGTTAATTTAAAATATATTAGATATATAACAACATGTAATAGGGTTTATGGTTGAGAAATTGCTGGAGAAACAATGGCTTGTTTAAGATATCCCCCCCCCCAATATTGTTTTAGAGTTTAGAGACACAGCGCGGAAACAGGCTCAATTGGCCTACTGGGTCCGCGCCGACCAACGATCCCCGCACATTAACACTATCCTATACCCACTAGGGACAATTTTTTTTTACATTTACCAAGCCAATTAACCTAAAAACCTGTACGTCTTTGGAGTGTGGGAGGAAACCAAAGATCATGGAGAAAACCCACGCAGGTCACGAGGAGAACATACAAACTCCATACAGACAGCACTCGTAGTCAGCACGCGGGTCACCAGTGCTGCATTCCCTGTAAGCCAGCAACTCTGCCGCTGCGCCACCGCGCCACCGACATATCTCCCAGTCATCTCCCACTCCTAGTTGTGTACATGAAGGAATGTGTCCTGAATTGCAAACCACCACAAGCTGCTGGTTAATTTTTGCTGCTCCATCACTTGCAATACAGATCCTTAATGTCTATCTCAATAGAGTGTGCAGAAATAGGTGCTTTGGGAGTATTTTTTAATCTCTTATTTCTTTTTTGTGTCTTTTTTTCCCTCCGTCTCAACAGCTTCCCTTTCATTGCCTTCGATTTAATTTCTCTCCGCACTCTGTTTAGCTCTATTTCCTTCATTTTCTGGGTCATGCCACCTGTCCCCCACTGTCACATTGCATTGAACAAGGTTACAGGCCGCTGGATCCAATGTTCAAGAGGTCCCAGATGTGCCTTTGACCTTGCTGTAATGTTGTCGAGTTGCATTTCCCAGCAGCTTGCAGTGCAAATGTGCAGTGACTCTAAGGCCGAGATAAGCATTTTCCAATTCACTGTGCCTGGCCAAGTCAAACTGCTCCAGCAATAGCTGAACCATTGTGGAAGAAGAGTCGCTAGCTTTGAAATTGAACAGTGGGGTAATAGGCCCAAATGCTTAATTGATTCTCCTTTGACAATCAAAGCTAAAACAAATATTGAAAGTTAAATTACTTGTTTCATTTAAACACTTTGATATCTCTGCTGCAACAGCAGAACAGGGAATTTTAGATCAACCCCATATGCATTTGTACCCATTGTTGCCACAGCGTAATTTGTGTCCTTACGATTATCACTTACTGTTAAATTATCTTGACATTGTCAGACATGCCTCTATTTTGTGGCATGAGGTAACTCATGTTACTTTTTCCCTTCATTGCCTATCACTAAAACAGAGAGACTTCTTTCATTCTGCGTTTTAAGGATAGTACACGAAGGTAAAACATAAGGCTGAAAGTGCCATTTAGTCTGTCAATCCGCAAAGCACCTTGTTAAATTGCTATCATTCTGATGCTACGGTAAGAATGGATTTTATATAGTAACATTGTAAATTGTGTTTCTACCAAGAATTCTCATAATCCTTCAATATTGACATCAAAATGTAGTCACTGAAAGGCTTCTGAGGGTGCATTTAAATTTTCAGAGGGACAGGATGCACTCAGTCATCAAAAGCCCAAATTGGCCACTGGTGCACACAACATTTCCCCCGTGCCCTTCATTATTCCAGCTGCCGCTACATATAATAATCATACTTTTCCTTTCAGATCTTCTCTGATAAAATTCCACAAATGTCCCTGAAAAAAATGACCTAATTGTTTGGACTCTGAGTTGGTATCGAAGAGGAAGTCCCATTCATTGAACAATGTCTGCTAAAGATTAGTATTTAATGCCATTGGCTGCCTGTGCCTGTTATTGGATTGGAGATGATTTACCACCTATTACATAGTAAGCATCTAAGCAAAAGTAAGAGGAGGCTTTCTGGGATCTTCAAGTAAGGTTTCTGAAAAAACTGTGAGTGCCCTATACTTAATTAACAGATATTTCAAACTGAATTTGTTAACATTTCATTTTGAAATGTCCCGGAGTGTGATAGAATCAGTGAAAACAACTTTTGACAGCAGCAAGATGTCAGAGACCATCAGAGTAGTACTGTGTCAAAGAGTCACAGAGTCTTACAGTGTGGAAACAGGCCCTTCGACCGTACTTGCCCACACCAGTCAACATGCCCAACCTACTTGCGTTTGTCCCATATCTCTCTAAACCTGTCCTATCCATGTACTTGTCCAACTGTTCCTTAAATGTTGCGATAGTACCTGCCTCAACTACGTCCTCTGGCAGCTCGCTCCATACACCTACCACCCTTTGTGTAAAAAAATTACCCCTCAGGTTCCTGTTGAATCTTTCTCCCCTCACCTTAACCTATGTCCTCTGGTTCTCGATTCCCCTGCTCTGGGCAAGAGGCTCTGTGTGTCAACCCGATCTATTCCTCTCATGATTTTGTACGCCTCCATAAGATCACTCCTCATTCTCCTGTACTCCAAGGAATAGAGTCCTAGCCTGCTCAACCTCCCCCTATAACTCAGGCCCTTGGGTTCTGGCAACATGCACCCTTTCCAGCTTGACAACATCTTTCCAATTACATGCACCTGTGGTATTGGCTTAAGGGTGTGGATGGGATCCAGCCGAATTGGCCCACCACATCAGTTATTTTTCAGAAGAACTCCTGTAAAGAAATATCCATCAAGAGTCAAAGGAAATCTGACCACGCACATCATTTTGTTCAAGTCTTCAAACTCTTCTATCATGCATCTTAATAGTCCAACCGAAATTGTCATGTGATTTTATCCATTAGTCAGCTATCTAGAGCTATCTTTTACCCCTAATGTATTTCAAGTGTGTCCCATGAGAATCTTAGCTGTCCACACTTAGCAGACAGGATTATTGAGGTGGGGAGTTTAACGGGTGCCTTTTTTGTGTGATTTCTTACCATGTTGATTAATTTTATTGCAACACAGAATGAGACTCGAATAGATGGAGAAAGTGAGAAAGACATACTAGATCAGATTGCAACTCATCTGTATGGTTTGAAACTTCGAACATAGAATAAACTATTGCTTCCTACCTTAACATATTAAGGAAGTGGAACTAAAATTTGCTAACAAAAGCCCACACACAAAATGCAGTAACATTTTAAATACCTAAGTTTGATGCAGCTGAGAGTTGAATTTATGACCCCAATTTGATTTAATTTAGGATTTTCACAGTGAAATGTAAAACGTCAAGTATTATTCCAGAGGTGAAGGGAATCCAATAGATTGACTTTCTGGACAGTATTGAGATACAAATTTCATTGCCAAACACATGTTTTAAGCTGCTATTTTTGCTGCGTGTGTGTTGAACTGGTGTTGTTGAAGCAGAGTTCAACATGTGTCACCTCATCATGCATTTTGGTTTAGGTTAATTAATGTCACACGTACCGAGGAACAGTGAAGAGTTTTGTTTTGCATGCTGTCCAATCAGATTAGATAATACTATACATAAATACAATCACATCAAACTCAACTTCAATAGAGAGAGCAAAGGGGAAGATACAGAGTGCAGAATATAGTTCTCAGCATTGTAGTACACCAGTCCCATAAACAAAGTCCAATGTCCGCAATGGGGCAGTGGTGAATTGGACAGTACCCCAGCTAATGGAAGGACTGTTCAGCAGCCTGATAACAGGGGGAGGAAGCTGTTCCTGAGTCTGGTAGTGCACGTTTTCAAGCTTCAGTGATTAATGACGAATTTCTGTCCCACGATGTTCCTCAACATGCAATGATTTCAAAGCTTGTAAGCACCTCTCAGAAGCAATTCGGGGGGTCAGGCTGAGTTGCAATGTGCATCACAGTGAGCTGCAAACGATAGCGCATGTCATTAAGCTGGTAATATGTGCTTGTCAATCCACAGGTCCCGGCACAGTGCTTGACGGGAATAACCGTGCTTCCGCAGGAATGACTCCGTCACTATGGCTACTGGTGATACTCTTCGTCCACTTCCTCTTCAAATTTTGACGTGACGTGCCCCCACTGAACAGCGCACTGCCTCTAACCCGAACAGAACAAATAAACTTTGCCCATCACAGACTGTGCACAGGCTACAAAACATCGCATATAGGTTCTGTGCTGACAAGTATTTGTTTTTTTTGTGAGTCCATACTGATATTTCCCCTCTGTTGGCTGCAGGGCGCTGGTGCATAATTGCTGTCGAACTGTTAGTTCGGTTACTGTTGATTTTCCAATTTTTAATCCTCCACATTTTAGCTGATGTAGTGTTTACATATTTTATGCTTTTAATGATGTTTATTTATGCAGGTACCTTTCCCTCACGTACGTAAAGCTGTCTGTGGTTTTACTGGGTGGATAATATAATTTACCTGTATACTATTTGTAGACTACCAGTAAATAATGTAATATGCCTGTAGACCATTGGCTAATTAACAGGTGGACTATAGCCCATTGGCAAGCTGAGCAAATGTTTAGCAGATAAGCTGCACACTTATAACAAAAGGGGCAGTTTTACATTAAAGTTTAAGGATCTTTATCTTAGAGCAATTCTATTTCAGAAATATATCTCACTAACGTTTAGGCCCATATCGACTATCACCATAATATATAAATTGTGGAAACTAATACAATTGTATCCGTCATGTACGTTAAAGTAAATATATAACTCCTCAGTTTCCATTTGATTGTGTATTATGTGTGCACATAACCATATTTCTGCACTGGATCCAATATACTTACAACATTTGCTGAAGGCTTTTCCAGTGCAGCAGTGGAATTTGACCAGAATTGATAACCAACCACAAGGTAATGCGAATGACCATTTGAAAATGCATCCTGGCAAAGCCTTTTCAGCATCCTGTACTATTGGTGTCTCCAAGTTTCTGTGTTACTAGTTTATAAAAAGGGAAGCCATGTGATTGCTTAAAGCTGCAGTATCCCTTTTATTTTGTTGGCATGATGCATTTCAATGCAAAATTAAATGTAAACAATGGTACCCGTTTAAAAACTACTTCTGGCTACGTGAGATTTTGTTCTGATTTATTTGTTGCAGAAGATGGTTGGAATAATCTTGGAGGTAATGTTAGACATCTTGCACTTCAAATGTTTGCAGTTATTTTAATCGAGCTGTTATTGTTCACTTTTCATTTATTTAAAGTTGAGATATCTCAATTTGAGGGGTAGACAGTATGATCAATTGCTGTTCTCAGTAGCCTCAGGCAGCAGATTATGGTGTGCTTGTATCACATGGTACACATGTTGACCCTGTCACTAGCACCAAACACGTCACAGAGCAGTTCTACTTTCATGTGAAATTCTGTTTCAATCAACAAAGCCAAATTTTGAAAGCAGAGTACAATGTACAACTTCTACTGTGTCACTCGGTTAGTGCTACTTTTTATTTTGGGATGGAGATGAGGAGAAATTTCTTTAGTCAGAGGGTGGTGATTCTGTGGAATTCTTTGCCATAGAAGGCTGTGGAGGCCAGGTCATTAGATATTTTTAAGGCAGAGATAGATAGATTCTTGATTAGTAGAGGTGTCAGAGATTATGGAGAGAAGGCAGGAGAATGGGGTTAGGAGGGAGAGATAGATCACCCATGATTCAATGGCCTAATTCTACTATCCCTTATGACCTTACTGAGATGATGATTTTCTGGGCCGTATATATCCCCCCACAATATGCCTGTACAAATCCAAGCTAAGTGGAGTATGTTACATTAAACGTTTGTTCCTTCGAAGTGCTAGTCTGAGCAAATTCCAGACCTGGCGAGAAATAATTTGTTTCCAGAGGTAAGAGATGTGGCATTAGGTAGGTAACAGGGTCCTGTTAATATTATCCAGGAGCTGCCTTAGTGCAGCAGCATCCTTTCCATTTTAAATGATATCAAAACTGTTCAATTGTGTAGGATTTAAACATTCAAGTATTCAAATACACACTTGAGAAAAACACAGTAACCTCTTGCAGACTTCCGGGAAGTAATGCAATAGCTGAGAACAAGTAAAATCACTCAAAGTTCAGACTGTGTCTCTGAAATTTATTCCTGGAACTGCTGACACGTTATGAACCAGGCCCTGTCTTGAACTGCGCTGCAAATCATCCCAATTTTAAAATGTTAGGTGCAAAATCGAGAGTTCGCTTTCAATGTCAAATACTAATATGTGCTATAAATTGCATCAACGAATTCTGAAAGTAATAATAAATTCTACACACTAGCTTAAACTTTCTGAACCATATTTTAACCCCTTACATACCTTTTTTTGAGCTGATTGGTGAACAGATAGAAAGTATGGTCCCACAGAATCCCACAGAATTAAAAACAACGATGTAGATTTGACTAATTTACTTACTTCAGACCCATGTAAAAACCTTGAATCATAAAGTAGTTATTAATGAAACTCTAATCCATCATATGAGTTGGCCTATTCTATGTTATTATTCATTTCAGTTCTGAAGATGAAAGATTTTCTTTGACTTTATGACCACTGTCCTGTTTTTGTCACATATTAAAAGTGGCTGTTTGCAGCAAGGGAACAGGGCACAATGCTGAACATTGTGAACTTCAATCGGATCAAAGCACATGTGGCAAAATTGTGCCTGCAGAGTGGAGCGAAGGAAGTCATAAATAAAATGAGCGGCGTTTCCTTTTGTGGTAAGTTAATGCGGATTTTCTGCTCTTCCTGTTTTCAAAGTCACCCCACACTAAACCCACCTTTCCTCGCAAAGACCACAACTTGAATGCCAACTCCTCAGATACTTCAGAACAACTTTGCAATGAATGAGATTTGTACTGGCTGAGTACAGAGAGTTGCTTGTTGCCTCTCAACATTGCCCAGTATGGTAGGATTTCAAACCTCTCCATTTAAAGAGGTATAGATGGAGATGTGTCACACGCCATGACACCTTTGGCATCATCCTAGTATTTAACCTCTGAATAATTTCAACACTGAACAGTTAGCTCATTGTTTACCCCAAAGCAATTGGTGCTGCTCCGTTTTCAGATTCCTAATGCAGGATATTTTCTTTGCCTCCACAATGCCTGTTGTGACACGATGATATACATTCTGCAAAAAGGTGGTTCAAAAATCCCTACTCATTGGGACAGATGTGAGATTGAAGTGAAGTGAAGTGATGAATTGATGTTAGGGATAACGCAGGAACTATCTTTATATCAGAACGTAAATACCTTTTATAGAACTTGCTATGCTCTTGTTGTTGACATAGTTTCAGTAGCTGTAAATTCCTCACATTTTTGTATAATGTTCTTTGAGGAGCGATGTAATTTGAGTAGCCCATTACTTTTTCTCAAATATGACACTTTTCAATGCACATCCTACCAACTATAGTTTTAAAGTCATGCAAGGCTCCTTGCTTTTGTCGAGAATAAATATTTAGTTATCATTATTGGTCATTTTCAGAACTGCTTTCATCAACGGTCTTTAAATTTACATACAAGCATAAGAAGACTAATTACAATTCTAAAAACTGCCAGATTCTTTATGTGCATTAGAACGAGAGAACAGCTTCATTTATTTGACATTTAGCTGGATGGATGTTGCAATTTTCTTTCCAGATGGCATGCTCTGACCTGGTTGAGGTTTATCCTCATTTTTACTTGGAACAGCTAACAAGATGTCACTGAGAAGGAAAATCTAAGCTTACTTAGTTATTGTTTTAGTTATAAGCAAACTAGGCAAAAAAAAATCAACCTGATTTATCTCCCCCACTGGGGGAGATATCCTTGGGTTTAGCAATCTCAAACTGATGTATCAGTGAGATAGTTGGGATCCATAACCAAACCAATGTATAATTGCAAACACTTTATATTTTGTATTTTGCTGAAGTGCAATGGCAGGCTGCTAACAGCTATTCTGCAACTTACATCATGAATAAGTTACACAGAAAATGATAAAAAAAGATCCAACTTCATAGAATGCTCACACCACAGATCGCTTCAATGCAAGAGGAATCTTGGTCGAGTGCACAGACCTACCTTCGCCCCACAGGCCTACAAATTCTTTCGACTCGGATACCTAGCCACCTTCTTAAATGCTACAGTTGCCTCCACTGCTAGTGGTGCAATGCATTTTTAGACTGTAGTTATCATCTAGAATCATCTTCATTCTCTATCCCTTGGTTCTTGATCTCTGTTTCTCTCCCCCTGCACCCACATGTACCCTTTATGATTTTAAATACCTTTAACAAATCCTCCTGAAACATTGTCAGTTCCATATGTAACAGCCCCAGTCCATCTACACAACTAAGTCCCACATCCCTGGAATCAGTTTAACAAATTTCCTCTGCACACTCTAAATTCTTTACATCTTTCTGACTAGTAGCACCCACAACCAGTTGTGGCTTGACCTCTGTTGTATAAAGGTCCAAGATGACACCTGATTATGTCGCTCTCACATGCTATCCCCCTATTTATAGAGTCGAGGATCCCCTTTGTTTTTGAAACAATTTCTCGACTTGCCCTGTCACATGCAGTGAACTCTACAGATATGGTCCAGATCTCTCAAGTCTTATATCCCTTTCAAAACAGTGACCTCTAATTTATATTACCTCATTCTTTCAATCAAAATTCAACAGCATTGTGACAGATCACAGCATTACTTGGCATTTTTCATATATTCACGTAGACGGCCGTATCTATATCGCACTGAAGGCTTTTATTCTCATCCTCGCACTTCACTGTGCCTCCAGGCCAGAAGGGCAGACATGCCTTCGTCTCTGCTTCTTTGTCCAACCTTAACCAGGGCAGCAATTTGACTCCATACAATTGAGAGGGAAACGTAAAAAGCAATCATTCTTCATCATTTTTATGCAGCAACCTCTGCACCAAATTTGTACGTTGTGACCACAGAATCAAGGTATCTAGGAAGTTCCTTCATTGAGTAGTTTGCTTACAAATTGCCTCTGTGCAGGTGAGGGACAGTGGCTCTTGTGCTGGTGGAGATGTACCACGGGAGAGCTTATGAACCTTCAGCAGAGGAGGAGTGAAAACTATTGCAGGGGATGAAGGAGATGGGTGTCGATGTGCGGAAACTCTGTAAAAAGAATCTTCAGTTGGACAATGGAAATTCTGGTCTTTTTTATTATTTGAATGGCCAAATATTTCAATGCCCACTTGACATGACTACATGGAAGTTTCCAATAGTCTTTGGAAACTTAAATATTATTTCTGAAAATATTGTAATTTAATCATTTTTCGGGCAGTTCTTCCATGCATGAGGTGCAGTTTGGTGAACACAATCTCTCACTTTAGTGTGTGGGTCAAGCAAGTTATTTGTGTGTCTAGAAAGGGCCAGCAAACTGATTTGGCAGCCAGAATGACTGGCCATGGATGGTGGGTCCTTCTCAACATATGGCGTTGGCCTCAGTTGGCCCAGAACCAGCTTTTAACTGCACATGAAGTTGCTATAGCTCTACCGCCAAACCAGCAGAGAAATATGTAGGGCCGAAAGGCATGAGTACATCAGCCACTTCTTTTCCTTGTGGGTTAAGGAGGAACAACAACATTGTGCAGATCACACAAGGAAAGATTAAGCAACGTGGACACACCCCATTCTTCCAATTGCACAATGATTACTGGCAACCAAACTTGCTGTTGAATATCTCAGTGAAACTACCTCCCCAGAATGGGTGGTAGTCAAGTCAGGTACTTGAGATTAAAAGTAATCCTTAGACTTATTTCTGGAACAGTGAGTGTGTTTTTTTTAGCTCACTCCCATGATACCCATAAACATGACAGGGCATTCCAGTTGGGGTAATTTCCTTGTTGGACTGTCCATTGGGAACGGATGGATGGGGCCAGGTGCTCTCCTACAAATGCAAGGAAATTAGAGAATGAGCCAGTGCAGGCTGTTTACTCTCAGTGCTTTTACTCAAGTTTATGAACTTCATTTGAACTTTAGAGAGACTCACTGTCCATTTTTACTTAGCGGGGGCTGAGTATATGGAATGAGCTGCCGGACGAGGTAGTTGCGGCAGGTACTATAACAATATTTAAGACACTTGAACAGATGTATAGTAGGCAAGGTTTAACGGGATACAGAGAAAATGCAGGCAAATGGGGCTTGCTTAGATGGGACATCTTAGTTGGCTTGGACGAGTTGGGCTGAAGAGGCTGTTTCCATGCTGTGTGACTTTATGTGCAAAGAATCAGAAAGGACATTGGATATCACCCAAATTCAGATGATTGGCTTTCATATATTTCTCCAGTTTTTCTCTCCCTAATTCAGAACTGCAATTTCACCTCCAGATTTCTTAAACAAGATTCTCAAACAAAGTAAATACCCAAAATTGATCAAGATATTGAGAGCTGCAGTTTACAATCAGGTAAAGACTTGCTCTGCTTTGAGAATGCACTGACCTCATAAATGCTGTAAAGTTTATCCGCACTTCAGGATGCCCCTTTGAACTTTATGTAATGGAAAGGATGACTGGGCTTACTGAAAGAAAATTCACATAAATCACGTTTTAAATGAGCGTTGGTGTCTATAGAAACATACAAGTTGGGAAAGACTCGATCCTAAAATCAAAGCAGGCACATTTAATTCATGGCCAGTCTAAGTGAAGCCATGTCAGTTGCTTTACGCTGCAAACAAAATGGCAGCATGGGAAATCTTGGCAATAGTAGGAATATCTCGCTGGTATGTAGTTGGAATTGTATCATTTTTGTTCAGATTCTAACCATTGACATTTCACTCCACAGCTCAATTTATTTTGTATCCTTGTGCTCATTTACAAGCTGCTACAACCTTTTTGATGTTTACTAATGTAGGGAATGGTTGTGCAATGATAATGAGGGTAAATTCCCTCGGAGTTTCTGAGTCTTTCTGCTAATGATACAGCATGCAGGTTAAGAAAATGGTATGGAAATTCACCCATAACTGCAGGCTGGTCAAAAACTGGATAGGATAGTGCTGAGCAGTATAAGTTCAAGCAGCTCACTGCAACCGCCAGGCTTAATGCTATAAAACTCCCTGTGGTGTTGAACACACTGATAAAAGATGTTCATACACTTGATTTATTTAATGCCTAACATGGAACAGTTCATATTATACACTTTGTAAAAATTGTAGATTGTGGCTGGGAGTTTGACAGGACTGCTGCACAACCACCAATACATTTTTGTATCCCATCAACAGCATGTCTGAATGTTTATTTGAGATTAGTTTAGAGATACAGCGTGGAAACAGGCCCCTCAGCCCACCGAGTCCACGCCGACTCTGGGGGCAATTTACCGAAGCACGTTTTTTGGAAAGTGGGAAGAAGCCGGAGCACCCGGAGGAAACCCACGCGGTCACAGGGAGAAGAGACAAACTCCGTACAGGCAGCACCCATAGTCAAGATCAGACCTGGGTCTCTGGCACTGTAATGGCAGCAACTCTACCCCTGCGCCACTCGGCCGCCCACAGTGATTATACATAAGTCTGGCTGAGCAATAGATATGTACACCTGGCAGATGGTGAACTTTATTAGAATACATATGTGCTCTCTCGCTTGATCCATCTTTTAAATCCTGATGCTCTCAATTGTCATAAAGATCTACACCAACACCCAGTAGAAGCTGTCGTGAAAAAGATAAAGACCCTTCCATAAGTTTGCTTAAATCCATTTCCAGGTATTAATTCTATCTTTCCACAGAACAAACCTGATACTGAAATAATATCAAGCTGAAAATATCCTCTGTACCCGATTTGCAGATTGATTGGTTTGAGATATTCTCTCAGGTAAAGCCATTTTTTGAACTAATAATATCTGTGTCTCGTTGCAAGAAGACTCCACTGTACTATAACTCAACTCATTAATTACATAAACATAAAGAATCCCAGTACTGAGCCCATTCTTGTTAGCTATTAAATGTGTTCTTCATGCAGTCTATAGCACATGGTCACCATCACAAGATTAGCTATGACATTTGCTCGTGTGCCCACTCTGATTCACATGCACTTAACTTGCAAAGCAGTCAGTTGAGGTGAATCACAAAACATAGTGAGGGTGTAAAGAACCATATACATGCTCAAGTGGCATTTGAATCAGCTCCTGTTCTAAAAGTTCAAGCTTTAGTTTAAATGAGTCCAATGCTCTTAACAAATCTATAAAGTGCAGGGAGCATATTTGAACAGCAAGGGTCAAATCTCCACTCATTTTGATCATGGTTAATAAAAGGTAACAAGCAAAATGAAATATCCCTCCCACTTTAATCTGGATATCCAACATTAAATTGGGGCACATAAAAACAATTGAACAGATAATAAGGCCAGAAAATAACATCAACTGATATTCCATAGAAAGCAAAGCTAAACACAGGTCTCAAGGCCTGGCATCGCCACTGTAAGAGTAATGAGCGATTGACCTATGCATTTTGTTGCAGATCCATTTCATCACATCTCTGGGGTGTGCCCTCAATCCCACAGCTGCATATTCCAGAAAGCGAGATCAGGAGAGATAGGTGGAAGTGATCACCAGGTAACAATTACAACCTCTCCAAATGGAGTTTAAACCTGGGAAAGTTTATGATCATCATGTTATTCTAGAGGAAAGCTTGTTGCCATCATTATTCTTCAGGATCTTGGTGCTGTCCAGTGAAATCAAAGTCTTTTTGTTGATCAGTGTCAAGATCAATTTCCATGATCAGCTGTAGAATTGATAATGTCATGGTGGTGCTACGAGCTATGATGCAATCATAGTCCACTTAATAATTGTGACCAGGAAATGTGAGCATATTGTTCAATTTGGCTAGAACTACATTTATTTTGTATTTGGTTCAGATTGTAATTTATTTCTGAATTATTAATATTTGACAAAAATATTGACAACGTAAATTCATCGACTTTTGATATCTGCCAAGAATTAGTAATAACATTGATAATAGCTGCATTTTAAAACTCGGGTGTAGTCATCTCTATTTTTGCTCCTCTAGATTTTTTTTGTTTTAAAATAATAACTACAATGTGCTCCCAAATGTTTTTGTTTGTTTATTCCTATCTCAAGAGGGTCTCATTTGGTTCACTCAGGCAAATTTTTGTCCCATTTTCCCGCCCACAAAGTGTATAATGGGAACGCCCCGCCATATGGTACTGCATGGATTTTGTAAACAATCAAGGCTGTTAGGCCATGCTAAAGGATATTGAGAATATTATTTCCCAATTAGCCAGTCATTTCTCGAATCCCATCATATTCCTCGATCTGATGCCACATGTCAGTTTATAGAATAAATTGCAGTCATCATCAGTCCTAGAGAATACCACTTAAAGAAACTACATAAGTTCATAATTGATAGGAGCAGAATTAGGCCATTCAGCCTATCAAGTCCACTCCGCCATTCAATCATGGCTGATCTATTTTTCCCTCTTAACCTCATTCTCCTGCCTTCAAACTCACATTATTGTTAACATTATTATGCTTTAAATAACAATTTCAGGCCAGTTCTATAAGTAAAAAGGATTATTAAAACATTTTTAGTTTTAACTGTTGCTTAGGACTTTTCCGGAACTCCATGATGTTTTGTATCCAATTTCCTTCACATAAATCATATTTAATCGTGAATTATGTCACCAATCCCCCTCCCTGTGTGTCATGGCTGATGCCACCATCAATGACTGAATTGGTCACTCACTTAATTCTGGCTCAGGTAATATTTATATTCAAGTTCCACTGCAGAGACCTGAACACAGAAATTGAGAGTGATTGCAGTGCAGTACCAGGAGTGCTTTGTGTAAGAAGGAACTGCAGATGCTGGTTTACACCGAAGATAGACACAAAATGCAGGAGTAACTCAGCGGGACAGGCGGCATCTCTGGAGAGAAGGAATGGGTGACGTTTTGGGTTCCCCTGCCACCCATTCCTTCTATCCAGAGATGCAGCTTGTCTCGCTGAGTTGCTCCAAAAGTACTTTGTTGTATTACGGGTATCTTTCAGATGAAATATTACAACATGACCCTTGTCTCACTATTATTTTGAAGAAGAGCCATTCTATCCTTAATTAACAGTATGAAAGGTGAAATATTATCAGGTCTTTATCTCAATGGTGTAATTCAGAGGAATTCCAACAACCAACTTCTGTCTGCATTGAGTTGCACGTTCTCCTGTTGCCCATGTGAATTTACTACAGTGCTCCGGTTTCCTCCCACCTCCCAAAGTCGTACAGGTCGTAATTGCCCATAATGTGTTGGGGAGAGGTAGAATCTAGGGGAAGTAAAATGGGATTAATGTAGGATTAATATCAATGCACAGTTGATGGTCAGTGTGGACTTGTTGGGCCACAGGTCCAGTTTCCTTGCTCTATCATTCCACGACTCCACAAACAATGACTATGTAAAATAAAATACATCTCTAGCTGGAAACTACGTTCTTTGGTCCTCAACTCTCACAGCCAGACAGTTCTTGGGGTTTTCATTCTCAGTCATCACCCTGAAGGTAGAGAAGTTATTTTTAAAATGTACAGATATGCATCTGATGTATTTTGTAGTCATTGACTCATTGTATTTCGTTGTCACCTCTGTTTTGAATATCATTTGAGCAAATCGATCATTGCATTACCCTGTTCTGCTTGTGGAAACACAGACATGAGCTAGGAAATGGAGTTTCAGCACATTATATTACTGGAATTTTAAGTCTGCCCAAAGTTTTGGGGATTAACTAAAAATCAAAGTTCTGCGGTTGTTGGAACTCTAAAATTAAAGATGCCATGCACTGTAATACTTTGCATCTGTGGAGAGAGAACACAATCAAGGGTCATTGACCTGAAATATTTAACTCTATGTTTTCTGTCCAGAGTTGCTGTTTGACCTGCTGGGTATTTCCAGCACAGTCTTTCTTTGTGTAGAAAGGAACTGCAGATGCTGGTACATACCGTCTGTCTTTGGTCATCTAGTGGGTGTGGGCAAGTTGGCCCAATCGACCTGTTTCCACGCTGTATGACTTTATGACTCTTGCTGGCTTATAGTGAATTGTACTCTTTTGAAGTGGTTGCCCACTCCCAAAACACAAAGTCTATGATTTGACTTCATTTCTGCAATGGATTCGGTTGCTTGCAGAAATTTACTTGCCTTTGATGCAATTCTACAGATGTGACAAGGAAGTAAAATTTAAAACAAATGTGCAGAAAGGATTACTTCATTCAGATTTTGGTCACTGTTATTTATTTGCTGCTTATGCTGAACAGAGGCTTTAGTTGGTGTTTGTTTTAACAATGAATTAAATCAAAAGTGTCCAAATGGTTTCAGAACAAATGCAAATCAACGTATGCTGACTATGACTGTGGGAGATAGTTTTGAGTCATCTGCACTTGGCTTGGTGCTGCCTTAGATTATTTGCAGAGCAGACTTCGAGTGCAAGACAGAGCACAAAGAAAAGGACCTGCAATGTCACCGATTTAATAGTGCTAATTATTTAATTTCACATTATCCACACCAGAAGTAATTCCACCACAACTAATTAACACATATGCAAAGAAATACTTTGGGAGAAATTATACTTCGATTTTAGAATTAGTTTTACATATCTTGTTTTTTGCTTAATCAATAATTGTGGCATTAATTGTGACAATAATTGGGATAGGAAAGGTTTAGAGGGATATGGGGCAAACGCAGGCAAATGGGATGAGTTTAGGTAGGGCATTGTAATGGCTGTTTCTATACCATCTCAAAGTACCACTTCGATAGCCATTACTGCTCGGGGATGAAATGTAGGTATAGCTTACGCACATGTCGCACGTAGCCATAACACAATGACAATAACTGAATTAAGCATAAATGGCTCCTACAGGCATCTTGGTTGACATGGACAAGTTGGGTTGAAGTGCCTGTTTCCTTGTTGTATGACTGACAGAAATGGCACATCAGAGACATCTTTGTGCAGATATCATAAATAAGTTTACAAAGTACTGTTTAGAAATGTTCCCCCCATTTTTCGTGAGCAAATCATACATACAATTGTGCATAACCAAGGATAGTTTGCACGAGCTATCATTTTCGGGTGAAATTGTGTAGGTTAGGAAATTGACCTGATCACTTAGGCATGCTATTCTTCATTACATGTCTGTTTTGTGAGGCAAGATTTTTTCACACCGAGAGTGGTAGATGCCTGTTACACACTACCTGGGGAGGTGATGAAAGAAGATATGATAGCATTATCTAAGAGACATTCAGACAAATACATGAACAGGCAGGGATAGAGGGATACAGACAGAATGCACACAGATGGGATGAGTTGGATTGCCATAATGTTGGGTAGAAGAAACTGTTCCTGTCTCTACTATTCAATATCCTATGACTGTTGAGGTAATTTAGCGGGTTAGGCAATATCGCAAAAGAAAATGGCTGGGTGACATTTTGGGTTGTGACCTGAAAAGTCACCTATCCATGTTTTCCAGAGATTCTGCCCAACCCACTGAGTTCTTGAGTAACTTTTTGCCTTTTTTTAGAAAACACACAGTTCCTGCTTGAGGCATGAAAGCCACTCTCCCTCATCTATTTGAGCATATTTTTGGTCAATTTTGTTTTGTTGTTATGAAGGACTCTGATGCTAAAAACGTTACAGATTTCACACCAAATCGGTGAGTGTACATGTTTGCTCTTTTGCTGCACATTGTACATAAAGGAACTCCAGCCCCGAGGTTTGCCAGCGTTGCATACATTTTGAAAACAAACTGCATGTCAAAGACACTGTGCCCACTAAGTCATGAAGAGTAATATTTCCTGAAGACATACGTTCACTGTCACAGAGAAGCATTCGCAACGAAGCGCTCCCAGACAAGTTAGTGGATAGCTTCAGTTGAAGACCCATTTGTAAATCCCGCAATTTTAATCTTCCAACAGAACTGAGGAATTCATCTCTGTGCTAATACACATCACCTCTCCAGCAGTAATGAGAATAGAGTAGATTAATTTGTGTTCAGTTGCGCTGTTGACTGGTAATGTAATTAATTGTTTCATAAAGGAGAGAGAAAAGTTTATTAAGTACTACTTGTTGCAATTTCCTGTTTAAAGCATGCCATCCCATTTTGGAAGGTAATACAAATGGAACTATGGGTTTTGTAGGCTGTTTTGATGGTGAAAATAGCAGAAAAAGAGTTAGACAAGGCTGCAATGAGGAAATTAAGGAAGGAGACGTTAAATTGAAATTAAAAAATTAGTTTCATTTGTGATTTTTTTTAAAGTATTACTTTAGCTGTATTCCAACCATTATATCGCAAAAATATTGGTACCTTGGGTGAAATGAGTGGGTGAAAATAATATTGAGCAGATGAAACTAAGTAGGGGAGGTTTTTTCCCAGCAGGTTATCAGATGCAGTGCAAGCAACACCTTCTCTCTGTCCACCTGATGTATTTAGTTATCCTCGTTGAAAGTTGGGAATATTAAAATGCATTGAATTCCTGGCAATATTCTTGGTCACTTGGGCAGCTCGACAACTGAGGGGGCAAAACATTCAACAAGGCATCTAAAATTGACGGGCATTTTGGCACAAGCAACAAGAGGAAGGAAAGAAATACGGTGTACAGAGATGGTGGTGCAGCGGGCAGCAAGGTGGCACAGCGGCAGAGTTGCTGCCTTACAACGCCAGAGACCCGGGTTCGATCCCGACTACAGGTGCAGTCTGTACGGAGTTTGTCCATTCTCCCTGTGATTGCGTGGGGTTTTCTCCAAGATCAGTTTCCGAAAACGTACAGGTTTTATAGTTTGTAGGTTAATTGGCTTGAGTTTGTATACTCGGTCCCTAGTTTGTCTGGGCTTGTGTTAATCTGCGGGAATCGCTGGTCAGTGCAGACTTGATGTGCCGATCAGCTCTAAAACCCTTCTTGGGTTACGGAAAATCTGACTTTAGATAAATCCTCGGATAAAGTACAGAATGCAAAGATGACCCACTGAAAAAGTCAGTGCTCCCCCCAAACTCTCCTTCAGGTATAAAAATAATATTACGAACCCCCAGCCATCTCTTGCGAATACAAACTTTATTAACCTGCCGCTAGTCTTTTTGCTGATCAGCAAATCAGCTCCTCCCTCCATCACGGCTGCATTGAGACAAACATTTGCCACAGTTCTCTGGCTGGTAACAACTTATTCCACCTGTACTGATCTACGATTTGCATATCGATACCGAAGGCTAAAGATTTCATATTGCGATTTTGGGGGAAGTTGTTTGATTTTGTCACAGAAAATTCAGTTTATGGACAGTTCTCGGGAACAAAGCCCTCGCGTATCCCGAGGACCCCCTGTATTTGAAGCTGAAGAATACAGCCAGTTGCAGTTGGGAAAAGTGCCTGATCTGCACACATTTCCCTTTCTGTGATTAGTACTCCCTTTAGCTCCCTCTGAAATTATCTGCTTTGCAACTCTGAGGTAAAAATGATATTAGGGTGTTAACCGTATCAACTGAAACTTATTTTGCATTCATTCCTGTTTACATGTACCAATTTGAATGGTGAGCTGGGTATGGGTCAAGAGATGATCCAGATGGGTCAATTCTCCGTGAGATTTTGTTCCTCTGCGCCTCAGTTTTTAGGTATAAATAAGGAGGTGGCTAGATGAAAATTGAACTCAATATATTTCTGCTGGTCTAAAATTTGGAACTAGTGTCATTGAGAATGATAGAAATTTAACATCAATCAGAAAAAATATAAAAGTCAAGAAGACTTTTTTTTTTATAGATACTTGTATTGTTTTATTTGTGCGTTTATCTGCAGCTCTTCCAGTATTTTGTTTTAGGATAATATCGAGTTACTGAAAAGTGGAAGCCCCACTTAAGATGATCTATCATTCTTTGATGAGTTTTGACAAGTGTACTCAGCTTCCATTCACGTTTAAGCATCAAACGTGTACCACCCACTGCATTAATGCCTTCACAATTAAGTTGCATATAAATTTTGCTTCTGAAATAAGTTTAAAATCCACAAAACTCACAACTCTGCTATATTAGCAACTGGAATTTAGAAAACAAAGGCATCCATACCCTTGATGACTCATTATATCTTATGCATTTCAGCTTTCAAATGGTCTTGTTTGTAAAAAGTAGAATGAACTACTTTTCACTTAAAACACCAAGTGTGTTGAGTTTGGTGCTAAACAGGTGTGAAAGTATCAATCACTCAAATCCCTATAAATTTGGTTCTATAAAGCAAAATGTAATTGGTAACTGATATTATTACACCTGTTTATCACTCGTGACTGTAGATGTAATTTCTGCCTTTACCCCACCACTGAATGCTTGGTGTCACTGAAAATGGCAACTGACATACATACTGGAAATGGGACAAGATAAAAGACCCTGTCATGGGATTATCATTCAACTCAGACCATGACTAACTTTTATTGAAGGTTAAATCAATCATGGCAACAGGGGTAGATTTGAATTTTCTTTGCAATCACAGCTGACACCAGTCCAGGGTCAATAGGGGCCATCCATCTACCATCATGTAATCTCCTAACCTGCCTCCCTCTTACAAGCTGAACAGCACGCCTCATCAGCTGCTACTGTTCATCCTGCAAAGTACATTAACAGGCTGCAAAGACCCCTTTGATCACTTAGAATCTAAAGCAATAAGATATACCTTCGAGTGCAGAATTACTATCCACATTCCAGTACTTGCCTCTTCACACATCTCAATGGCCGTATGTTTACACCTCCATCTACTTAACTACACTGTACATAATAGGACGGTGCTACCCACGCAGGGAAGCTCACTTGTAGTGTATACTATGTATTTTTTGAGTTCCCAAGGAGAGTAAAAGCAGCAGCATATCACAACTAATTAATCATCTAAACACTTTTTAATTGCATGCTAATTATGATATAGATATTTTTAAAGATTATATATGGTGATATGTGTTAGCTTGCTCAAAGACTGATAATTTAAAATTTAACTTGTTCAACCTGAAGAAAAAGCCACGCAAGCTTTAAATGAAAATGGTTTCAGTGCACATTTTATTCCGGCTGACATGAAATATAACCACAAAAGAACAGTGTTCTGTTACTTAAGATGAGGGGTTCTTTTGTGACAATGTTTTTAGATATGGTTAACTGCAACGACTAGGTTCAGAAGGGAGTCACGGTAATATTCTTAACTGCAAAGGTTTAGAGGTGGATTATTGCAACATATTGAAGTTCTATCTACAATAATGTCAGCTGCTTCTACTTGGTTTACAGTTGTTCGCAGAGCAGTCTTACCATTGCCAATGGATACATCGCCAAAATGTTAAATTTCATAATCAGAAAGCTAAGTTTTCAACCTGAAATTCACTATTATCACTGATAAATTAGCTCAAACCTGATGTGTTTTACGATACTGTCTTTGAACAAAATTCCATTGTGTCACAATATAATTGTCCAAATTTGCTATTGTGGTTATATTTTGTATATTATATTAATGTCATTGCAGTTCTGTATTGGGCACAAATTAATACAATAATCCTGTGTTATACAGTGGAATTTTTACTGAGATTTGAGACGGTCTTCTTGTAATGTATCTAAAAAGTTTAATGTTTTCTGATTGCTGAAGTATGCTATACAAAACCTCTCCTCTGTAAAATAATGCTTCATTGTTTCCCGTGTGACAGATGTACTGCTGTTAATACTACCATAGTCGTGTTAGTGTATGTTTTAATGAGGATGCAGTGTAATTGTCATACAATAACCAACCCTCTAATAAATATGTCATTTTCTGATGTTCTTTTTATCCTTTTCTTTATCTTAATTTTTGTTGTTGTAAAACTCAGGATGTTCATGTAAGACTAACCACTCTCGTAGGGGGAGCACCATTCTGCAAAGGGAAGGGGTTACTCTATGTAAAAAAAAAATTAAAAATGTGGCAAGGATAGCCCTTCACTGAGGTGCACCAGCTCCTATGATGCTGCACGAGTTAATTTTTTTTAATAATGCACTCAGTTTTGGACTGCGACAATTTTCAGTGGCTGCTTCTGTGCATCGTACCTCTTAGGCAACTCTGTGTTAAGTGGATCGTGATTGGTGGCTGTGTCGTTCTTTCTATGGAGAAGTAAAAACTGGGTGTGTTATGAGAATTCTGTGCAACAGGTCTCGAAAAAGGACGTTGCATACTTTCACATATATCACTGTCTATGACCTAGTGCAATCTTTTAAGACGATTTACTGCATCTCACTCATTGCTAAGGTTAGCTAAGGAAAATTCAACTTATCTATGTATCTTTCTTTCTCCCCCTTGTGACTGCTATATTATAGTTACTGCTAATGTATGAAATGAGATGTGTATAAATTTTGAAAAATGTACGAAATAAAATGGAAAATATCTTCATGACATTTACAAAGTTTGGTGTGCGTATTTATTCGTGATGCCCATGGTAAGTGGGTGACTCCTTCTGATGTGTTCACACTTACAATAGACAATAGGTGCAGGAGGAGGCCATTCCGCCCTTCGAGCCAGCACCGCCATTCAATGTGATCATGGCTGATCATTCTCAATCAGTACCCCATTCCTGCCTTCTCCCCATACCCCCTGACTCCGCTATCCTTAAGAGCTCTATCTAGCTCTCTCTTGAATGCTTTCAGAGAATTGGCCTCCACTGCCTTCTGAGGCAGAGAATTCCACAGATTCACAACTCGCTGACTGAAAAAGTTTTTCCTCATCTCAGTTCTAAATGGCCTACCCCTTATTCTTAAACTGTGGCCCCTTGTTCTGGACTCCCCCAACATTGGGAACATGTTTCCTGCCTCTAACGTGTACAACCCCTTAATACTCTTATACGTTTCGATAGGATTCCAATTAGCTTCCAATTAGCTTTGCAGTGCAGTTAGTCCAGTTGCATGGATGTGCAATAAAATCGCAAAACTAACTACTGCAAAATGTTAACAATAGGCTGAGTCCACCTCAATTTCTGAGCAGCTGTACCTGAGCATGTGGACAAGATTCTTTATAAACTTTACTTTACATCCTTAAACTTTATTACCAGCCTGGAATCTTTGGTGCCAACACCAAACCTTTTGGTGCTTGGGGAAAAAACTCACACTTTGTTTCTGGTTCCAGCACTGAAGTCACCAGAGGTAACCAATCTCAATGATATACTTGCAAGATCGCTAAAGAGAAGGGCCCCAACCTGAAACATCACTTGTCCATTCCTTCCACAGATGCTGCCAGACCTGCTGAGTTACTCCAGCACTTTGCGTTTTACTGATCAGTATGATTGGTTTATGAATTAAATAATTCATGGAAAGAACCAACAGCATGGATACTCAGTAAAGTAAACCATTTTAAACCATTGCAATAATTTGCTGGCAATTTAAAATGAATGATATCAATAAAAATATATACTCTTTTAACAGATCTAAAGTTCTATGAGTTTGTGCAGCAACTAGATATAAACAATAACATGTAAATGTTTTGCTAAACCACAGATTCTGTTGCCATAGCAGTAACAATCTTATTACCAAAATTAGATTGAAATGTGTTCTTACTCTGGATTATTAGGAGTATTGAAAAATAATTGCCCAAACGTCATTGAATAAATTCTAATTCACAATTTATGTTTGATGAGACTTGAATGTAGACTTGAGATTGCCAGTCAGAGCCATAAGGCTGCATTAACCAATATATTCTTTGATACCATTGATGCAGACACACTTCTGTTTACTTACCCGAGTGACCCTTCTTCATTTGATAGATAAAGTCAGCAGGTCCCTGTTCATTTCTTGATACCTGTATGGACTTTCCATGACCAGCATCTGACTAGTTATAACAACTATGAAGCAGAATAAAATGTTCTGAATTTGACACTTCATTGGCAATTTCATGCAGTGGTTATTATCCATAAAGGGTAAGACGGTGGAGCGATTACAATGAACCCAAGTTATGTTGTTCATGTCTATCTGACACTTGGCTGTGATCTCAGCCATAAGAAAGCAAACACGATAAGTGTACTAATTGCCGGGGTAGGTCAAGCCTTTTAAAATTGCCACTGAAAAGTTATAGGCCAAGCATTTGTTTAAATTACTTAAATCTGTTTTTAGATGCCTCAGTCACGGTTACAAAACAGTCTGGAATTATTTAATTGCACTGTGCAATTGAAACTTGGCTGAAAGCCAATGTTAGAACACAGAACATGGAAGAGTACAGCACAAGAACAGGCCCTCGTAAACCACCTCTGGACCCTGTCCAATGCCAGCACAGCCTTTCTCAGATATGGGGCCCAAATCTGCTCACAATATTCCAAATGCGGTCTGACCAGTGCCTTGAAAAGCCACAACATTACATCCCTGTTTTGTATTCTAGCCCTTTTTAAATAAATGCCAGCCAGAATCACCATGCAGTCCTTTTTAACGTTCCATTTTAGATGATCTTTAAGTTCTGTCCTCTCGTGCCCTGAGCGAGGACACAATGTGCTGGAGGCAACATCTCTGGAGAACATGGATAAATGACCCTGGGTTGAGACCCTTCTTCAGACGATGTTGACCCGAAATTCTTGCTATTGAGGGCGTGCAGCGTAGGTTTACTAGGTTAATTCCTGGAATGGCGGGACTGTCATATGTTGAAAGACTGGAGTGACTAGGCTTGTATACACTGGAATTTAGAAGGATGAGAGGGGATCTTATCGAAACGTATAAAATTATTAAGGGGTTGGACACGTTAGAGGCAGGAAACATGTTCCCAATGTTGGGGGAGTCCAGAACCAGGGTCCACAGTTTAAGAATAAGGGGTAGGCCATTTAGAACAGAGATGAGGAAAAACTTTTTTAGTCAGAGAGTTGTGAATCTGTGGAATTCTCTGCCTCAGAGGGCAGTGGAGGCCAATTCTCTGAATACATTCAAGAGAGAGCTAGATAGAGCTCTTAAGGATAGCGAAGTCAGGGGGTATGGGGAGAAGGCAGGAACGGGGTACTGATTGAGAATGATCAGCCATGATCACATTGAATGGCGGTGCTGGCTCGAAGGGCCGAATGGCATTCTCCTGCACCTATTTTCTATTGTCTATTTTCTATTGTCTATTGAAATATCACCTATCCATGTTCTCCCGAGATGTTGCCTGACCTGCTGAGTTACTCCAGCACTTTATGTAGTTTTGGGTATTAACCAGCATCTGCAGTTCGTTGTTTACCTGAGAGAGGTTACGTAATGTTTCGCCTGGGCAGCTTGCAGCCCAGTGGTATGAACATCGACCTCCAACTTTAGATAGTTTATCTGTCCCTCTCTTCCCCTCCCCCTCCCCAGATCTCCCTCTATCTTCCTGTCTCCACCTATATCCCTCCTTTGTCCCGCCCCCCTGACATCAGTCTGAAGAAGGGTCTCGGCCCGAAACGTCACCCATTCCTTCTCTCGTGAGATGCTGCCTGACCTGCTGAGTTACTCCAGCATTTTGTGAATAAATACTTTCGATTTGTACCAGAATCTGCAGTTATTTTCTTATACGTAATGTAAATGTCGGTTCCAAGTGTCCATCCTCCATGTAACTATGCTGGAAATAGCCTGAAGCAAATTAGGAGACTTTCCTATCTGATTGGCTATATATATATCATATCATCATATCATATATATACAGCCGGAAACAGGCCTTTTCGGCCCACCAAGTCCGTGCCGCCCAGTGATCCCCGTACATTAACACTATCCTACACCCACTAGGGACAATTTTTTAATTTTTTTTTTTTTTAACATTTTACCCAGCCAATTAACCTACATACCTGTACGTCTTTGGAGTGTGGGAGGAAACCGAAGATCTCGGAGAAAACCCACGCAGGTCACGGGGAGAACGTACAAACTCCTTACAGTGCAGCACCCGTAGTCAGGATCGAACCTGAGTCTCCGGCGCTGCATTCGCTGTAAAGCAGCAACTCTACTGCTGCGCTACCGTGCCGCTATAAACTTGGAATATTTAATATGAAGCATGAGCTGGGAAGAATTAGTAGGATTTTTCTTTCCATACAAAATATAATGAAAAGGCAAATATTTAAAAAGTAAGTTGAAACATTAAAGCATTGAGCTGGGAAAAATTAGTAGGATCTTTCTTTCCATACAAAATATAATGAAAAGGCAAATATTTAAAAAGTAAGTTGAAACATTAAATCATTGAGGTCATGTACAATACATTTCCTGAAAACGACGGTTGAAATAACATCCTCAAAAGAACATCATTGTGCAAGAAAACTATTTGATGTTTATGCAATAATATTATTAGTGATGAGATAGTATGCTTGAACATTTCAGGTGCAATCTCTGATTCAAATTATTTGAAAAAGCTTTTGAAATATTTTCAAAGGTGCTGTTATTTTTCGATGTTAGCACTTCCATGGTTTCAGTACAAGTTTATTAAGTATTTTACCACCAGCGATAGAGTAAATAGTACAGTGGAATTAATCAATTAATAAAGGAAATTAAGGAAATGGTAGAAAGGTGGAAAGAAGGCCGATAACAAAATCTGAGAAGCTACACGATGTGGGACTGAACCCAGAGTCAACATTATTGTAAAGCCCAACTCCCATTATTGCTGAAGCCACAATGCAATTAAATAATGTGTTTGAAAAGTACCTGAAGTAAATTAAAAAGGAATGTTTGAACATCCATAGTGGGACCTGTTTTTGAACAGGTTTTGAACAGAACAAATATTCACTTCAACCAAACCGTGAGCTGAATTTTCAGCGATGGCTTTAGACCAGTCAAATGTTTTAAGGCAAAATGCTTTTCAAATTCCTCAACACATTGACAAAAAACATTTCCATGCCAATATAATCTGTTCTACACCTGATGTTGAATAACAACTGCCATAAAACTCAAATCAGGCCACCAGGAAGAATTCACATTTTCATTCTTTTAACTCAGTGATCAATCTGCTTTGTTTCAGACTAAACCTGCCACAGTTATTGGTTGAGGAATTGTTGGAGTCAGATTTGTGAATCTCGATGGTGCATCTGCTTTGGTTTGCTGTTGTTTTTGCTTGTGTTTATTTTTGAGTTTATTTTCCTTGAAAGAGCAGCACATTGGTAATTGGAAGGGTGGAAGAGACCCAAGATAATTACAAGGACGTGGGCAGGTCAGATTAGCATAGATGGGGCATCTTGGTTGGCATAGACAAGTAGGGCCGAAGGGTCTTTGTCCATGGTTTATTACCACTGAGGAAGTTTATTACCACTGATCACATGGTTGGAGCTGTGAACTTATTAGTAGTTTCTGGGTCGTCATGGACTTCATCTAAAGTTCTTAAAAGAACTTGCCAGTGCAAAAGTTGATGTGTTGGCATTTGTCTTCTAAAATTGCATAGATCCGGATGTTTCTGTTTGATTTCAAAATAGCAAATATAAATCCTTCACTCAAAAATCAAAGAAGGCAGAAAGGAGGACGCTACAGGCCTGTTAGTTTAACAACTGTCATTGGGAAAAGGTTAGAAGCAATTATTATTGTCGCTTTAGCAGAGTGTTCAGAAAAATTCAAGGCAAAAGGGTAAAGTCAACATGGTTTTGCGAAGGGAAATCATGTTAACCAAGATACTGGATTTCTTTGAAGAAGTAACGAGTTATGCGTAAAAAGGGATGTGTTGTTGGGAACTAATCCATTTTTGAAACATGACAGGCATGTTGTTTTGATCAAGGTAAGTTAATTTATTGGCACTTAAGTTCCTGTATCATTATTGTCCTTGCTGCATTTAGTGATATTATTAACCATTATGCATTCACCTAAGTTTATATGTGCCTTAGAATTGTTGGCCCTTTAATAAATTGAAACCTACAATTAGTCTGTAAAGTTACTATAGCTCTTGTCTAGAATCTACATTCTTCTGCAATTCCACTTTATTCAATTGAACATTGTTCCTAATCCGCACAGTACATAAAATATCAAGTTTCGGTATCGTCCATTAAAATGAGTGGATGGAAACCTAATTAGTTTCCAGAGCTTTAAAACAGATATTTCTGGGACTAGATTTATGGATAAGAGTGACGTTGGGAATTAGTTTATAGATAAGGATGATGTTATAATGTCTTCAGTTAATTTGGCTTGGTTTATAATTAATCAAAACTCACTGGATGATTGCTTATTCTCATCAAATGGCACAGTGGTAGAGTTGCTCTCCTACAGCGCCAAAGTCCTGGGTTTGATTCTGACTATGGGTACTTTCCATACGGAGTTTTTACGTTCTCCTTTTGACCACATGGGTTTTCTCCAGGTGCTCCAATTTCCTCCCACACCCAAAAGAAATACAGGTTTGTAGGTTAATTGGCTTTGGTAAAATTGTCAACTGCCGCTAGTGTAGGATAGTGCTAGTGTATGGGGATCACTGGTCGGCGTGGACTCAGTGGGCCACAGGGCCTGTATCTCTAAAGTCAACGGTGGCGCAGCGGTAGAGTTGCTGCCTTACAGCGAATGCAGCGCCGGAGACTCGATCCGGACTACGGACGCCGTCTGTACCGAGTTTGTACGTTCTCCCCATGACCTGCGTGGGTTTTCTCCGAGATCTTCGGTTTCCTCCCACACTCCAAAGACGTACAGGTATGTAGGTTAATTGACTGGGTAAATGTAACAAAAAATTGTCCCTAGTGTGTGCAGGATAGTGTTAATGTGCGGGGATCGCTGGGCGGCGCGGACTTGGAGGGCCAAAGGGCCTGTTTCCGCGCTGTATCTCTAAAGAAAAGTCAAAGTCTTTGTGCTGTTTAAACCAGTAATCACCTCCACCATTGAGACACTTCCTTCAGAGTGCCTTCAGAGTGTTTTATGCTCTTTAACAACAGGCAGTCTAAACATCTAGAAAGGCATCTCTATTGCCACCTCCCATCCAACCAACAAGATCTCCACGCTGTACAACTTTGAACAATTCCCAATTCAGTCAAGATGAATCACTTTATTGGCAGCTTTCAGAAGTACACTGAAGGTAATTATTTCTACATCTCCTGAAGCTACCATAACTTGCACAGCTTTGTCGTGGGTAAGCTAGAATTATTGTGCATTGGCAAAATCCAAGCTCTTAAATATCTTGTCTCCATTCATCCATTTAATATTTCAGTAAGCAATTTACTGCCATCAAGGGAATTGTTGTACATTGGGCTTTGCTAATTCAGAGCAAAAGGGAACAAAATCATGAGCTTCACATGGAACAGGATGGATTTGTTACCAGAAAATGGCAAGTTTCTTGCACAAGAAGAGGATGCTGCACAAAATGCATAGCATGGTATGGACCAGATGAACACAGAAAATCAGGTTGGCTCACGTGCAGCTGGTAGCAGCTGCTGCTGCCTCACTTTGTCAGAAGCCTAGGTTTGACCCTGACTTCATGAGCAGTCTGTGTGGAGTTTGCACGTTCTCCCAGTGACCATCTGGGTTTCCTCTGGGCACTCTGGTTTCCTCCCCACACCCTAGAGACGTGCAGGTTTGTAGTTTGACTGTAAATTGCCCCTAGTGTGTAAGGAGTGGATGAGAAAGTGGGATAACATAGAACTGGTGTGAACAGGTGATCGATGGTCAGCCTGTATCCATGCTAAACTAAAACAAAGTAAATTAAACTAAACTAAATACTATCCACAATAAAAGATCAAAAGCTGCGAGTTCATGCTTTGCATTTTCGAAGTTCTTCACAGGGTACAAGTTCAACCCACGCTGTTGGGATTGTGGAGGAGGTTTGGAAATTGAAGAGGAACAGCTTTGACCCGCATATGTAAGCATTTATGTTAGCAGAATAATGCCACCGGATTTGAACACATTTGTTTTACTCTCTAAGGTAAAATAATTTGTGCGGTTTAAACATTGTCTGCTCATTCTAGGTTATTCCACGGCTTTCATGGTACAACTCTGGTTTAAAGTACCTCTATTTCAGCTCCAGCTGTGGATTTTTAGTTTATAAGCTGCAAAGAAGAAATTGCTGGTGACCAAACCACTTAGCATTAATCAAATGATTCCCACCTGTTAAGAATAATTAATGACTGTGAGAAAGAAGCAAGTCGAAACAGTTGCTTTTTTTATTTCTGTTTTCCACCATTTGAGATCACTAATCTTGAACGTTTTCACCCCAGTTGTGATCACGGTATTTGTCATCCCATGAGAATGATTCTGATGATTATTCAATAAATCACTATCGTACAGCTTAATTGCAAATAGGGTCAGAGGATTGCAGAATATGCAGTCCTCCTGCAATGCAGCCTGCAGCCTGCACTGTAACTTTGATGGCCCCATGTAGGTAGGGTTCAGGGCTGCTGGAAGTGTAGTTAGCAAGGGAGGCAGGCAAACAGGTCAAAGCAGCCAATGTTTCAAATCATTCATCTATCACAGTGCTCGAGGTGGTTGCAGTCAGTGGCAACAATTGCCGTCGTTCTTCACTGATTATCAGAATAAGTATTCATTTATTCACATACGATGTTCCCTCCAAAACTCCCTGGTTCCTTCCCACCCAAACCACACCCTCCCCAAGTACTTTCCCCTGTAACTGCAGGAGGTGCAACACCTGTCCCCTTTCCTCCCCCCTCGACTCCATCCAAGGACCCAAACAGTCTTTGCAGGTGAGGCAGAGATTCACTTGCAACCTCCTCCAACTTCATCTACTGTATCCGCTGTTCCAGGTGTCAACTTCTCTACACCAGCGAGACCAAACGCAGGCTCAGAGATTGTTTTGTTGAACACCTCCGCTCAGTCCGTCTTAACCTACCTGATCTCCCGGTGGCTCAGCACTTCAACTCTTCCTCCCATTCCCAATCTGACCTTTCTGTCCTGGGTCTCCTCCGTTGTCAGAGTGAGGCCCAGCACAAATTGGAGGAGCAGCACCTCATATTTCACTTGGGTAGTTTACATCCCAGCAGTATGAACACTGACTTCTCTAACTTCAGACAGCCCTTGCTTTCTCTCTCCATCCCCTCCCCCTTCCCAGTTCTCCCACTAATCATACTGTCTCCAACTACATTCTATCTTTGTCCTGCCCACTCCCCTGACATCAGTCTGAGGAAGGGTCTTGACCCGAAACGTTACCCATTTCTTCTCTCCAGAGATGCTGTCTGGCCCATTGAGTTACTCCAGCATTTTGTGTCTATCTTCAGAGACATTCTTCAGAGTGGTTTAAGAGCAGGATATAAGTCTGAGAATCAGAACGTCTGTGAGTTGTCGAAGATGCTTCATCCATAATGTTGCAATAATATTCACTCAGCTAAAGTATATGACCAGTGGCAGTATAACTCCCTGATGGCCTCAATTCTATTACCATGTGTTCCACCCAGTGAAAATAGCATCATCAGCCACTTTGCTTAATTTTGAATTATTGATACTTTCTCCACCCTGAAAGGATTGCTGTCAGCACCTCCTGTTTAAACTTGTCAGTGTGCATTGTGGTGTGTGTATATGGCTGATCCATCATGTGCCTCGGCATCAATTTTCTTTGTTTCCTACAATTTGAAACTCGGTGCCTATATTTTTGATCCTGGTTCTTGATGTGTGGCTTCGAAGCAAAGAGACAATTGAATGAACATATTAGCCCTGCCACCCGTACAGCACATTTCCATACAACGAAGAAAACCATTCGGTCCATTGGGATGATGCCAACACCCAGAACAAGTCAAGTCAAGTCAAATTTATTTGTCACATACACATACACGATGTGCAGTGAAATGAAAGTGGCAATGCCTGCGGGTTGTGCATAAAAAGAATTACAGTTACAGCATATAAATAAAGTTAATAAGTTACTATTAGTGTCGACAAAAATTTAGTCTCTGGGGTTATAAAAGTTGACAGTCCTGATGGCCTGTGGGAAGAAGCTCCGTCTCATCCTCTCCGTTTTCACAGCGTGACAGCGGAGGCGTTTGCCTGATCGTAGCATCTGGAACAGTCCGTTACTGGGGTGGCAGGGGTCCCTCATGATCTTACTTGCTCTGGATCTGCACCTCCTGATGTATAGGTCCTGCAGGGGGATGAGTGTAGTTCCCATGGTGCGTTCTGCCGAACGCACTACTCTCTGCAGGGCCATCCTGTCCTGGGCAGAGCTGTTCCCAAACCAGAATGTAATGTTGCCGGACAGGATGCTCTCTACAGCCCCAGAGTAGAAGCAATGAAGGATCTTCAGAGACACTGAATTTCCTCAGTTGTCTAAGGTGGTAAAGGCGCTGCTTAGCCTTACCCACCAGTGCGGCAATGTGCGTTGCCCACGTCAGATCCTCTGCGATGCGGACTCCCAAGTATTTAAAACTGCTCACCCTATCCACAATCGACCCATTTATCTCCATTGGCATGTACGTCCTTGGATGTTTAGCCCTTCTGAAGTCCACAATCAGCTCCTTTGTTTTAGTGACATTCAAGGGGAGGCTATTGTCCTGACACCAGAGTGCCAGATCAGCCACCTCCTCCCGGTAGGCCTTCTCATCGTTGTCGGAGATCCGGCCCACCACCACAGTGTCATCAGCAAACTTGATGATGGAGTTTGAGCTGAACCTGGCCCCACAGTCATGTGTGTACAGTAGGGGGCTAAGGACGCAGCCCTGGGGGGATCCTATGTTCAGGATGAGGGAGCTAGATGTGTGTTCCCCCATCCTGACCACTTGGGGCCTGGCAGTGAGAATGTCCAGGACCCAGGCACACAGAGGGGTGCTAAGCCCCAGTTCCAGCAGCTTCTCAACCAGTCTGCTGGGGACTATTGTGTTGAATGCTGAACTAAAGTCAATGAACAGCATCCTCACATAGCCCCCCTGGCTGTCCAGATGAGAGAGAGCGGTGTGTAGAACCTGGGAGACCGCATCATCCGTGGACCTGTTCGGACGGTATGCAAACTGTAGTGGGTCCATGTTGCGAGGAAGGAGGGCGCAGATGTGCTTCTTGACTAGCCTCTCAAAGCATTTCATGACAACCGAGGTGAGGGCCACCGGTCGGTAGTCATTTAAACACGCTGGAGAGGCATTCTTTGGCACCGGTACAATGGTGGATCTTTTGAAGCATGCAGGGACCACGGACTTTGCCAAGGAGAGGTTAAATATTGTGGTGAGCACTGGAGCAAGCTGAGTAGCACAAGACTTTAGTACTCGCCCAGATACCATCTGGGCCTCCAGCTTTCCTCGTGTTCACATGCGTCAGAGCCCACCTCACCTCATGCTCGGACCGAGAATGTGTGCACATCCCCGGCGGTGGATCCCCCTCCAGCCTCGCTAGCCAGCGCCCCTTCGGTGCTGTTTTAGACGGCGAGCTGGTGGTGTTACCCGTCTCAAACCGTGCATAAAAAGAGTTCAGGTCATCAGCTAAGGAGGAGCCGGCACTTCCGGTTGAGGGGTTGCTGGACCTGTAGCTAGTTATAGTCCGTAGCCCCTGCCAAAGGCGCCTGGTGTCCTGCTGCTCCATCTGTGACTCCATCTTGTCCCGGTACCTCCTTTTTGCATCCTTCACTGCCCCTCGCTGTCGGTAGGACTCTCCCTTGTAGTGGTCCATGTTGCCGGATGCCAGGCCGGAGTTGTAAGCAGCGGTGCGAGCATTCAAGGCCACGCGAATAGACCTGTCCACCCAGGGTTTTTGGTTAGGGAAGATACTGACCCTTACCGTGGGGATGATGGTATCGGCTATTGTGGCAATGAAGTCCATAACCGCTTCCGCAAACTCATTTACGTCTCTGGAACTTGCTTGGAACATGTTCCAGTCGACTTTGCTCAGTGCATCCTGCAGCATGGCCTCTGAATGGTCAGCCCACCGCTTTACGTCCCTCGTCACTGTCGCTTCCCGTACTATCCGTTGTTTGTACACATCCATCAATTTCATTCTCCCACACTTAACTTGCAAGAAGAGATACAACAGCAATATTTATGAGGCGATCAGAGAGATGCGACCATGCACAAGAACATACAATTAGTTTAATTTGCCATCATGATCTGTGCAGACATTTCGGGCTGACGAGCCTGTTCCTGGATTCTACTTTTTCTCTTCTGTAATTCATTCTCTCCCACACACCCATCAACTCCCCCTGATTTTCTTTTTGGCACCCAACTATAGTGGGTGCAATTTACAGCTGCCAATTAATCTACCATCATACCTTTGTGATACGGGAGGAAAATGGAGCAGACAGTGAAATCATACAAACCCTGCCCAGATAGCACCTGAGGGAGGAATCACATCTGGGCCGCAGGAACTGTGCAGAACAATACTGGCTGGAACTAAGCATGGTGTGTCTGCAATATTGTTGACTTGGAATTCTAAAACGGACACCTAAGTTATAGTGTATTAGGGGGCGGGGGTGGGGGGGGGGTGGGGGAGGGGGGACATCATCCTTGCATCCAGCTTACCAAACCATAGAGGAATCTTATAACTACAGAACGTATACTTTGTCTACTCACCCCCTCTCCCTCTGGCAAAACTGTCATCTCTTGAACTAGTTTAGTGAATCTTTGCTGTACTCCCTCATCCTTTTTAGGTATGAAAGCCAAACATGTACACCATACTCCAGGTGTGGCCTCACCAAGGCCCTGTATGCAGTGCGTGTGAACTAATTTTAAAATTGACTCCAGACGTTCAGGGCGATTCCATCCTAAATCCATCTGTGTTTCCCTCAGTCAAGCATTTTTGTTTTTTTGTTCCAGCGCAGCTAATGAAGGAATTCCATTCCTGGACTCAGAACATTCAACAACACTGCACAGAAACGGGTCCTTCAGCTCATGATGTCTGTGCCAAACACAACGCCAAGATAAAGTAACCTCATGTGCCTGCATGCGATCCATATCCCTCCATTCCCTGCATATCCATGTGCCTATATAAAAATCTATTAAATGCCACTATCATATCTACCTCTACCACCACCCTGGCAGTGCATCCCACCACACTCTGTGTAAAAAAAAAAACTTGCCTTGCACGTCCCCTTTAAACTTTGTCCTTGTGCCCATTTCACCCCTATGCCCTCTCCTCTTTAACATTTCCTCCCTGAGGAAAAATGGTCTTGAGTGTCTTGATGAATGAAAATGAATTACAGATCAATGAATAAACGACTAACCTGTACAAATTTGAACTGCAGAACAATGAATGCGTTGTCTGCCAATGGTCATTTTTAATGTTTCTGTGATTCGTTTATAAGTTATGATGCCATACCATTACAGCTTGCTGCAATCTACGTGGGTGGAACATTACTCACTCTGATCGTACAGGTGTTTATCTTCTCTGGATCTTTCTGCACTTTATTGATCACGGTAAATGAATCTGTGTGATGACAAATGGAAACCACACCCGCACATCAGGATGAACAACAACCATAGCGTGCCGTGCCGTGCCTGCATGGCACGAAGCATGATCATGTGTGCAGGAAGGAGCTGCAGATGCTGGTTTAAACCGAAGATAGACACAAAAAGCTGGAGTAACTCAGTGGGACAGACAGCATCTCTGGAGAAAGGGAATAGGTGACATTTTGTGTCGAGACCTTTCTTCAGACTGAAGAAGGGTCTTGACCCGTTGCATCACCTATTCCCTTTCTCCAGAGATGCTGTCTGACCCACTGAGTTACTCCAGCTTTTTATGTCGATCTTCAAAGCATGATCATGCCGAGAATGAAAATGTAGATTCATTTCACAACAGAAATTTTTACTGTTTACTTTTGATGTGCTGTGCAGAAGCTGATTGAAGCTTAATGCTTAGAAGATACCACTGTCAGAGGCCATTGGTTGCATGCTACCCTGATTGTCTTCACTGAGGGTCACAATATTTACTCTCTGCCCTCTGATAGCATGAAGTTTCTCCCTGTCACAACATGCCGCACAGAATGGCTCGTGAAGAGGAAACTGGGCTAACTGTCCCTTGAAATTATGCCTCTGATCAGGATTTTCTGGAACTACCACATCGGTTCATGATAAAGACAAAGAAAGAAATGCTTGGATTATGTGGCTGCTTATAATAACACAAATCTGGGCTTGCAATACTGTGACAGTCAAGTCAAGTCAAGTCAAGTCAATTTTATTTGTATAGCACATTTAAAAACAACCCACGTTGACCAAAGTGCTGTACATCTGATTAGGTTCCAATGGAAAAAAAATGAAACATACAGTAGCACGCAAACAGTTCACAGCGCCTCCTCAATGATCCTCAAACGCTAGGGAGTAGAAATAGGTTTTGAGCCTGGACTTAAAGGAGTCGATGGAGGGGGCAGTTCTGATGGGGAGAGGGATGCTGTTCCACAGTCTAGGAGCTGCAACCGCAAAAGCGCGGTCACCCCTGAGCTTAAGCCTAGACCACGGGATAGTGAGTAGCCCCAAGTCGGCCGACCTGAGGGACCTGGAGTTAGAGAGGGGGGTTAGAAGATTTTTGATGTAGAGGGGGGAGTGTCCATTTAGGGCTTTATACGTGAATAGGAGGAGCTTGAAGTTGATTCTGTACCGTACAGGGAGCCAGTGGAGAGAGGTCAGAATCGGGGTGATGTGGTCCCTTTTACGGGTACCCGTCAGGAGTCTCGCTGCGGCGTTTTGGACCAGTTGCAGGCGGGACAGGGAAGATTGGCTGATCCCAGTGTATAGGGAGTTGCAGTAGTCTAGGCGGGAGGAAAAGAAAGCGTGAATGATTTTTTCTGTGTCGTCGAATTGGAGGAAAGATTTGATTTTAGCTATGGTTCGAAGTTGGAAGAAGCTGGCTTTTACCACAGCGTTGACTTGCTTATCAAATTTTAATGCAGAGTCAAATATCATGCCGAGGTTTTTGACATGCGGTTTGACTAGGCAGGATAGACTTCCAAGACTGCCTGTTATCAATTTGATGGAGTCGGGGGGGGGGGGGGGGCGAATAGGATGACCTCAGACTTGCTCTCATTTAATTGGAGGAAGTTCTGTGCCATCCAACATTTTATGTCCTCAAGGCAGAGTAAGAGGCTGTTTAAATTTGACTGGTTGTTGGATTTCAGGGAGAGGTAAAGCTGAGTGTCATCGGCATAGCAGTGGAAAGAAATGCCGTGCCTTGAATGATTTGGCCAAGGGGGAGCATGTATAGAGAGAAGAGAATGGGGCCTAGGATGGAGCCTTGTGGAACTCCGCAGGAGAGGCTAGCTGGAGCAGAGGAATAACTGCCTATGTTGATGGCGAAACTCCTATCTTTGAGGTACGAAGCGAACCAGCTCAGGGCAGTGCCATCAATGCCAACCGCGTACCGGAGACGGTCAATAAGGTCGTTGTGTACCTTCAACAAGGCAGACTCTGTGCTGTGGTGGGCTCTGAAACCTGACTGGAAACTTTCCAGGATGGTGTTTTGGTGCAGGTAGGGCACTAATTGGTTTAGAATAGCCTTTTCAAGGACTTTTGACAGGAATGGCAGTTTGGAAATGGGTCTGTAGTTGCTAGGCAAGGTGGGGTCTAGGTTAGGTTTTTTCAGTAGGGGCTGGACCACCGCGTGCTTGAAACTGGTTGGAACAGTGCCAGTGGCCAGAGAACTGTTGATAATAGAGAGGATGCTGGGACCGGCTATTGCAATGACATCCTTCAGAAGGGCAGTGGGGGAAGGATCAAGGGGGCAGGTTGCAGGTTTCATAGCGGAGACAAGCTTTGCAAGGGAGGATAGAGTGACGGGTTGGAAGCAGTCCAATTTAGATGAACAGACTAGTGAGACAGCTAGGTCACGGGTGGGAGGGGAAATGTTCATTCTAATGTTCTCAACTTTGTTGGTGAAAAATTTAGCGAAATCTTCGCACTTAGCAGGGGACCCAACTAAGCGGGTACTGGGGGCGGGACATATGACAAAGGTAATTGTTCTAAATAGGACCTTGGAGTTATGAGAGTTTTTGGAAATAAGGTCGGAGAAGTATTGTGCTCTAGCAGATTTTACTGCTTCCTGGTATTTGAGAAGATTGTTTCTCAGAATTTCGAAGGAAATTTGAAGCTTGTCACATTTCCACCTCCTTTCTGATTTTCTGCACTCCCTTCTTAGGGCTTTGGTGGAGTCATTGAGCCACGGCCGACCTTTGGGCTTAGGCTTTTTCATTTTAAGGGGAGCGATAGAATCCAGGATGGAAGAGCAAGTGATATTAAATAAAGAGGCGAGATCCTCAGTGCTGAGATGGGGGGGAGAGGCCTCAATAGTGCAGATGTTGGGGGCAGCTGTGAGAGCCTCGGAGAACTTACTGGCAGTCAATGAATTTATGTCGCGGGAGTAGCGAACAGGGAGATGAGATTTTGCGGGAGATAAAGGCAGAGATGCGTCAAAAATTATAGCGCTGTGGCCCGATAGACAGGCTTCAGTAGTTTCAATGTTGTTGATTGGGAATCCGGACGATAACACTAGGTCGAGAGTATGGCCTAACTTGTGAGTGGGTCCCGTGGTGTGAAGAGTCAGATTGAAGGACTCAACCAGGTGCATAAATTCACTCACAAGAGGCTTAGTGGGACAGCAAACATGAATATTAAAGTCACCAAGAATCATGATCCGGTCAAATTTGGGCAAAATGCTAGAAATCAGATCAGCAAATTGGGTGATGAAGTCCTTATGCATTTTTGGTGGGCGATACACAAGAACAATTAAGAGGGGATAGGCTAGGCCTACTTTAATTAGTTGCACCTCGAAACTGGAGAAATGATCAGCGTTCAGGAGGCGGCAGTTGAAATGTTTCTTAAACACAGTGGCTAAGCCCCCACCGCGTCCGGAGAGCCTAGGCGAGGTGAAGAAGTTACAGTTATCAGGACAGAGTTCCACGAGTGGAGCAAGCTCACCAGGGTTAAGCCAGGATTCTGTGAGCAGTAAGAAGTCCAATCCACGGGTGATGAAGAAGTCGTTGAGGATGAAGGTCTTGTTCTGTAGGGATCTTGCGTTGATCAGGACCACTTTAGCAGGGACAGCAGGGACAGCAGGTGAGCTTGCTGGGAGCCCACGGGCCGGCAGTCCAGGGCCCGGGATGATCGGTCGAAGAGCGGCATACCTGAGCTCGAGGGAGCGCCGGTGGATGGAGCTGTAAGGTCGACCAGGTCCGACTTCGCAGCGCTGGGCGAGGTAGGCCGCTGTTGGATGAGCGCGGGCGAGGTTTTTTAAATTTTCGAATGTTTACCCTTTACTTGGACTAGGAAGGAGTGCATGGCACTGTTTTAAAGAACAGGGGAGTTTTATCCTGTGCTGTGGCCATAATTTGTCTAGCATTTCTGTGGGATTGGAGTGAAAAAGACCCAAAGTGCTGGAGTAACTCAGCAGGTCAGGCAACTTCTCCAGAGAACAAGGATAGGCCATGTTTTGGGTCGGGACCCATCTTCAGACTCGGGGTGTGAGTAAATGGGTGCCTAATGTTCAACATGAACTTGGTGAGCCTGCTGGCCTGTTTCCATGCTGTATGACTCCCAGACTCTAAGATAACCTGAGACACTTGGAAGAAGTGGTTGCCTGGTCATTGTCACATTGCTGTTTGCGAGAGTTTGAAAAGTACAAATTGCCGACTGTGCATCCTGGATTTGAACACTTCAAATACACTTATGAACGATAATGTAGTTTGGGACTTTTTGAATTCATGATGGGATGAATTTAGCTGTAAATTTTTATCAAAATCTAAATACCGATGTTGGAATTCTAAAAATAAAATAGAAAATAATGGAAACATTCAAGAGGTCAGGCAGCATCTGTGGAAAGAGAAACAAAGTCAGTGCTTCAGATTCAAGATTCTTTGACAAAACAGTTCTGTCAAAGGACTTCTGACCGGAAGTGTTGACTAGTTCTCTTTCTTCAGATACTGCCTGACCTGCTGAGTTCTCCTGGCATGTAGGTGGGTACTGATGGCATAGTGGCTCGGCTAATTGAATGCTGCTTCGCAACGCCAGAGATATAGGTTTGATCCTATCTGCGGGCAGTCTCTCTGCGACTGCGTGGGTTTGTCCAGGTTCTCCAGATTCACTCTGCATCACAATGACGTGGGTTGGTAGGATAATTGCCATCTGTAAATTGCCACTAATGGACGAATGTGTGGGTGTTGGTGAGTAAGTGAGGAAATCCGTGCGGCATTTATTCTATTAGTTTATGTTTTTATTTTAAATGTAAACCTTCCTTGTTTTGAAACCAAAAATTCACAGTGCATTAGAATGCACCTTATTTCAGTGCAATAATTACTCCAAATCAACACTATCTTGAAATAAAGATACACAACACTTCATTTAAATTTAAATGCATTTTCACTGCTAAGCTCCTTCACTGGTACCTGAGCAGCTTTATTCAATATAATAGTGGGTGAGTTTGAAAGCTTATTTGTAAATTGATTATTTCAGTCAGTCACTTGGCAAGTTCATTTTTCAACAGGAGATCTAAACGCTAACAACATTTTTTAGGTGTATTTCTAAAGTGACAATTGATTTTTTTTTTGTATGAACAATCGTGGGACCTGTACAATGGCTCACAATTGAAAACAAAAATTGCAAAGATCATCAGAGTAGAGATTGATCTATCTTTGTGTTATTCATATGTTGTTTGTCAGCCTTTTGTCAATTGTCGCTCCCTCCATACCGTTGACTGATACCCTGTCTTCACCTGTGAAAGCCAGCACATGAACTACAGAACAAAAAGAGACTAAGAAACAAATCTTACAAAAGGCTAGGGTTATGACTGACTACACTTCTAACATGTCCCGTTTAATAGGTATCATGTTTCTTTGTAGAGATAGCTGGTCATTATTTTGAACATCCTGACGTCGGAAAATGCAACAAACTTTATCTGGGATAAGTTCAGACCCATTAATTCTCATTTGAAACTAGAGCTCATTTGTCTTCTTTCTGACCCTCTCAAGGAGAAGTTCACCTTTTGTTTTCAGCTCAATTTAAAGTTGCAGCAGAGTTGAACATCAGGAGGCAAGTTCCACCAATGGTCAATATTATTCCACACACTCCTCATCAATCTTCTTCTTCTTGCGTTTGAGGCAGCAGAAATTATGTAACGCCCTCTAGGCGCTGTAGCCAGTGCAATGTGCTGTTGTCAAGACCGTGAGATCTACCCCTCCACCAGGTCGAGATTACACCGTCTTCGGAAACATTGCGAAATTCCCATGCTGTCAATGCTTCTCCGGCGTCCTAATTTTTGCTGAAATCACTGACAAGTCGGTAAGTACTTGAGAATTTTGAACTATAACATCTTGTATGGGTTACTTAAAAACCAAGCTTCACTGTAACAAGGCATAAACTGGATTTACTTCCAGTTTACTAATAGCTGTATCAAAAAAAAGATTTTTTTTAAGTGGTTAAGTGGATTTTTGTGAAAGGTGTGTGGCATTCTTTGAAAATGTACGGGAGATGCATATCTGGTTTCTGGGTTGCATATCTGGGTTGGAGCCCTCTTTAAATGTAATGGCTGAGGCCATAAACATCGCAAAAATTCCCACGCTTACCTGACCGTCAAACTGTCGCCTCCAATCTACCTGTCAAATGTCCTGGCGGTAAATAAAGTGGTTAAACACAAGCAGTTTATGGTATTTTGAAATGACTTTACCTATTTTAATATTATGTGCTTCTAAATGCATCTAAGAAAACCTATCAAACTTGGGGACAGCATGCTACAGCGCCCGCAATAAGCAACGATACCTGGCGACAAGCCAGCTGTCGCCGAGAAATTTCACTCCGGATGATTTCTCAGCGACGCGCTGAGATCCACTAGGATTTTTGGAAGACTCCTCACGATCATGCCTGCGACACCCTGGCGAACTGTCGGCGACAGCCTAGTCGTCGGCAGTCGCCTTAAAATCGCCTAAATGGGACAGGCCTTTTAGTTTAGTTTAGTTTAGTTTAGTTTAGTTTAGATTAGTTTAGTTTAGTTTAGTTTAGTTTAGTTATACAGCATGGAAACTGGCCCTTTGTCCATGCTAGTTCTGTGTTAACCCACTTTCTCATCCATTCCCTACACTCTAGGGACAATTTACAGAGGCCCAATTAACCTACAAACCCGTATGTCTTTGGGATGTGGGAGGTAACCCATGCGGTCACAGGGAGAATGTGCAAACTCGACAGCAACTCAAGATCAGGATCGAATCCAGGACTCAGGCGCTGTGCGGCATCAGCTTTTGTGTGCCGCCCATTTTGTGGATGGCTTTGAAAACATTTTTCTAGATTCAGCCTTCTGCACAATCCAGTTGATTCCACAATCGTAAAATTTCCCCTGAAAATACAAGATACCTGGAAATGTGAACAGGAATGCAGAACAGAGCAATCTACTGCCAGAGGGAGTGGTATAATTGTAGAAAAGGTCATCTGCAGAAGACTACATGGGCCAATGTGTTCAGGAATTAATTCAACCTGAACCTCAGCAAGGAATTCAACGTACAAGGAACTGTACTCATGAACAACTGTGGGGTAAAATCGCCACCAAGAAAGCTACGGTTCTTAAGGATAGCGGAGTCAGGGGGTATGGGGAGAAGGCAGGAATGGGGTACTGATTGAGAACGATCAGCCATGATCACATTGAATGGCGGTGCTGGCTCGAAGGGCCGAATGGCCTACGCCTGAACCTATTGTCTATTGTCTATCAATTGACTACATGGTGCACACTGACCAAAAGCAAAAATATTACACTCTAATAGAGAAGGAGGTATAAGTGATTATCTTCAGCGTTGCAAGGTTTCATTCAACATCACTCAACATCAGGGTGGCATAGTGGCACAGCTGGTAGAATTGCTGCCTCTCAGTGCCAGAGACCAGGGTTGATCCTGACCTTGGATGCTGTCTCTGCTGAGTTATGAACTTATGGTCAAAAAGGTT
The DNA here is from genome assembly GCF_053455715.1 of Rhinoraja longicauda. Lineage (NCBI taxonomy): Eukaryota > Metazoa > Chordata > Chondrichthyes > Rajiformes > Arhynchobatidae > Rhinoraja > Rhinoraja longicauda. The sequence continues at coordinate 17,267,759 of NC_135984.1, read as the reverse complement.
TTTATCACAATGGCCTTTATCAGTGCGAGTGTTGAAAATAGAAGTTGGGAGGTCAATTTGCAGTTATATAAAACGTTGGCGAGGTCACATTTAGAGTATTGTGTTGAGTTTTGGGCAAGCACCATGTTATTGGAAAGATATTGTCAAGCTGGAAAGAGTGCAGAGAAGATTTATCAGGATGTTGTCAGGATTCGAGGGTCTGAGCAGGCTAGGACTCTATTCCTTGGAGTGAAGGAGGATGAGGTGTGATCTCATAGAGGTGCACAAAATCGTGAGAGGAATAGATTGGGTGAATGCACAGTCTCTTGCCCAGAGCAGGGGAATCAAGAACCAGAGGACATAGGTTTAAAGTGAGGGGGGCAAGATTCAATAGGAACCTGAGGAGTCTTTTTTTCACACAGAGGTGGTCGGTGTATGGAACGAGCTGCCGGAAGAGGTAGTTTAGGCAGGTACTATCGCAACGTTTAAGTAACATTTAGACAGGTACATAAATAGGATATGTTTATAGGGATATGTGTCAAATGCAGGCAGGTGGGACTAGTTTAAGTGGGAGATGTTGGTCAGTGTGGGCAATTTGGGCTGAAGGGCCTATTTCCACACTGTATGACTTTGACAGGCCAGACCTACTGCCGCCACCTCTGGCCCACACAGCTTTCTTGGCCACTTCCTGGCTGTGCCTGCCACTGCCACTGACTTTCGCCTGCACTCTGGCCGCCCGCAGACCGCAACCAAGGACTCTCCTGATCCACGACTCACCTCACCTGGATTGCAAGCCAAGTTCCAGAATGAGTGTCTGAAGAAGAATCCCGACCCAAAACATCACCTATCCACGTTTTCCAGAGTTGCTGTCTGACCCGGTGAGTTAATCCAGCACTTTCTGCCCTTTTGTGTATTAACCAGCATCTGCAGTTCTATGTTTTTACTACTTACACAAGGATACTCCCTTAATCGGTAACCCCTTATTTGGTTATAGTGGACAATCAGGAATAACGGAGACCAGAAGACATGGGTTTAAGGTGAGGGAGGAAAGATCTAATAAGAACCTGAGGGGAAACTTTTTTTCCACAAAGGGTGGTAGGTAGATGGACGAGCTGCCAGAGGACATAGTTGAGGCAGGTACTATCACAACATTTATGAAACATTTGGACAGGTAGATGGATAGGAAAGGTTTAGAGTGATATGGGCCAAATACAGTCAGGTGGGACTATGTAGATGAAGCACATTGGTCGGCATGGGTAACTTGGGCCAAATGGCTCTGTATGACTCTATGACAACATTTAGACATTGAAAACACTTTTTGTTTTTGGATAGATGTTTCAGAATTTTAGATTTGTGAAAACAAAAAAATGCATCTTTGATCCTCTTTGCATTAATATTCTTTAATTATTTAACAAATTTCTGACCATTTACTCTTGGAGAGTAAGGGACATCAATTGAGCTCCAAATCAGAATTAAATTTCCAATTAATCTGTTTATTCAACACCTGCATCTATTTTAGACCCTTTGCCCTATCACTGCTCAGAATTGTATTTTAACCTGACAAGCTTGTTAGATGAGAAGTTTAATATTCTAAAATGCTGTTGTTCACCAGTGGGATAATGTTAAATCTCAGACGGTATGTTTCTCAGAATATCTGTTACAATAGCCTAAAATTAATCAGCCAGACCAGGTCTTTGATCACACATTTCCCCAACCAAATTAATATGAGAAAAGGCCAAAGTAGATGTTAACTGACCTGTATATATCAATTTACATGCAGAATAATCCCACATCATCTTTTAGATTAACAAATTCAATTAAATTTAATGGTGTGGTTGAGATGGTTACTGAGAACAGTTCTCTTCTCCAAATGTTGCCAGAACTCTGGAGTGTGGATAATGACAGGATGTATGAACATGGCAACTTCTAACCTGGCAGAACACCTCACCTGTACCTCCTGGCAGGCAACATTGCCCAAGTGCTGAATCGAATTATCAGCGTAATATGTACAGTCTGATCCTGGAAATTGATCCACAATCTCTTGATTTCATGCGTTCCCATTACTTGCATTTAACATTGATGGTCAGATCTTTGAGGGCCCATATGCATATGCTCCCAGTGTTTGTTAGTATTTGATTTATGTTGTATGATGAGTTAATATTTGCTGGATTAAGTCAGTGTTGACATAAACAATTATGCTTTCCTACCTGATTCCAGCTACTCATAGCCTGGACCAGGTTCGGTTCAGATTAATATCATTCATTTGTTAGAGTTGCTGCCTTCCAGTGTTTTCAACGCTAGAGACCCTGGTTTGATTCTGGCCTCGAGTGCTGTCTGTATGGAGTTCGTACGTTCTCCCTGTGACCGCGTGGGTTTTGTCCGAGATCTTCGGTTTCCTCCCACACGCCAAAAACGTACAGGTTAATAGGCTGATTGCCTTGGTATATGTGTAAATTGTCCCTAGTACGTGTAGATAGTGGTCGGTGTGGACTCGGTGGGTCGAAGGGCCTGTTTCCTTGCTGTATCTCTAAACTAAACTAAACTAAAATATCATTAACGGCAGGAGTCTCAGTCCAAAATGGAGAGGGAAAAGCTCGTGTCTCCTCTGATGATAGAAAAATAAAGGCATGCTGAACTGTTGGATGAAGAGCACCAGTGTGTACAGTCCTGTAAATGGTTAAGACTCCCATGGTTAATTTAACTCAGTGAATGTATTTCAAAGATCAGTGTATTGTATTTATTCACAAAATGCTGGAGTAACTCAGCAGGTCAGGCAGCATCTCAGGAGAGAAGGAATGGGCAACGTTTCGGGTCGAGACCAGCATCTGCAGTTATTTTCTTACACTGCCCAGTGTATTGTATTTGCTCATCAATGCTGATCCCCCCTCCCATCAGCATTTATTTAGCCTGGGCAAGGATTAAACATACCCTGGTACCTTATTTGTTTCCAATGCACGTGATGATATTCAGAGTTTGGAATTTTCAGCTAATCCTCTCGCAGATGCACTCTACCAAACATCTGTACATAAACCACGGGGCTTATGTTATTTGTCACTCCAGAGACGTGCATTGTCATTTCAATGAGGAAAGTAAAGAATCCGTCAATTCCCACTTGTGTTGACAACCACAGTTGGGGAATTAACAGACTGATAACAAACAGGAATTACTGCATATTTCCTTCAGATTGAAATGCAATGAAAATATGGTTGTTGACATAATGATCTCTGGTATTAAGTTTAATTGGAAATTCAGTGTTGTCAACACTAATAAGCTGCAAGAGAGTCTCCTGTCTTTTTTATGGAAGAATAGCAAAACCCCCAGCAGATTAACTTTCTAACGATAAATGAAAAAATAAACTATTCCCCGCGTCGGCCTTTCTTTGTCGTAATTGAAAGTTCCAAAATGCAGAGCTCTCATTTACTTTGGGCCCCATGTCTTCTGCTTAAATTCCAATGGCCTGTTCTTACTCTCCTTTCCATAAGCATGAGGCCCTACATTTTTTTTTTGTGGCCCATATCCATCTAAACCTTTCATAGAAACATAGAAACGTAGAAAATAGGTGCAGGCGTAGGCCATTCGGCCCTTCGAGCCTGCACCGCCATTCAATATGATCATGGCTGATCATCCAATTCAGTATCCCGTACCTGCCTTCTCTCCATACCCCCTGATCCCTTTAGCCACAAGGGCCACATCTAACTCCCTCTTAAATATAGCCAATGAACTGGCCTCAACTACCTTCTGTGGCAGAGAATTCCACAGATTCATCACTCTCTGTGTGAAAAAAAACTTTCTCATCTTGAGATTATCCATGTACATGTCAAAATGTCTTTTAAATGGTGTTAGAGAACCTGCTTCAACTCCTCCACTGGCAGCTCGTTCTGTATACCTACCACCCTCTGTGTGAAAAAGTTGCCCAACAGGTTCCTATTAAATCTCTCTCCTCTCACCTTAAATCTATATGGTTCTTGATTCCCCTACTCCAGGTAAAAGGCTGTGCGTTTACCCTATCTATTCACCTGATGAAGTTATACACCTCTGTAAGATCACACCTCATACTCTAAGAAATAAAGTCCTAGCCTGCCCAACCTCTCCTAATAGCTCAGGCCCTCAAACCCTGGCAACATCCCCGTAAATCTTCTAAAGTAGATGGCCAGTGTACAAAAAGCTCCCAGTTACATGTATTTCAATTCCCCGTCCCATACGCACACTGACCTGTCTATCTTCCACCTTCTCCACTGCCAAGATGAGATCCAACACAAACTGGAGGAATAGCATCTCATGTTCTGACTGAGTAGACTGCAGCCCCCATCCAAGGTATGAACATTGAATTGTCCAATTTTGGATAACTCTTCCCTCTAGTGTATAGTGTATGAGAAGGGATCAAATTGCAGAATACAAGAAATACAAAAAAAAAGAAAGCATTATCACATGACTAACATGATGCAGATCCAAAAGTTACATTCAAGATTCATTTTACAGTAAGTAGCACTTCGTACAAAGAATGGTCAGAACCTGGATATTTTTTGATTTAGAGATACAGCGCGGAAACAGGCCCTTCGGCCCACCGGGTCCGCGCCGCCCAGCGATTCCCGCACATTAACACTATCCTACACACACTAGGGACAATTTTTACATTTTTACATTTGCCCAGCCAATTAACCTACATACCTGTACGTCTTTGGAGTGTGGGAGAAAATTGAAGATCTCGGAGAAAACCCACGCAGGTCACGGGGAGAACGTACAAACTCCGTACAGACGGCGCCCGTAGTCAGGATCGAACCTGAGTCTCCGGCGCTGCATTCGCTGTAAGGCAGCAACTCTACCCTGCACCACCGTGCCGCTTTGTTGGTGAAGCTATAGCAAAACTGTGGAAAAATTCGAACCAGAATTTGAGCCAGAACCAGAGTTTTCCATTGAAGAATGAGTTAGAAATCCTGGATGGCCTAACACACATCAGTAATTGTTTTAATGGTTTAGTTTGTCCATAAACAATGTGTCCCTTGGTTACCCGGGAATATTCATTCCAGCAATTTAATAACCTCCTTTATGTCAGGTAATGAAACAACTGACATTCCATTTGCCTCAGTCACTTCAGTCATAACAACTGTAATATGAAGCACTAATGAGTTCATAATGAATGCTGCAATCATGCATTATAACTTTTGCTATAGAACTTACCATGATCTGCAATTGCGATTATAACTACTGCATATCTCTCATGAAACCTGAAGTGCAATGAGTGCCGTTATTCTCCAAGGTATTGAAAATGACAGATTACCCAGTGTTATGGAAGTCACAGTTGAATGATCACATTACAGTCCATTATGAAAGTGGCATCATCCCTAAGGGTTGAAAACAAAGACAGACTTTATCACACTACAGATTCTCATCGCTCAGTATTTTCATTTCAGACCAGGGCTCAGGATCGACAACAAGGAATTATTATCTTTTCCGATCACTTTGGACATGATAAGATAATTAGGGGATTGGACACATTAGAGGCAGGAAACATGTTCCCAATGTTGGGGGAGTCCAGAACAAGGGGCCACAGTTTAAGAATAAGGGGTAGGCCATTTAGAACGGAGATGAGGAAGAACTTTTTCAGTCAGAGAGTGGTGAAGGTGTGGAATTCTCTGCCTCAGAAGGCAGTGGAGGCCAGGTCGTTGGATGCTTTCAAGAGAGAGCTGGATAGAGCTCTTAAGGATAGCGGAGTGAGGGGGTATGGGGAGAAGGCAGGAACGGGGTACTGATTGAGAGTGATAAGCCATGATCGCATTGAATGGCGGTGCTGGCTCGAAGGGCTGAATGGCCTACTCCTGCACCTATTGTCTATTGTCTATTGTCTATTGATGGTCCCAATGGTTTCACTTGATCATACATTTCTGTGCATTTGTAAGGGGCATTAACACAGGTTCATTCAGATCATTTCATTGCAATCATTAGCTCGTGGTTATAATCACTGCATCATCCAAAAGCTTTCGAACTATTCAATAGCGCTTCAGATCAGCTGCCATTTTGTTGTCATTAATTTTGCCGCCTTTGCAACATTCCTCAAAAGAAAATCACAATATTTTTCTGACCATTCAGTGCGAGGACTGCCAGGGCACTTGATTTAGTGGGGTTTGTAACAAAGAAAAAAGGCAGGATGTATTTAATTTTTGTCAGAGATAGGTATACATTTTTCTCATGTTTACGTCGAATGGGCAGAAACATATAGTATATTTGCAGCTTACAACCCATGCATCTCCCCTCTGGCCCCCCCACCCAAGTCATTGTTCTCATTGTAACTCGTTTTTCACCTGGTCCACAGCTAACAATGACCTGTTTCCTTTATCATTGTTACTTTTTTTTACATATCTTTCACTATCTTTTACATATCAATCCAATTCTCTGGATGCTTTCAAGAGAGAGCTGGATAGAGCTCTTAATGATAGCGGAGTCAGGGGGTATGGGGAGAGGGCAGGAACAGGGTACTGATTGTGGATGATCAGCCCTGATCACATTGAATAGCAGTGCTGGCTCGAACGGCCGAATGGCCTACTCTTACACCTATTGTCTATTGTCTATTTATCTCTCTATATCACCGTATATATCTCTTGTTTCCCTTTACCCCGACTCTCAGTCTGAAGAAGGATCTTGAACCAAAATGCCGCCCGTTCCTTTTCACCACAGATGCTGTCTGACCCACTGAGTAACTCCAGCCTTTTGTGTCTATTTTAGGATATTTGTTCATTAGTTTCAGAGAACATATAACATCTAGCATAAATAGGCCCTTTGGCCCACAATGCCCATGCCAAACATGATACCAAGTTAAACTAATGTCCCGTGCCTGCACATGATCCATATCCCCCCATGCCCTGTTCACCCATGTGCCTATCTAGAAGCACTTTAGACACCACTGCAGGCACCTTACACTTTAGATATGCATACTTGATATCCTCATTTTTAGAATAGTGCGCTTGCCTAAATACGACTAAAGTTTCATTTACCTGCTCCTGTTTGCGGAATAACGCACTCAAGTTTATGCCTGGCACCTTATGGCGGCGTGGTCGCGTCTGTTGCCTGGCATATGTTTGCTTTACGTGCTTTTTGATTTACACGCTCCTTTCCAAGCTTATAACCCCTGTGTAAAACACAAGGTGCCTATTTCACATCTGCCTCCATTACTGCTCCTGGCAACACGTTCCAGGCACCCACCGCTCTCTGTCTAAAATATCTTGGCCTTAATATCTTTTTTATGAAATTGGCTCCTCTCACCTTAAATGACCACTGGTTGGCAAATATTGTTCTACATTACTGCAGGGGAACTTTGGAATCTGCTTACCGAGCACAATTTCAGCCCATGGATGTTCATCCTTGTTAATCTCACCACCATAGTTAGGCGATAGTTTGCTCTCTGACCAAACATATCACTTTCCCACTAATAAGCATTATACTCTCATTCTATCCTCCTAACTTAATTTCTTGTTTTACCTCTTTACATCTTTTCCTCTGTACCTCCTTTCAACTTCTTTCATTCAGTTAATTTTCTCTCAATCTTTTCACTGTGATGTACCAAATTGCTCCATAATTTTAACCTAAATTTAGTCTTTTGAATCCCAGATGTCTATAAGTTTTCAGGAAACCACCCTCATCTGTGTCCACCTATTACCTTCCAGTCGATTTGTCCTGCCTCTCCTCTCTCCCAGCTTTCTTCCCCCTCCCTCCCCCCCCCCCCCCCTTATAATCAGTCTGATGAAAGATCCCGACCTGAAACGTAACCGATCCATGTTCTCCAGGGATGCTGCCTGACCCATTGAGTTACTCCAGCACATTGTGTCCTTTTGTGTAAATTATGAGGAGCTCGATAAGTAAGAGCCAACTACCCTGACCTGTGCTTCAAAAGAACTCACTACCCCAAAACGTTAGAGACTCCTCCACACTCACCACATTCAAAACATCGCTGAAGTCTCACCTGTTCAGTACTGCCTTCAACCACTGAAGGTCACCTCACCTTCTGTCTCCTTTCTCTGTTCGTTTATTTATTTACTTATTTATCTATTTATTCATTTCCCTATGTTCTCTAAATCTCTGTAAAGCGTCTTTGAGTATATGAAAAGCGCTATATAAATAAAATACATTATTATTATTATTATTATTAAATACAAATATGAGTGTAAAAGGGGAATTGAATTGTTTAACAGTTTGAGTTGGCAAGAATGATTATCATGTCATAAGGAGATTTCTGTTCCATTTTCCAACTGATATTTTTGTTTTGTAATACCAAATGTAGTGCAGATGCTGCAAGAACTTCAAACATTGAGCAATTTCTGAACTCCATTTATGGAAGTGCATCATGTTAAGGAGAACTTACCCAATACCCAATATCAGGGTTTTACTGTCCCAGCTCACACTGACAACACATTAGAAAGGCATGAGGCAAGAAAAACAGAAAGTGTTGGAAATACTGAGCAGGTCAGGTAGCACCCACACAGTTAGAAACAGAATGATGGTATGGTAGTTTATTTGTCACATGTACCGAGGTACAGTGAAATTCATTTTTGTATACAGTTCAGTACGTATCACCAGACAGAAGCACTTAGATACATATTACATCGCAGATACAGTACAAGTGTATAGCAGTAGCACACTGAGACAGTATACAGAGAGAAGAAGGATCTCGACCCGAAACGTCACCCATTCCTTCTCTCCAGAGATACTGCCTGTCCCACTGAGTTACTCCAGCATTTTGTGCCTATCGTCAATTGAAACCAGCAAAAGCAGTTCCGTCCAACACAGTGTACTGATTTGTCAATTTGGTTCCATTTTGAAGTCCCAGTTGCTGTAAGTGCAGGCGTCTTGGCCTGACCATGAAGTCCTGTTATCCAGGTGGCGCTGCAGGGTTGGCCTGGCTAAGTCTCGCCATTGGTGTACTCCGCCGCTGCTCCACCGCTCCAGGCCGCTGTAGACCGCATGCAGTCCATGTGCTCGGCCTCTTGGATCGGTGCCAGGTCCAGCCGAGCCCCAGGCTGCTGCAGGGCCTCCAGTGGCCTACCCCACCATCGAGGCACTGCACACCCTCATTACCGGCCCCAGCGTCCAACTCCTTCCACTCTAGGCAGGAGAGCCGGGACTTCCAGGTGGGTTCCCGGTCTGTGGGGCGGGTCCTCGATCCACGGCGGGAGCGCCATGCCTTGCAGGTGGGTTCTGGTGTGCGTTGGGCAAGTCAGGTGGGTCCTCCGTTGGCGGCGGCGAGTACCCGGACTCTGCCAGGCGAGCTGGACCTTCCAGGCGGGACCTCGGTTTGCTGGACGCGGTTTGCCGGTAATTAATTTTCAACTATCTGCCAACCAAAAACTCCTTGCACCTTTACCCACCTATCACTTGCCGGACTTTGTCCCATCCCCATCTCGTTTCCATCTTTCTACTTACGATCGATCTGAAGAAAAGTCACAACCCGAAACATCGCCGAGTGATATTCTCCATTGTTGCTTCCTGACCCGCTGAGTTACTCGGGCAGTTTGTATCTTCTTTAACGGTTTCAGTTTGATGATCTTGCATTTTTAGAAGGGAAGAATTGCTGCAGTTCAGAGGAGAATAAATAGTGAAAATGCTGACTACGTTGATATATACATTTCATTAAATGATATCTCTGTTCCAATATTTCTATGTTCCAAAATCACATCACCAGGTGACACAAGGAATTACAGGCGTTGGAAACTTGAGCAAAGCACCAAGTGCTGGAGTAAGTCACCGGTTTTGTATCGGTGGCAGTATCTGTGAAGGGAATGGATGTGCAACGTTTCGGGTGGGGGACCCTTCTTCAGTCTGAACAAAGATCCTGATCCAAAATGGGGCTTATCCATTCCCTCCACAGATGTTACCTGATCTGCTGAGTTATTCCAGCACTTCGTATTCTGCTCACATTACTTGGCGGTCAAAGGTTCATTGTGCCTGTGGCCAACTTTGCTAAAGGGGTACTCATTTACTTAAAGATGACAAATATCTTAGGTTGTGTCAGTGTTCTTGGATATGTTCCAGCTCACTAAATTAGGGTGGCATGGTGGCGCAGCGATAGAGTTGCGGCCTTACAGCATCAGAGACCAGGGTTCGATCCCGACTATGGGTGCTGTGTGTACCATGTTTGTACGTACTCCTTGTGACCACCTTAGACAATAGGTGCAGGAGGAGGCCATTCGGCCCTTGGTTTTCTCCAGGTGCTCTGGTTTCCTCCCACACTCCAAAGGGGTACAGGTTTGTTGGTTAATTGGCTTTGGTAAAATTATAAATTGTTCCTCGTGTGCAGGAGAGTGCTAGTGTACTAGATCACTGTTCGGTGCAGAGTCAGTGGGCCGAAGGGCCTTTTTCCATGCTGTATCTCTGGTCTAAAAGTTTAAAGTCACATTCATATTGGCAGGCTTCAGTTTCACTATACAGAAAATATTTATCAGAGTGGTTCCAGAAATAAGGCACTGCGGCCCAGTATAGTGCATTAGGAAGAGCCGGAAAGGTTCTCCCCGGAACAGTGATTGAGAGGATATTTGATAAAAGTGTAAAAGATTAAGGATTATTCAAAGAATGAATAGAAAGTGTTCCTATTTATAGAAGATTCAAGGACTAGGTGACACAAATTTAAAGCAATGGCCAAAAAGGAACATGAGGAATGTTTATTCTGTGCAGAAAGTGATAGAGTTAGAAATCACTGCCTACAAGGTTGATGGAAACAGTTAAACAAGGACTCAAAGACAGACACAAACAGCTGGAGCAACTCAGCGGGACAGGCAGCATCTTTAGAGAAGGTATGGGTGACGTTTCAGGTTGAGACCCTTCTTCAGACTAGTCAGGGAAAAGAGAAACCAGAGATATAGATGATGATGTGGAGAGATAAAGAACAGTGAGTGAAAGATGTGCAAAAAAGTAATGATGATAAAGGAAACAGGCCATTGTTTGCTGTTTGTTGGGTGAAAACGAGAAGCTGGTGCGACTTGGGTGGGGGAGGGATAGAGAGAGAGGGGAATGCCGGGGTTAGTTGAAGTTAGAGAAATCGATGTTCATACCAAACAAGGACTCGCGCCATAGAAGAAGTGGATTGTCATGAGAGCAAATTATTTGCATGGCTATATCGAAAACAGAATTACTTTATTAATTTGCTCTTCAAGGATTAATTGTTCTCTCTTTTTCTCTGCTTCAGTCTTAAAGTCAAATTTAATAATGCCTAAATCACATTAAGCATAGGGTCTGATGGCTTTTGGAATTGAGGCATCAATTTGTTTTTAAATAAAGGAGATATTATTTTAGAATGGAAAATATGCAAACACATTTCTCATAAGCTTTAGAGTTGGATGAACTCAGTACAGGTGCTCTTACTTCATTAGTCAGGAATCATGGAATAAAACTGCACAGAGGGAGGCCATTAGGACTGTGCTGAATCTTTGTAAACAACAGACCAGTTAGATAAAATCTCGACTTTTTTCCCCAAAGTCTCCGTAATTTCCCTTCCTCCCAGTGCCCATCCAGAGAAATTGTGAAGAGTTAGCACAGAGAACTATTTCACGTGGTTGGCAGCTCTGTGTAGGAATCTTTGTCCAAACGTTGAAACGCAGCCCAACAGGTTAAAGTTTGAAAATATTCCAGAGAGTGTACATTTATAGAAGTTGGTACTGCAATTCTCTTCAGCAAATGGTAACTGGATATGCCATTTTGTTTTTAATTTGCTTCTGAGATTGGTAGATTTTATTATTCAAATGCATTATCTGCATTAACAACAGCAGGTGTGTATGGAATTAGATCACTGAGTAGCCATTTATTCACAAAATGCTGGAGTAACTCAGCAGGTCAGGCAGCATCTCACCTGCTGAGTTACTCCAGCATTTTGTGAATAAATACCTTCGATTTGTACCAGCATCTGCAGTTATTTTCTTATACTGAGCAGCCATGGTCTCTTTGATGACACTGAAGTCCAGAAGGCTCAATGGTTTATTCAAATGTTTCCAAGTCCTAAACTGTGTTTTCTATAAATTTAACATGGATTTTGTGGTTTTATATTTAGTGTGCTGACACCTACAATTCAAGATTCAACATGTTGTAATATCTGCTCTGTTAATTTGGCCTGCCACCTTCACAATGTTTGTGCAAGAATAGCTTTTTGTTACCTCTTTCAAATAGTATCATCTATTTTGTATTGTCTCTCCTCAACTAATGGAATGTATCACCCCACACTTTATTGTGTGAATTACATATCCATCTCCTCCCATTGCTCCATCCTATGCTTCTCATGTTTTACAGTTAATACTGCACAGGTATCTTGTCTGGTGTCAAACATCCTACTTTTACCACGTGACAACGATGGCTTTGGCTGTTTTGTGTTTGCTAATGTATGTTTGGTGATTTGATACATTAATGTACTGGCTGATTGAAGGGATTTAACGTTCAATTGATTTCATTGTCAACTTCAGTTAACTTTGGGGTAAACATGGTTTGCCAGGAAATGGAATGCCTCTTGCCTTATTTTTCACGCCGAAGAAAATGTGACAGAAGACTTTTCAGACTGAAGAAGGGTCCCGACCTAAATGACACCTACGGTAAGAGATACTATCTGTCCCGCGTAGTTACTCCAGCACTATGTGCTTTTTCTTGTAAACTGACAGTTTAGAAAACAAGCAGTTAAATTTAGTTTAGTTTAGAGATACAGCAAGTAAACAGGCCCTTCGGCCCACCATTTCAATGCTGACCATTGACCACCAGTTCACTCTAGTTCTATGTTATCCCATTTATGCATCTACTCCCCACACACTAGGAACAATTTACACAGGCCACGCGTTACACAGACCGGAGTACCCAGAGGAAACCCACTTGATCACAGGAAGAATGCTCACACAGACAGTCACCCAAGGCCAGGATCAAACCCGGGGCTCGGGCACCGTGATGCAGCAACTCTACAAGCTGTGCCTCTATGCTGACCCACGGTTCCTTGTGTCTACCATTAGCTTTGTCCTGCCCCCATCTTTCTTCCAGCATTCTCCCCCCAATGACAATCAATCTGAAGAAGAGTCCTGACCTAAACATCACCTATCCCACGTCATCCGGAGATGCTGCCTGTCCCGCTGAGTTACACCAGCACGTTGTGTCTTCTGAGGCATTTGCACTGGATAGGGGACAACTTACTTCGGTGGCATAGCGATGCAATGGGCAGAGCTGCTGCCTCACTGCCTGAGACCCAGATTCAATCCTGACCTCTGGTGCTGTCTGTGTAGAATTTGCACGTTCTCCCTGAAACCCACATGGGTTTCCTCTGGGTGCTCCTGTTTCTTCACACGCCCCAAAGACATGAGGGTTTATAGATTAATTGGCCTCTGTAAATTGCCACCAGTGTGTAGGGAGTGGATGAGAAAGCGAGATAACATAGAACTCATGTGAATGGGTAATCGATGTTCAATGTGGACTTGATGGGCCTGTTTCCATGCTGTATCGCCAAATTACTTCCACTCTGGTTTTGTCAATTCTGATGTGGCTGATCAGGCTTTGTGAGCCTCTGGGTAAATAACACTGAATTGTCCCTCGTAACAAATTATTCCTGGATTACCGTCGAGGTAAGAGATTTTAAAAGGAACTCGTAACAAATTATTCCTGGATGAAATTTTCAGATGTCAATGATACTTTGAGATTGATGGCAAACCATCATTTAGTGTGTGGCATCTATGAGGCATCGTTACTTGACACAAGATAACACTATTCAAAACTAGGGTTAACTTTGCAGTTTATAGAGCAGGTTCTTCAGCTAAAGCGTCTTTGTGGTGGATGGGACCATAATTTGCCTACAAAAGTCATTTAAAGTCATTTATGGTCCACAATGTCTGCCGTTTCAATCAGTGGCTTCCAACCCAATTAGACAAACCTATTTGCATACCGTTGATCTACAACACCTTTTTATGATGATTTAATTGCTCAGCACAATGCATTATTACTCTTGGTCCCTATTTATTTTGCCCTAATTATATGATGGATGAAAAACAATTATCTCTTCAATATCTCCTGAATGGAACTCATTTCCATCTTAATGAGGCTCCGCTGGCTGCAGATTGAAAGGCACAGGCCTATAATTGATAAGTTTAGTTTACTATTGGTGCTCGTACGGAGGTACAGTGAAAAGCTTTTGTTTGCATGCTATCAAATCAAAGAAAAGACAATACATGAATACAATCAATTATACCGGCCGCACTGCACAGATAAGGGATATAGGTGCACCATTTAGTGCAAGAAATAACACTGAAGTCTGATAAAGTCCTATCAAAGATAGATCATAGATCTCCATGGAGGTAAATGAAAGGTTCAAAGGGTATTTTATTGTCACATGCACCAATTAAGGTACAGTGAAACTCGATTTACCACACAGTCATACGATAAAAAGCAACAAAACACACAACTACATAAAAGTTAACATAAACATCCACCACAGCGGATTTCCCACATTCCTCACTGCGATGGAAGGCAATAAAGTCCTAATCCTCTTCACTCTTTATTCTCCCGCTTACGGGGCAGTTGAACCATTCGCAGTCGGGGTGATCTACGCTCCCACAGTCAGAGATCGAAGCCCCCACATCGGGGCGGTGGAAGCTCCCGCGATCAGGGCGGTCGAAGCTCCTGCGGTGTGGAGCTCCCGAAGATGATCCCACACTAACTAGCGAGCTCCACGATGTTAATGTCCACAGGCTGCCGCGGTTGGAGCTCCAAGATCGATCTCCGACAGGGACCGCCAGCTCCACGATGTTAATGTCTACAGACTCCCGCGGTTGGAGCTCCCAAAGTCAATCCCCAACAAGAGGCCGCCAACTCCTCGATGTTAGGCCACAGTACGGACGGAGATACGATACCGAAAAAAATCGCATCTCCGTCGAGGTAAGAGATTTTAAAGGTTTTCCCCCAACTCCCCCCCCCCCCACATAAAACAAAGCTAACATCATTTTGTCTACTTTGTCTCATTTCTGACTCCCATTCTCCCCTATTGTCACTCTCTTGTCTCCTTTTCATCTCTAGCCTTTGTCCATCGCCCCTCAACTATATCTGCCTGTCACTTACCAGGTGTTGTCCTGCTCCCATCTCTTTTCCAGTTTTCTCCCCGTGACCACAATCAGTCTGAAGAAGGGTCTCAACCTGACACATCACCTATCCCTGTCCTCCAGAGTTGCTGCCTGAACCATTGAGTTACTCCAGAACTTTGTTCTTCACCAAATTCCAGCATCTGCAGTTTCTTGTGTCTCCAGAAGTTACTCATATGATTTGCCCTCAACCATGAATTGGTTTTGCACAAGTATTTCGAATGGTCTAATCAGAGAACCACAGAATTGCGCTGGTCGTTAGGATTCAATAAAAACATAGCACGAAGACCACGATTGGAAGTTAATAAACAAGGTGTGGCATTAATTTAAAATCTACTGTGAGTTCTTGCTCTCCTGTCTAATTTTCCAGAGACCTTGCTGAGGATGTTTTGACCTGATTGATAGATTGTATTGATTGAAAGATAAAGCATGGAAACAGGCCCTTCGGCACACAGATTCCACATGGTTATCCCTCTGGGTAGTTGGTCCTGATCATAGCTGGAGCAGAGATGAGGAAGCACACGTATGTTTCCTCAGAAGGGAAAGGATGCATCAGCTCCTCTGATGACATACCTCACCATCAAAAGCCAAACTGCACAAAATTGAGTTCCTTGCCTTTGATGGTTGGGTATCAAGAGGTAAATTGCATCAGGCTGTTGTTCATCGAGAACAGTTCAGCATTCAACAAATCACACACATGGGGTGCCAATGAAAATTCAGCAGAATGTGTCGACTCTGATCGGTTTGATTCAATCCCTTAATGTCGTGTCATACAAGGTTTGTTGTTTCATTGCTTAATGTTGCATTCATATATCATATCATATCATCATATATCTACAGCCGGAAACAGGCCTTTTCGGCCCTCCAAGTCCGTGCCGCCCAGTGATCCCCGTACATTAACACTATCCTACACCCACTAGCGACAATTTTTACATTTACCCAGCCAATTAACCTACATACCCTTGTTTCCTTCCAAGGGCCTCACATTACTTGAGAGGCACCAAACAATGAAGAGTTCCATGTGTAGGACTGGAGTGCAGATGCTGGTTTGCTCCGAAGATAAGACACAAAAAGCTGGAGTAGCTCAGCGGGTCAGGCAGCATCACTGGAGAAAAGGAATAGGTGACATTTTGGGTTGAGACCCTTCTTCAGACTGAGAGTCAAAGGAAAGGGAAAAGAGAGATATAGAAGGTAAATGAAGGATTCTAAATCATTTTTAAATATATACAACGCAGGTGCAAACAATGAATCGAGTATTTGCTAAATCACAGAGCTAGGAACTATCTTGCAACAATGTTCACATTGCTGTAAACTGTTCAGATTTACAGCTTGCTCTCAGTAAGAAGGCTGTGAGTTTGAGTTCTACTCCAGAGACCTAAGCATGTAATCCCTGATGACACTCGAAAGTAGTATTGAGTGCTCCGTCATCGGGGTGCTCCGTGTTCAGGGTGTGCCATTTAAAATGAGGCCTTATTTGCTGTCAAGCAGTGGGGAGAAAGACTTCCTTTGTATTTGTTGAGGAGTTCTGTTTTCCCCAGTAGATTGGGCTGTATTTTTCCCTCAATTAATGTTCCCAGAAAACTCAGATCATCTGATTATTAGCTTATTGTCATTGATAAGGGTGTGATGCCTCTAGAGTTTTCTTCATCAGAAGGATGAACAGGCTCGAAAAGTTCTTCATTGATCGCAAGGCCGTGAAAAGCACTTAATCAACCCTCTTCCCTTCTCTCCATCCCTCCCTTGTCACAGTTCCCCAGGTGATGGTGACACAGGAGATGTACTCGCATGTGACATAAATAAAATATCATTTACCATGTTCTTGAACTCTTTGTTTCCTGTTGGGTGGGGCTTTATGTTTTTGAAAGGAAGAACAGCCTGTGGCTTAAAGGTTCCTTCACAGTTACATTGCATCACCAAGATTCAGAAGGTTCTTATTTTCCCACGGCAGGTAGTGTATTGTCATTGGTTTTTCTGTGCTGTGTCTGGATAATTTAGCTTGATTACAATGAGGATACTTTTTTGAGAGAAACGTCCTGGTTTTTATAACAGAATGTGAGTGCGTTAGTTGTTCAATGAAATATTGCCGTAAGTACGAGAGTGAGTTGTCTCCAGTTTTACCTGAATTGCTGATATGACTTTGATTGAGAGACTAAACCTATTGAACAGATGAAAAGGTTCTTGTCATTTATCTTTTGGCCAGTTCGTCAGAGAAGTTACACCCTTAAACAGCTATACAGTTTCAACCTGTGTTTACCGTTGTTGCTATGTTTCTTAACTTCAAGCAACTTTTGAGCAGAGCTCCCTAGATTGACATGGGAGAAGGTCACATCAGACATAATTCTTTCCCCCATTCTTCTCAGCTCGTAACACTGTGCCTAAATAACTAATTTACTTTACCTTCGACTTTAGCGTGGAAACAAACCCTTCAACCTACTGAGTCCGGGCCAACCCACCCCATACGTGAGCACTATCCTACACACCAGCGACGATTTACAATTTACAGAAGCCAATTGACTTCTTTGGAATGTGGGAGGAAACTGAAGCACCTGGAGAAAACCCACGTGGTCTCAGGGAGAAAGCATAAACTCCGTGCAGACAGCACCCATAGTAAGGATTGAGTAGGGGTCTCTGGTGCTGTAAGGCAGCAACGCTATCGCTGTGCCAGTGTGCCATTAACTAAATAGGATGGTCATGCAAGTCTTACACTTCACAGTATCTATCTTAAATTCTGGAACAGCAAATCCAGCGTTCAATGTTGATCAGTGTGAGAAGACTCTGCTGAGAGGTGGGACCGCCCACATTTCAGAAACCAAATGAGAACATCTTCCATGCATATAGAGACGAACCATAAAATAATCCAACCATTGAATGTGTCTGATCAGATACCTTATCAGAGACTTCAAAAAAGAAGTGCATGTGTATTGATCTGCAGTTAGCTTACACTTATTGAATGTGATGCAACCAGCTCATCAAATCCATCACACCTTCACCTGGCCAACACTGGACCTACCAGGCAACGCCCAGCCTGAGGTAATTTGTGGCTGGCCCTGTCTATCCTGGTCTTTTCTCATCTCCAGCTCTTCACCTCCTCCCCCTCCTTCACTCCCCACCCCCTACTTTTAGTCTGAGGAACGGTCCGACCCAATTTATCACCAATCCTTTCCCTCCAGAGATACTGCCTGTCCCGCAACGTTACTCCAGCATATTGTGTCTCTCAAATTCACCTGAGTTTGGAGGTTTAGATTGATGCAGATCCCAGCCCAGACCTGCTCATCAGTTAACTATAGCTAGTCTCTACTTCTTTGAGGCTGCAGGGGATGGTGGAAGATTTAACAATGGCTACCTGTCATGGAATAAATGGGGCTAGGTTTTCAGTGCTGCACTGGCATTCTTGGATGAGATAATCGCACATAGGAAAGAGGTTTTGTATTCTTAGGGGTCAGGGAAAACAGATATCAGGACACGAAGCAGCAGAAGAGATAATGGCCACGGTAGATGTCAGATTGAGTTTAGTTTAGAAATGGAGCGCGGAAAAAGGCCCTTCGGCCCACCGTATCCAGGCCGACCAGTGAACACCGCACATTAACACTATCCTACACACACGAGGAATGATTTACACTTACTCCAATCAATTGACCTATAAACCTGTACAGCTTTGGTGTGTGGGAGGGAGCAGAAGATTTTGGTGAAAACCTACACGGTCACGCGAAGACCGTACAAACTACGTACAGACAGCACCCGGAGTCGAGATCGAGCCCGGGTCTCTGGCGCTACAAGTGCTGCAAGGCAGCAACTCTACCGCTGCTCCACCGTGCCGCCCGATGGTTGCAAAATGGTGCCAGAACATGGCGACTCTTTTCATGCTGGTCCCACAGGAGGGTCTACTGACATCCACCACAAGTTGGAAGTAACACAAAAAAAAGTTCAATGTTCTTGCTCATCATGGTCACTAATTCTGTGTCAAATACCATTGTTTACGAACTGCACCACAAATCTCTCTACCGCAGCTCAACGCATAAAGAGCTTTTCCCTGCTCCATCAATCATATTTTGACATGACCATAAATATGCTAAACCTAGTCTTCACCTGCATAGCACGTCTGGGCCTTTTGAGTCACCTATGTTGTTTACAAATTCAGGAGTGTGGTTGTCAGAAGCCCCTTAGTTTGAGAGCGATGAAGGAGTCTGGGCCCCCTGAACTATTGGGGATGGAGGACAAGGTCCCTTCGATGGCAAGGTGGTCAATACCTGTGATGGACCGGCAACATGCACCATGTTCTCCTTCTATCTTGGGCATTCATAGTTAATAAACCAGGCCAGGATGCAACCACTCAGCCTGCTCTCCATTGTCCACTGTATACTGTACACTTGGAGAAGTGTGAAACCACCAGATTCAGGGACAGTTTCTTCCCAGCTGTTATCAGTCAATTGAATCATCCTACCGCAACCAGAGAGCAGTGCTGAACTACTATCTACCTCTTTGGTGGTGCTTGGACTATCCATGATCGGACATTGCTGGCTTTACCTTGCACTATTATTCCTTATCATGTATCTATACGCTGTGAATGAATCGATTGTAATCATGTATTGTCTTTCTGCTGACTGGTTAGCACGCAACAAAAGCTTTTCACTGTACACGTGACAATAAACTAAACTGTATTCATTGTATCCAACTGTGTACTCTGCAACATGTCAGATTTCCTAAAACATGAGGAAATGGAGCCGTTGGTAAACTGCTGGAACACTGGAATCAGAGATCTGCATGCCTGAAAGCTTGAAGCTGTTCACTCTCTCCATCCCCATCCCACCAGTGACGACAGGTTCATGGACCCATGCCTTTCCCTTCCTGAGGTCAACAGTCAGCTCCTTAGTCTTGCTAACTTTGAGCATGGGATTGTTGCTCTGGCACCAATCGATCAGATTATCGATCTCCCTCCTATCCCTCCCCTTCATAAGTTAAATGGTAGTGATGCTTTTGTTTGCCTGATATTCATCTAATGTCAGCTTTTATATTAGCGTTGTGATCAATCAGAGATCAGACCTGCTTTTAAATAGGGAATCAATAATTTAATCTGATGAATTGTCAGCTTGGTCAGAGAAGGGCTCCAATGTCACCTCCTACACTTTTCTTTGCAAGTGTAAGACGTGATTGAGGGACTGTATAGTGCAGAGCCGATGACACAGCAATGTCTAAGGTCCATTCTGCAGACCAAAGCCGAGATCCTGCCTCAGTCGATGCTTGAGCAGGCCATTTGCTTGTTCATTCAGGCCACCATGGTATCACGGCGTACATTACGCTCACACTGCCATGTCCACATAAGCTGTCTTACAGAGACGAGACCTAAACTGTCAGCAGGTAACCACTCCCTTTGGCTGAGGGCCTAAATGCTGATGGGACTGCAGATATCAGCACAATAAAGATACATTGACTGCTGTCAGGATACTGAGTGATGCAGGATTATCCAGAGATGTTTACCAAACCCTTAAATTGTATAGAGATCGCACTGGCAGTATTTATT
This sequence comes from Rhinoraja longicauda, assembly GCF_053455715.1. Classification (NCBI taxonomy): domain Eukaryota; kingdom Metazoa; phylum Chordata; class Chondrichthyes; order Rajiformes; family Arhynchobatidae; genus Rhinoraja; species Rhinoraja longicauda. Next base: position 17,247,188 of record NC_135984.1, on the reverse strand, counting down.
TTATGACTTGAAATACCTGCTATATATAGTCCGCAATATACATTCTCCCCGTGACCAGTGTGAGTTATCCTCCCACACTCCAAAGACGTACAGGTTTGTAAGTTAATAGGCTCGATATAAAATGTAAGATTTGTCCCTGGTGCAGTGTTAATGTGCGGGGATCGCTGGTCGGTGCGGTCTCGGTGGGCCGAAGAGCCAGTTTCCATGCTGTATCTCCAGAACTAATACTAAAAACGAAATGATGGAGCCTTGCACGGCACTAGTCTGCACAGAGATCGCTATGTCTTGCATGCCAAAGGAACGCTAACAGTAAATGGAGATAAATTTCTGCAGGCAGACAACTTTGAGGTGAGTGCTTGTTGTGCTGACCGTATAATAACAGAAACCTTACACCTGGATAATGATCCATAGACTTTATTAACTACATAGCAAGCACGACCTCACGCCTGCACGTTCCACTTACACTAACCCGAATCTCACAAGCAGTGGTCACTCAAAAGCTAAAGGGGCGTAACTACAAAAGCATGACACATAACATGAGTGACACCATTACACTAATCTACAGTGCTCCACTGTCTCTTCCCACCAACATCTCCAAATGTTCTTTTGGTTGACGTGCAAATCAGAGTGAAAAAAACAAACAACACTGGAAGGTGTAATCTGCAAAGAAGTAGTAGTGAAGGGTCTCTCCGTAGGGTTCCTGCTCCTAACAAAATGTTTGCAACGTGGTCTTCTCATAATCAATACTGTTTTATCAGAGAGAGAGAATCACAATATCATTTGGCCTCATTGCCAGCCCACAAACTGGCACCAGTTACATTACCTTATTCACTGATCAAGGGACTACAGGAGTGTTTGTCTCATCTTGTTGTGGCGAGAACTAATGTTTGTTGGTCTGATCACTACATAATTCACTCTGTAATCTCCCTCGACATGCCCCCAGATACCTACAACAACAGCAAACACTGTCACAGAAAAATCATTCTGGGACAGTGAAAGCGTTGGTATTTATCTGTGACATTGGTGTCGTTTTGTCAGGCCACGTGGAGAATGGTGATGAGTGCCTGACAACTTTTGCATCAAGCTCTCCTTCCAAGGCAGAGTGATGCTAATTATGATTAGACAAAGAAGGACAGACACAAAAAGCTGGATTAACTCAGCGGGACAGGCAGCTTCCCTGGAGAGAAGGAATGGGTGACGTTTCGGGTCGAGACCCTTCTTCAGACAGTGTCTATCTTCGGTTTAAAACCAGCATCTGCAGTTCTTACACATTAGACAAAGAAAACTTGGTTATCACCTAAGGAGTGACAATCTTAAGAGTAAATGTAAGGCTGGAACTTTTTAGGGACAGGTATCTGCAGGGTATTTTAGGTGAATACAATCAGAAACCTAATGTGGTGCATGGAGAATGCATTGTTCAGCATTGACATTGGCTGAATGTGATTATTGTTTGTAAGACCAGAATGGTCAGTGCAAAGGGTGCGGCACAATGGTGCTGCAGTAGAGTTGCTGTTTTACAGCACCAGAGACCCGGGTGTGATCTTGACTACGGGGGCTTGTCTATACGGAGTTTGTACGTTCTCCCCGTGACTTGCGTGCATTTTCTCTGGGATCTCCAGTTCCCTCCCACACTCCAAAGACATGCAGGTTTGTAGGATAATTGGCTTGGTATAATTGTAAATTGTCCCTACAGTGTGTAGATAACATTAATGTGCGGGGATCGCTGGTCGGTGCAGACTCGGTGGTCCGAAGGGCATGTTTCCACTCTGTGTCTCTAAACTAAACTAATTAGAATGTGGATGCCTGGGGGGAGACTTCAGTGGTTGTAACTCCAAGTGCGATACTGCTGGATGAGATTGTGGCAATGACCAGATACATGGACAATGTGGCATCAAATTGAAGTGATCCAAACCTCTAGCGGAATTACAAATGCATCCAGTGTGGAAGGGAAAGGCAATGTGAAGATAATATACTATCACTGGATTAGGTTCTTTGAAGATCCAGTAAAGCAGTCACAAATGTCAAGATCCCTGTGAGAATCGAGCAAAAGTTCCTCAGAAAATTTGACCATGGCCAAAAAACAATTGATTGAAAATTCACATGTATTTTCAGGTTCACTTATGGGGGTAACATTGATCATGATTGTCATAGCTGCATATTCAAAATGGATAAAAATATTTCCGAAGGACACTTTTATATCATAAGCGGATTAAATCAAATTTGAGAATTGCTTTTTCTACTCATGGCCCTGGAGAGATGCCTGTGACCAGCAATGGAAGCATGTTCACTTCTATTGATTTTTCCCAAATTCTTCAGAAGGAATGGAGTCTGTACCATTGGTTTGGTAGAAACGATTGTGTGAAAAACAGACAGCAAAAGATGATAAGAGGTGAAATTGAGACAAGATTATCTTTCCACCAGAATACATCCTTGTAACAACAGAAGATAGAACCGAAGAGTTACTGTTGAGCAAATAGAAACATAGGAAATAGGTGCAGGTGAAGGCCATTTGGCCCCTTCGAGCCAGCACCACCATTCAATATGATCATGGCTGATCATCCAAAATCAGTACCCCGTTCTGGCTTTTCCCCCATATCCCTTGATTCCCTTAGCCCTAGGAGCTAAATCTAACTCTCTCAAACATCCTGTGAATTGGCCTCCACTGCCTTCCATGGCAGAGAATTCCACAGATTCACAACTCTCTGGGTGAAAAAGTTTTTCCTCATCTCAGTCCTAAATGGCCTACCCCTTATTCTTAAACTGTGATCCCTGGTTCTGGACTCCCCCAAATCAGGAACAATTTCCCTGCATCTCCCTTGTCCAATCCTCTAAGAATTTTATGTTTCAATAAGATCCCCTCTCATCCTTCTAAATTCCAGCCAATACAAGCCCAGTCGACTCATTCTTTCATAATACGTCAGTACCGCCATCCCGGGAATTAACCTGATGAACCTACGTTGCACTCCCTCATTAACAATAGTTCCTTCCTCAAATTAAGAAACCAAAATTGCACACAATACTCCAGGTGCGGTCACACCAGGGCCCTGAACAACTGCAGTAGGACCTCCTTGCTCCTAAACTCAAATCCTCTCACAATGAAGGCCAATATGCCATTGGCTTTCTTCACTGCCTGCTGTACCTGCATGCTTACTGATGTACAAGCACACTAAGGTTTCATTGCACCTCCCCTTCTAATCTGACACCATTCTTGTTCTTGCCACCAAAGTGGACAACCTCACATTTATCCACATTATACTGCATCTGCCATACTTGTTCCCACTCACCCAACCTATCCAAGTCACCGTGCAGCCTCCTAGCATCCTCCTTGCAGCTCACACTGCCATGCAGCTTTCCATCATCCATAAACTTAGAGATGCTACATTTAATTCCCTCGTCTAAATCGTTAATATATATTGTAAACAACTGTGGTCCCAGCACTGAGCTTTGCGGCACCCCACTAGTCATCGCCTGCCATTCTGAAAAGGACACATTAATTCCTACTCTTTGCTTCCTGTCTGCCAACCATTTCTCTATCCATGTCAATACCCTACCCCCAACACCAGGTGCTCTAATTTTGCACACTCTTGTGTGGGACCTTGTCAAAGGCTTTTTGAAAGTCCAGATACACCCCATCCACTGGCTCTCCCTTATCCATTCTACTTGTTACATCCTCAAAAAATTCCAAAAGATTAGTCAAGCACGATTTCCCCATCATAAGTCCATGCTGACTTTGACCGATCCCGTCACTGCTTTCCAAATGCGCTGCCATAACATCTTTAATAATCGACTCCAGCATTTTTCCCACCACCGAAGGAAGGCTAACTGGTTTATACTTCCCTGTTTGCTCTCTCCCTCCTTTTTTAAAAAGTGGAATTACATTGGCTACCCTCCAGTCCACAGGAACTGACCCAGTCGAGAAAACTTTGCAAAATGATCACCAATGCATCCACGATTTCTAGGGCCACCTCTTTGCGTACTCTGCGATGCAGGCCATCAGGCCCTGGGGATTCATCTGCCTTCAGTCCTAACAGTTTGCCCAACACCATTTTCTGACTAATGTGGATTCCCTTCAGTTCCTCCCTCCCACTAGATCCTCAGTCCCTTAGTATTCCTGGGAGATTGTGTCTTCCTGTGCGAAGACAGAACCAAAGTACTCATTTAACTGTTCTACCATTTCCGTGTTTTCCATTATAAGTTCACCAGTCTCTGACTGTAAGGGGTCTACATTCAGCTTCACTAATCGTTTCTTTTTTACATACCTAAAGAAACTTTTACAGTCAGCTTTTATATTTCCTGCAAACTTTCTTTCATGCTCTTTTTTTCCCCACTCTTAATTAACTCCTTTGTCGTCCTCTGTTCAGTTCTAAATCTCTCCCAGTCCTCTGGTTTGCCGCTTCTTCTGCCCAATTTATATCCCTCTTCCTTGGCTTTAACACTATCCTTGACTTCCCTCGTCAGCCACGGTTGAGCCGCCTTCCCAGTTTTATTTTTTTCACCAGGCAGGGATGAACAATTTCTGGAGTTCATCCATGCGTTCAACATGTGTTTTCTGCCCTTGGCTATTTTGCGGTTCTACCCATACAGATTCTACCCATACAGCATCCAAGGTAATGTCTCTCCTTGCTATTGCATGAATCTCCTCTTTAACCTGCAATGCCACCCCACCTCCTCTTCCTTTCTGTCTACCCTTCCGGAATGGCGGGACTGTCATATGTTGAAAGATTGGAGCGACTAGGTTTGTATACACTGGAATTTAGAAGGATGAGAGGGGATCTTATCGAAACGTATAAAAATTATTGAGGGGTTGGACACGTTAGAGGCAGGAAACATGTTCCCAATGTTGGGGGAGTCCAGAACCAGGGGTCCACAGTTTAAGAATAAGGGGTAGGCCATTTAGAACAGAGATGAGGAAAAACTTTTTTAGTCAGAGAGTTGTGTATCTGTGGAATTCTCTGCCTCAGAGGGCAGTGGAGGCCAATTCTCTGAATACATTCAAGAGAGAGCTAGATAGAGCTCTTAAGGATAGCGGAGTCAGGGGGTATGGGGAGAAGGCAGGAATGGGGTACTGATTGAGAATGATCAGCCATGATCACATTGAATGGCGGTGCTGGCTCGAAGGGCCGAATGGTCTTCTCCTGCACCTATTTTCTATTGTCTATTGTCTAATATCCAATACCCCTGCATGTTTAGCTCCCAGCCTTGGTCACCCTGGAGCCATGTCTCCGTAATTCCAACTATATCATATCCCTTAACTGCTAATTGCACATTCAATTCATCCACCTTATTTCGAATGCTCCTTGCATTAAGGCACAAAGCTTTCTGGTTAGTTTTTCTTATCTCCCTTCTACCTTTTGCTTCTGTCCTCCTTTTATGGCCCTCTGTCGCCTTGCATTGGGTCCCATCCACCTGCCCTGTTAGTTTAGTGATCTTTACTACACTCTCTTTCCCGTTAGCTGCACGGATACACATCCATGGTGTTGACTCTAACCCCCCACTTTTTTGTTTAAACCCACCCATGTAGCACTAGCAAACCTGCCTGCCAGAATGTCGGCCCCTTTCCAATTAAGGTGCAACCCGTTCCCTTTGAACAGGTCACCCCTGCCCCAGACGAGATTCCAGTGATCTAGAAATCCAAATCCCTGCCCCCTGCCCCAAATTCTCAGCCATGCATTCAGATCCCCTATCTCCCTGTCCCTACCCTCGCCAGCACGATGTACTGGAAACAACCCAGAGATAACCACTCTAGAAGTCCTGTTTTTCAGCCTCCTATCTAGTTCTCTATACTCACGCTGCAGAACTTCCTCTTCTTACCCACGTCATTTTTGCCTACATGCACAACTACTTCCAGTTGCTCACTTTCCCTCTCCAGGATGTTCTTAGTTTAGTTTAGAGATACAGCGCGGAAACAGGCCCTTTCGGCCAACTGGGTCTGCGTCGACCAGTGATTCCCACACATTAACACCATCCTATTCCCATGAGGGACAATTTTTACATTTACCAAGCCAATTAACCTACAAAGCTGCACGTCTTTGGAGTGTGGGCGGAAACCGAAGATCTCGGAGATAACCCACGCAGGTCATGGGGAGAACGTACAAACTCCGTACAGACTGCTCCCGTAGTCGGGATCGAACCCGTGTCTCCGGCGCTGCATTCGCTGTAAGGCAGCAACTCTACCGCTGCGCCACCGTGCCTGAGGTCGGTCAGAATGTATTTGGATCTTGTGAGGCCAGACTGTGTGTCCACAAAAGCAATTCAGAAGTTTCAATACGACATTGGAGTTTGTGATTTACACTTTGAAGTAGATGATCTTCTACTTGCTTTCAATGTCACATACGGAATCTGGTTTCCAGGAAGGATTACTGATTGGACTGGAAAGTTGTGACTTGTGGTCATCTCACAAGATGAAGTGTTGTTAATACAACACGTAACATTCATTACACGTAGCCGGCGTTGTCTCAACACGATGATTTTGTGCTGAAACTAGAGGTCTCCTCAATTTCTGCTGTGAATGAATGCAGATGTGGAGATGGTCGAGTGCTATTTGAGTTATCACTACTCTCGCGGCAATCTGAGCTGAACTGCTCTTAATGGGCAAAACAAATCACCAGAAACATTGAGTTAGTAAATCAGGAAGTATTCGTTTTAAAAATTTTATATTGAACATCTGATAACTCAACTGCAAAGCTTAGCTTTGGGTACCTAAGACCCTGAGCTACATTGATCTTGATAGTTGGATCTCTGAAAAGAAAAATGGAAAATCAAGAATAGAAGGCAAATACTAATTACTGAATTTCTGTTAAGTATTGCGTTATATTTCCAAAATTTTACCGAGAGAAAATATATTGATTTGTCCCAAGACAGGCAACATTTAATTTTTGCCTTCAAACAGAAGCCCCAGAAGTGGGCAGGAAGGAACTGCAGATGCTGGCTTAAACCGAAGATAGATGCAAAATGCTGGAGTAACTCAGCGGGACAGGGAGCATCTCTGGAGGTGAGGAATGGGTGACGTTTCGGGCCGAGACCCTTCTTCAGACACTTCCGCAGAAGTGGGCTTGCATTAGAACATGATGTCGGGTCTTGACAGCACAGTCTGAGGTGCAAATGGAAAGCTCACCCCTGCCACTGCAGAGGAGGTGGAAAGCTGCCAGTCAGGTCATTTTTTACAGCATCAGGTGAGTGCACTGAGAAACAAGACTGGGCTGTTCAAAAGTAAACAGGTGGGGAATGAAGGTTTCTTTGTCCCCCACCTCGGCAAAGGAATGGAGCAACAGAAACTGCACGGTCTGTCACAGCGTTGCACAACTTCAGACCTGTCTTTTGTGCAGGTTAACGTCATGCTTTGAAAGTTGTATAAATGGGAGGTGTTTAAGGATGATGATTTGACCAAGTGTATTTGCAAATCAGACAAACTGTGCGAGAATATAAAGCTCTCTTCTCATCACCACACCCTATCTCCTGGCAGGTAGGTGCAAGTAAACGCTGATCTGCCATCAGCAAGCCTGAAACAGAGAGGATTGAACCAGCTCTGAAAATTCACTCTCACCACAACCACCACAGGAGGTAAGTCGAACATTGCAGCTTTTACTTAGATAAAAAATAAAATTATTATTAAAGTTGAGATGTACTCTGAATACGCAAATTCAATAATGTGGCAATTGCAGTAAAAAAGATAAGACAAACAGACACAGACTCCACAAAAGGAGTTATTTACAGAAGGCACTGTCTGGGTTGAATGAATGTAGCCATTATTTTATGACTGATTAGCTTAATATAGGTCCTTCAGGTTGTTTGTGTTGAACTCACCACTTAGATTCAGTGGGGGCTTGTTCCAAAAGTTATTCACAAGGGGCATTAATCGAAAAGCATCCAGTTTTTTTACACAATGGATTCTTAATGTCTGACATACACTGTCTGACATACTGGTGGAAGTAACTTCAACAAAACCATGCTCTTGGAAGGTGATCAAAAAAAAATTCAGGTAGGCAGATGCAGGAGTTTTTAAATGTAATGGCTTTTAGATGCAAATGTTAAAACAAAGCATAATCATAAGTGCATATACATGTGTTGTTAAGATATTTAACAATATTGAGGGAAGGAATGCTAAACTGCACAACCCCCCTGTTTTCACGGTTAAAGAGAAAGAGACTAATTGAGTAATTGAAGAACTGCTGTGTAATTCTATTCGTGTATATACATATTTTTATTTAAATATATATTTTACTGCATCACCCAATGCAACAGCATGTTTTTATAATTTGTTGAACAAGCTTGAGGGAAAGTTTAATTTTAAAAATATATATATATTCTGTACCTTAATCTGGCTGCAGAAAGACAAAAGGACTTGGCTTCTCTTTGTACATAAGATGTACCTGACATCACCCACTTTAATGTAAGGGTGGGGAGCGGGTGCCGAAAATCATGAGTTGTGCAAGACTTTTAGTTCATTGTGAAACGTTGCCCAGTACTTCATTCTGTTCAAAGAGATATTAGTGTATTGTTACTCTCTGATTCGTCATAAGCAGTGATCACAGAGAGCTTGTGATTCTCTCAACAGCACTTTAAGTTCAAAATTTAAATTTCACATAACAATACCGGCCAATGTGCCTTGGTCATTAAACAGTATGTGATGCACTGAAATCCATTGAAAATGGTGAAAAACTGGATTGGTTTGCACTTGTTTTGCACTTTTCTCACTATATAGGAGGCCATTCAGCCCAACGAGTCTCTGCCAGCTCTGGGCAATCCCATCAAACTTATCCCCCCACTTATTACCCTGTAACCTGTTCATTCTCACCCATCATCTCCATCCTGATTCTCCTGTCCCCATCTACATTGCAAGTAATTTACAGTGACTAATTAACTTGCTCACCAGCACATCTTCAGTTCAGTTCAGCTTAGTTTTTGGTCACGTGCACCGAGGTACAGTGAAAAGCTTTTGTTGCGTGCTAACCAGCCTGCGGAAAGACAACACCTAAAGGGATCAGGGGGTATGGAGAGAAGGCAGGTACGGGTTACTGAGCTGGATGATCAGCCATGATCATATTGAATGGCGGTGCAGGCTCGAAGGGCCGAATGGCCTACTCCTGCACCTATTTTCTATGTTTCTATGTTTCTATGATGGAGGGGGTGAGCTGTATTGTCCAAGATGCTCTGCAGTTTGAGGAACATCCTCCACTCCAAGACCACCTCCCATCGATCCAACTCCGCCCCCAGGACGGAGCCAGCCTTCCTGGTGAGTTTGCTAATCCTGTTGCCATCCATGGCCTTCGCCCTGCTGCCCCAGCACACCACAGCAAAAGAGATGGCACTGGCTACCACCAATTGGTAGAACATCTGCATCATCTTACTACATTAGAAAGGAACAAATAAGTTGCAAAGTAGGTGGTTGTATTTAAACCCTGGTCTTGAATTCTTTCCTGTGTTTTATTCAGTGGGTTTCTTTTAGCTGAGCAATAATTAATCCACAGATTACTTTAACACTTTGGTCACTGCTGATGAGAGATGTTTATTTCAAGATTATATTCTGCTTTATCGTTTCACTGTACGTCTGGGTACGCGAGACAATAAACAAAACTGAAACTTAAGAGGCAGCTCAATAGCTGCAGAAACATGCAATGATCGATCCTGAAAGTGTAGTTGGTATCAGCAATGGTCATCGTGTGTTTTGGCGACCATTAATGGCTGGCCGCATATTTTCTGATGAGACTCTCTGGCATACTTTGTTTGCTCAGATTCAACTTCAAATGCACATGCCGTGAGTCCTGTCTGAGGCCACAGGAAGAGGTAATGGAAGGTTGTCAGTCTATTGATTCTGGAAATTGTTGAAAAGTTTGCCGGTGAAACTCAACTTTTCCTGTTTGTTTCCATAGAAACATGGCAAGTCTACCATTTGGGGCCAATTGGCTTTCAATTAGTTGAAACCCCTATTGTTTGATTATTTCCGCCCTTCCATTACCACTAAGGAAAGCAGTCCTGTGACCAAGCCGCCATGATTTGCATCAGTGGTTTATTGAACTCGGACAAAGGCTGCCCTCGAGCAAGGTTCTCTTCTGATCCGGGAGACGGATATGAATAGCAAGGGTTGCTGACTGATAATTGGGAGTGGCTATTGTAGCCTATGGGAGCTGAGATTGTTTGTACCCTGCTGTTGTCAGTGAACCTCCAGCCCCCAACACTACACGAATCAGAAAACACAGACATAGGAGCAGGATTAGGCCATTCGGCCCATCGAGTCTGCTCTGCTAAACGCTCCTTGATAATAAAAGATAAATTAAAACTGTAGAAATTGATATGAATATTTTTAAAACCATAATTGTTACTAAAAATCTAAAATAACTTAATTTTAAAACTTAATTAATTAAACATATTATATAGTGAAATAAATAGCAAGAGTTTTATGATGAAGGCTGATAATCTTTTGTGCGCTGGTACTTTTGAAGGCTGGCACTTTTTTTAACATTGTTGGTGACTCTTTTATGTGCTTTGTATGTAAAAACAAAGAATTTCACTGAACCTAGGTACAAGTGACCATAAAATATAAAGTATCATCATTACAATCACTTTTAAATTGGAGCCACACAAGGCCAACCAGGACGAATGTGAACCCAAGGGTCCAGATAAGATATACATCTTTGGCTCACCAACTCATTGAGTGAAAGAATGCCTCTGGATTCAAAGTGGGGAGTTGGTGGTTAAAGAAAAAGAACAGTTGATATATGTTAATATGGAAAATATGTACAGTGCTACTTTTTAATGTTAAAATGAAAATTAATTTTGCCGTTCAGTGCGATTCAATAAAATCAAAGACATTCCTAAATCAGTTGTTATGGTGACTCCCCTCTAGACTGGATGCTAACATCACAAACTACAACCTGGGAGCTGGCCCAAGTTTTAATGTTGCAGGCTTTAAGTTTTAAAAGGAAATGTCAACCACTCACAATAGCTTGAGGCCGGGGCAGGTGCAAAGTTGTGAACCCTTTGACAAGTAAATCATCAAGAACACCTCAACTTATGTAGCCTCACAAGTCAGATTATGTATTGAACTCCTTTAGACTTTAAAGATAGAGCACAGAAATAAGCCCTTCAGCGCCAACGAACGATCACCCCATTCACCAGCACTATCCTGCACACTGGAGACAATAGACAATTTTACTGAAGCCAATTGACTACAAACCAGTATGTCTTTGGAGTGTGGGGAAAAAATACTTGGTTATGGAGCTAACCCTTGTTAGCCAATGTGATGCCATTCCAAGTGGGCAGATCAATGACAGACAACAAATAAACCTCGAGGCCTCTAAATGTTTCTAATGGCGCAATAGCAACATTTAGAAGGCATTTTGAGAGACACATGAACAGACAGGGGTTGGAGAGATACAGACAATGTGCAGGTAAATGTGCAGTTTAAATTGACATCTGGATCAATCGCCAAAGATATCTCGGGCTGAAGGGCCTGTTCTTCTGCTATGCTGTTGTATTGTTACTGAGAGCCATGGAAATGGCTCAATAAATCATAGTCATTACATGACCGAGGATGTGGTTAAGATACTGCGAAATAAGAGTTCCTCATGTCATGGTCTGTCAGGGTATTGCAAAAGTGTTTGTTCATTTAATTATATTTTTTCGCTGAAATCATCAGCACCTTGTGAAAGTACATTTTTCACATTAGAATTAACAAACAGGACATCCCTACAAATGCATTAATGAGACTCTTCTTCACAGACTGCAGCTGACCTGAGCTTTTTTTGCCAGGCAAATACAGGAGCTATAATCCATTGCTTACTCATGACTGTGAGAGAGTGTGAATTTGTTTTCAAGTCGATAATAAATGACCGTAGTGAGATCTCCACACTCTCATTCAGAAGCCTGGATGAAGGATGCAAACACAAGAGTTTATTTTTCACCACAGTAAGTTCTGTTCAATAAATAAAACAGAATTTCTGAGCAGACAGAGCAGTATGAAGAATAGCTCCGTACTTTGTGCAAAAGCGCGCACAAGTTCGGCTGAGAAGGAGTGAGGTGGACAGTTTCGTGCAAAAATCCCAAATGGAGAATGAAGTACTTGATGCATAGATAGGCACGCCAGTAAACCATCAAGGTCAAGAACAGCTCTATTCATGAACCGGGCTTTACCAAGAGCTTGCAGCCTGTCCTTTCTTGCTTGGTCAAGTGAGCTGGTCTGCTCAGCATACCTATGGGATTCAATCATCTAGTGGCATCATTTGGAGGCCGGGCCAGAGACCTGGGTTCAATCCTGACCTTGAATGTCCTTGACCTGTTTGTATTCTCCCTGTGACCACATGGTTTCCTCCATGTGCTCTCGTTTCCTTCCACATCCCAAAGACATGCAGGTTTGTAATTGGCCTCCTTCAATTGTTCTTGTTGTGTAGGGAGTGGATAAGAAATTGGGATTACACAGAACAGGTTTGAAGGGGTGATCGATGGTCGGCGTGGACTCACAGGGTCAAAGAGCCTGTTTTGATGCTGTTTCTCTAAACTAAAGAGGGGATCTTATAGAAATATATAACAATTTTAAGGGATTGGACAGGCTAGATGCAGGAAAAATGTTCCCCATGTTGGGAGAGCCCAGAACCAGGGGTCACGGTTTAAGAATAAGGGATAGGACATTTTAGACTGAGATGAGGAAACACTTTTTTACCCAGAGAGTTGTGAATCTGTGGAATCAGCCATGATCATATTGAATGGCGGTGCTGGCTCAAAGGGCTGAATGGCCTACTCCTGCACCTATATTCTATGTTTCTATGTTTCTACAATCAGGGCGGTGGGTGTATGGAATGAGCTGCCAGAGGAAGTAGTTGAGGCAGGGACTATCGCAACACTTAAGAAGCTATTAGACAGGAACATTGACAGGACAGGTTTAGAATGATGTGGGCCAAATCCAGGGACTACTGTAGCTGGGACATTTGGTCGGTGTGGTCAAGTTGGGCCAAAGGGTCTGTTTCCACGCTGTATATCTCTACGACACTATGACTCTGTAAAACCAATTTTCCCCATTAACATCGCTCAGGACTTAAAAGGGACTCCAATAGGGGCAAGAGACTGACCGTGTTCCTGTAGCGGTAATCAGCCACCATCCGTGTTGCGAAAGTTCCATCAATCTATTGGCAGCAATTCCGTCTCCTCTCTTCAGATGTCAGACACCTCACCAGTATTCATGCTCCTGACAGCCAGCCAGCTGAGATGCTGCCTTTGGGGCTACAAGGTTGGAGTATATGGGTGGGCTCTCTTAATTCAGAGGGGTTTGAAGACACTCTTCCCCTCTTCCATGGAATGACAACTGCCTTTCCCAACCCTAAATCAACCACCCAGGTGGTACTGCTAGAAACCGAGGAAAAAGGCCAGCACTAAGAGAAGTGAGGTTTAAAGTTGTTTGCCACATAAATATTTGTTTTAACGATGTGGTCAGGCATTTACCGTACATTCTGAAAATAGGGAAGGAAACAGGATACTAGTGGTGAATGGGGAACTAGGCATTGTATACATTGGTGGTGCAAGCTGATGTTTTGGTCAGAGAAGATCAGAAAGCTGCTTTTGATGTTGTGCTCTCCCCTTCATCTTTCTCCTGTACCTTCTATTCCACAGTTGCTCTGCCTTTACTTACTGCCTGGGGCTGAATCTCTAGGATTTCTAAATTCACCATCTCACTTTGGGACAGAGCAAATCCTAAAGACTACTCCTTTGGTTACTGCAGAGACTCTCGAGCTTCCTTGTCCAGAGCCCACAGTTCGAACTCCTGAAACAGACCATCAAAACCTCTAATTTCTAGATTGTTTCCTTTATTAAGAATTTACATTATAATCCCCTTTTTTTTAACCAGAATGTTGCCTGGATTAGGGGCTATTAGCTGCAGGGAGTGGTTAGACTGACTTAGTTTGTTTTCTCTGGAATACCAAATGCAATGGGGAGACTGGATAGAAGTATGTAAAATTATGAGCGGCATAGATAGGGTAGACAGTCAGAACCAAAGATACTAGAGGAGCAAGATAGACCACTCGACCCTCGTCATGGCACCATTTTAGTAGGCAGAAACTTGCAGAAACATTTTTAAAGAAACATAACCAAAATCTGTGAATTGATAGATGAGATATATTCTGCATTTTAATGGTATCATCACACATACTGTTCCCCCAAAACACTGATTACACTGCGAGAGGCAGAGCGAACGATGGGTTTTACCTACTAAAATGGCGGACGTTACACTCCTTTGCGTAATACATTTCAGTACAGGCGATTTCAACGGAGTGGTCCATCTTGTTCCTCTAGTATCTTTGGTCAGAACCTTTTTCCCAGGTTGGAAAAATCAAATATGAGAGGGCATGGGCTTAAGGTGAATGGGGCAAAGTTTAAAGGAGATGCGTGAGTCAATTTTCTTTTACACAGACAGTGTTTGAAGCAGATACAATAGTGGCATTTAAGAGGATTTTGGACAGGTCTATGGTTCTATAAGGATATGGATTATAGACGGGTAGATAAGAGATCTTCTTGGCACCATATTCAGCATGGATATTGTGGGCTGAGGGGCCTGCTCTTGTGCTGTACTGTTCCATATTCTATATTCCCTTATCAAGAGTTTACATTCCTCAACAAACAAGCTAATGGCATTGTACGTGTTCACTCTTCAGTCATTACTAAGGTAATGCTGTAGTCACTCGTACTAATATGCATATCAGTACCATGCCTTCCAGGTTTTGTAACCTGAGAATGGTTGGTTCTACCATGACCAGATGTGGCTGTTTAATTGATATCTGACCATGTTGTGATCAATTGCAAGTCAAGTCAAGTCAAGTCAATTTTATTTGTATAGCACATTTAAAAACAACCCACGTTGACCAAAGTGCTGTACATCTGATTAGGTTCCAATGGAAAAAAAATGAAACATACAGTAGCACGCAAACAGTTCACAGCGCCTCCTCAATGAGCCTCAAACGCTAGGGAGTAGAAATAGGTTTTGAGCCTGGACTTAAAGGAGTCGATGGAGTGGGCAGTTCTGATGGGGAGAGGGATGCTGTTCCACAGTCTAGGAGCTGCAACCGCAAAAGCGCGGTCACCCCTGAGCTTAAGCCTAGACCGCGGGATAGTGAGTAGCCCCAAGTCGGCCGACCTGAGGGACCTGGAGTTAGAGAGGGGGGTTAGAAGATTTTTGATGTAGGGGGGGAATGTCCATTTAGGGCTTTATACGTGAATAGGAGGAGCTTGAAGTTGATTCTGTACCGTACAGGGAGCCAGTGGAGAGAGGCCAGAATCGGGGTGATGTGGTCTCTTTTACGGGTACCCGTCAGGAGTCTCGCTGCGGCGTTTTGGACCAGTTGCAGGCGGGACAGGGAAGATTGGCTGATCCCAGTGTATAGGGAGTTGCAGTAGTCTAGGCGGGAGGAAACGAAAGCGTGAATGATTTTTTCTGTGTCGTCGAATTGGAGGAAAGGTTTGATTTTAGCTATGGTATGAAGTTGGAAGAAGCTGGCTTTTACCACAGCGTTGACTTGCTTATCAAATTTTAATGCAGAGTCAAATATCATGCCGAGGTTTTTGACATGCGGTTTGACTAGGCAGGATAGGCTTCCAAGACTGCCTGTTATCGATTTGATGGAGTCGGGGGGGGGGGGGGGGGGGGGGGGGGGGGGGGGGGGGGGGAATAGGATGACCTCAGACTTGCTCTCATTTAATTGGAGGAAGTTCTGTGCCATCCAACATTTTATGTCCTCAAGGCAGTGTAAGAGGCTGTTTAAATTTGACTGGTTGTTGGGTTTCAGGGGGAGGTAAAGCTGAGTGTCATCGGCATAGCAGTGGAAAGAAATGCCGTGCCTTTGAATGATTTGGCCAAGGCGGAGCATGTATAGAGAGAAGAGAATGGGGCCTAGGATGGAGCCTTGTGGAACTCCGCAGGAGAGGCTAGCTGGAGCAGAGGAATAAATGCCTATGTTGATGGCGAAACTCCTATCTTTGAGGTACGAAGCGAACCAGCTCAGGGCAGTGCCATCAATGCCAACCGCGTACCGGAGACGGTCAATAAGGATGGTGTGGTCCACTGTATCGAACGCTGCGCTGAGGTCGAGAAGGAGCAGGATTGCACAGTCGCCGGTGTCGATGGCGAGAAGCAGGTCGTTGTGTACCTTCAACAAGGCAGACTCTGTGCTGTGGTGGGCTCTGAAACCTGACTGGAAACTTTCCAGGATGGTGTTTTGGTGCAGGTAGGGCACTAATTGGTTTAGAATTGCCTTTTCAAGGACTTTTGACAGGAATGGCAGTTTGGAAATGGGTCTGTAGTTGCTAGGCAAGGTGGGGTCTAGGTTAGGTTTTTTCAGTAGGTGCTGGACCACCGTGTGCTTGAAACAGGTTGGAACAGTGCCAGTGGCCAGAGAACTGTTGATAATAGAGAGGATGCTGGGACCGGCTATTGCAATGACATCCTTCAGAAGGGCAGTGGGGGCAGGATCAAGGGGGCAGGTTGCAGGTTTCATAGCGGGTTTCATGTAAGGATATGGATTATAGACGGGTAGATAAGAGATCTTCTTGACATCATATTCAGCATGGATATTGTGGGCTGAGGGGCCTGCTCTTGTGCTGTACTGTTCCATATTCTATATTCCCTTATCAAGAGTTTACATTCCTCAACAAACAAGCTAATGGCATTGTACGTGTTCACTCTTCAGTCATTACTAAGGTAATGCTGTAGTCACTCGTACTAATATGCATGTCAGTACCATGCCTTCCAGGTTTTGTAACCTGAGAATGGTTGGTTCTACCATGACCAGATGTGGCTGTTTAATTGATATCTGACCATGTTGTGATCAATTGCAGCACAGAGAGTTGCTTTTGTAGGCTCCTTATAAACTGGGTGAGTTTTATTTGCATTGCAAAGACACCTACTCCTGCAAATCACATGAATTACAGTTAAAAAAGTCCTAACATGCAACAGAGGAGTCCCATTGTTCAATCAGGTCTCACAGAGTAGATCAGGGAACAGAAGTGCTGTACGATCCAGCCACTGGCCTTCTTGATGCTGAATGGTTAATTACTTGGAGGAAACACGAGGAATTTAGTGCACCATTGAGCTTCAAACTTCTTGCACTGTTGTTAGATCAATATCTGCCTGTATTTTCTCCAAATCCCCAGGCCCGAATCCCCATCAAATGAATGGGAACCTCCATCCAATGCCTGTCCAAGATCACCTAGACACATTCCCAAGTGTGTGATGTTCTGTGATGGAGTGGGGTGACACACAGACGCACATATCACCTGGCTTGTCTTAAATACACGGCTTAAATCTGTGACTCACTTAACTGGGATACCCGTGACTCAGTGCGGAAATGTGAGGCTTAGTCAGGACATTTCAATCCAAGGGGTTGCAAATCTCACAAATCTCTCTCCAAACTTCGCGATTCTTACTCCTGGTGACCTTGCTTTGAACAAGGGTGTGTTGTTATCATTTTCAGGGAGGGCCTTGATTCTGTTGTAGTCATCTCAGATCTCAGTGAGACTTTCATGCTTTTCCCCTGGACAAATATCACACGAACCATTTAAACAAAGTTCCAAAATGCAGCATAATGATGCTGATGTCGAGGTGATATATTAAACTCTCTCCCACTCAGCTGTGTTTATAATTAATTATGATGGCAACTTTGAAAAGTTGCATTAATCTCAGTCTATTGTATTTCCTTTATTTTTGTAATGTTTATAATACTATATATTAGTCCTATGGTTACTATTATATGATTACTAGTTAGGTTATTATTATATCAGATAGACACAAAAAGCTGGAGTAACTCAGCGGGGCAGGCAGCATCTCTGGAGAGAAGAAATGGATGATGTTTCGGGTCAAGATCCTTCTTCAGACTTCTCCCATTCACTCTTCCCTCATTCTTTTTTTTCTTTTTTTTAGATTTTTAGATTTAGAGATACAGCGCAGAAACAGGCCCTTCGGCCCACCAAGTCCGTGCCGCCCAGCGATCCCCGCACATTAACACTATCCTACACACACTAGGGACAATTTTTACATTTTACCCAGTCAATTAACCTACAAACCTGTACGTCTTTGGAGTGTGGGAGGAAACCGAAGATCTCGGAGAAAACCCACGCACAAACTCCGTACAGACGGCGCCCGTAGTCAGAATCGAACCTGAGTCTTCGGCGCTGCATTCGCTGTAAGGCAGCAACTCTACCGCTGCGCCACCGTGCCACATTTTCTCCAGAAATGCTGTCTGTCCTGCTGAGTTACTCCGGCTTTTTGGGTCTATCTTCGGTTTAAACCAGCATCTGCAGTTCCTTCCTACACATTATTATATAAGATTTTGGTTAGTCAGTCACACCCCACTTTAATTTTAGTTCCTAACTGCAATTGTTATATTGGGGACGTATTTTGTGTAGCACAGAATGTCCCCTGGAGGACATGTGGACACTGCATGTTGAGTTACCTGCTACCGTGATTGCCTGTGACTAAAGCAAAGTAAAAAACCCAACCTGTAGCTCGATTATTACCCACACTCCAGAGTGACTGGTGTGATCAACACCAAAAACATACGGTTACAATCAGATTAGAAAATGCTCAACAGATCAGAAGGCATGTGTGCAAGGGGAAACAGGGGGAAGAGAGGCAAGAACTGAAGAAGGGTCTCTCCCCGAAATGTCACCCATTTTGAGATGTCAAGAAGACTCACCATGTTATCAGCAAATTGCGTAATAATTCAAAGTGGGTTAAAGAGTGGATATAAATTAAGTTGCTTCCTTAGCTTTCCAAATGCAGTCCGAGGCACATACAAATGAGACGAGTGTCTGTTTAATACACAATTGCGTTGATTTATTAAAGAAGTGACTGTGGCTTTAAATTGAAGGCTACATTTTTTTACTTTTCGAAGTAAAATTTAAATGAGTAACACCATTTAGAGAAAATACTTGCAAGGCAATTGATATTTTTTATAGACTGGCTGTGGAATTTGCAGAATTGCTCATGCATCAACACAAGAAATATGTCATTCCAAAAAACCGGGGAGATTTCAGCCTTTGCCCTCTGAAAATACCTCACTTTATTCTTAGCTCCTATACCTGTCTTCCATGCAGTAATATTATATGACAAATACAATTCAATTTTCCCACCTGACAAGTAATCTCTTGCAATTCGAATTATTTTGTTGGTTTTGTGTAACATTGTGTTATTAGATTAAAAAATTTCAAACCATTGTTTTATTTTCATGTTATATTTCATTTCATCGGCGTAAATATCGAATGCCTGCAAAATGCATTGCTACTATTATTTTTGATTTGCTGAAATTATCTTTCATTTAGCAAAAATGGGGCTCAAACAAAAACTAACAAGTCTGGCCAAATAGTGGTTTACATCGGAAATTAGTGCTGGAACAGCACTAATTTATTATTAGTCTTGCGATTGATATTTAGTACTAGCAGCTCAAAGGAAAATCGCTCTATGTCACAGATATGCCACTATTACTTCTATTATTATTAAGCTTTTATATTAAATATATATATTGATTTGAAGTTCAATGTATGTGACTTCCTCATAAATATTTTAATTACTTATTGAAAACATATGCCAAGTTACTGTTTCTGATTAATTTTATTTGTGTTTGCTTTGTCATCCTTTATTCGATCAAGGTTTCGCTGTTACCGTCAAAGTTTGGAGTGTCTACAAAAATGGGATTGAAATCTCATGTCGTTGTCTTCACTTTCTGCTTGTGCTTGATCAGTCTATCAACAGGTAGGACATGGTATTCATCTGGCGGAGTGTTGAAGATTTATAATATAATTCAGTTCTGGCAGCACTGTTGTAGAGTGTTGATCTTTCCAAAATATTTTATTATGTCTCTCATTCCAAACTCTATTCAGCTTAACTCAAATTCATCTCAACTTTGAAACCAACTGTTCAGGGTTTGTTCACTTCCCCTGTGAGGGGATGTGTGCATGTGTTTCCCTTGGGATTCCGCTGGTTAGAAGGTTAATTGGCAACTATAATTTATCCCCAGGTAGGTTAAGTTCAGAGAACCAAGGTGGTAGGAAAAATGGGTGAGGAAATTGAATTGATGGGATTGCTCTGAGATGGGTACAGACCTGAAGGGCCAAATGTTTTCCATCTATGTAATGAGAAATTATAAAAATTTGCATTTGATATCCCTTTTCTATTATGTTTATGTGGCTGATTTTGGGTGAGCTAGGTCCAATAAATCAGCAGCACCTAACAATCCCCTCACATATTGTATTTGTTTTCTCTCTCACTGCCTCTCTCTCCCTCTGCCTCTCTCCCTTGTCGCCTCTCTCTATCTCTCCCCACCTCTCTCTCTCCGCCTCTCACTGACTCCCCACCTCTCTCTCTGCCTCTCTTTCTCTCTCTTTCTTTCTCTCTCTCTCTCTCTCTCTCTCTCTCTCTCTCTCTCTCTCTCTCTCTCTCTCTCTCTCTCTCTCTCTCTCTCTCTCTCTCTCTCCTCTCTCTCTCTCTCTCTCTCTTTTTTTTTCTTTTTTTTTAAATGTTTCGGGCAAACAACACATACAGAATTTCACAGTAGGTGGAATGACTAATGACTCTCCTCTACTTCTTAACCTTATTTTTCTTCTTCCAATTCTGTAAAAAATGTCTGCTTTTAGTGTTGCCAATAGACCACATGAGAAATTCTTTACGCATGCTGACAGTCTGCGATTATTGGATTGTGAACAGCCAGCCATTAGTGATAGGACTCTCTCTCTCTCTCTCTCTCTCTCTCTCTCTCTCTCTCTCTCTCTCTCTCTCTCTCTCTCTCTCTCTCTCTCTCCCCCTGCCTCTCTCTCCCCTGCCTCTCTCTCCCCTGCCTCTCTCTCCCCCTGCCTCTCTCTCCCCTGCCTCTCTCTCTCCCCTGCCTCTCTCTCCCCCTGCCTCTCTCCCCCTGCCTCTCTCTCCCCCTGCCTCTCTCTCCCCCTGCCTCTCTCCCCCTGCCACTCTCTCCCCCTGCCTCTCTCTCCCCCTGCCTCTCTCCCCCCCTGCCTCTCTCTCCCCCTGCCTCTCTCTCCCCCTGCCTCTCTCTCCCCCTGCCTCTCTCTCCCCCTGCCTCTCTCTCCCCCTGCCTCTCTCTCCCCCTGCCTCTCTCTCTCCCCGGCCTCTCTTTCTTTTTCGGAATATCTTACGCTTATATTTTTTATATAAAGGCCATGCTCTCACCAAGGCCTTTTGGATAAATAGTAGCCTCTTAAGCTGGTTTAATTTTGTGGTTGAGCTTAACCAATAGGGTTTGGGAAAGGAAACTTAACCATCATCCCTTTGCCTGATCATCATGAGGGAACCTCTGCTAATTTGCGCCATTCTTGAGGAAAGAATCCAATTTGGTGATGCGCATTGTCTGGGTGTTGCATGGGCCAAGTCAGGGACGAAACCCAAGTGAGGACGTCTTTAATATATGGAATTTAAATGATTTCCAAAAACAGCCTTCAAGAAACAGATCACCCCAAAAATCATGCAATTAGCTTGGTAATTCCTCCATTTAAATAAGTCTCAGTCAACCAAAGTAACTCAGAAATATCCAAAGCCAAATAAAATATTTGTTTAAATGCTCATCAGCTAAAATTCTCTGTGTAGGAAGGAACTGCAGATGCCGGTTTAAATTCTTGACCTTAAACTTCATCTGTAGTTAGTAACATAAGATGTGCTATATTATCATACTATCATGTTGGACTTTGCCTCAGAAATTCATTCCTTTAAAGTCATAAAGACTGAATTATGAGTGAATGCAACACACTAATATATGGCCATGTAACACCTTTCAAAAGAAGGAGAAGGTTTTCAGCATCTGTACTTAAGATATGGTCACTTTATTAAGCCCAAGCACAAGTGACCCTCCTAGAATCACAAATAATTTCATACAATTTTCTTGTTTTAATGCACGAGTTTTACCCCAGACGCATCAGATGTCTGCATGGTAACTCTTCAATTTAATGTAACTACCCTACACAGCCACAGAGATAGGGAATGTACAGAAAAGCGTGGAAATAATTATTTTCCTATTTTATGGAATGGGAAAGTTCAGCGAGTGGAGAAGTCAGTTAAATGAACCTATTGGATAAGAGAACTGGGAGGAAAAAGAAAGCAATGTGAACAAATGCACAACTACATCTTTCTTAGAGGGCTTTCTCTACAACCATCATAGTTATCATGCCAGATGTGTTCATCTGTTGATCTTCCATTATGATCAGCCAAAATTATTTTTGAAACATTCTATTTAAAGTTGTATTTTTAGTGCAATGAGGTAACATTAACACAAAAAAAAGGGTTATTTTAAAAGTCGCAGAAGTCCACTGGAAACCTAAATGCTTACTTGGATCGGGGGCACTCCAGTTCTTACAACATGTGGATCAGATTTTGGTCTTTGGTCTTTTTCTTTTCCTTTGAAAATGGCGCCAAAATATGATGACTACGTTTGTTGGTTGTGCAAAATAATTTCTGGGTGCACTGTGTTGTGCATACGTGACAATAAAGAACCATTGGACCATTTATTCGTGTTCATATGTCAGTCTGTGGTTCATATTAAATCAATAACATATAGGAAGTACTCGGATGTGCAAGCTGAAATGAATTTTTCACCGGTCCAGATCTCTGAACAGTCTTCCTTTGCTTTGTAAATATCTGTTTTGACTGTAGTTGATGTTATTATTGACATTTGTTTCTGGAGGTAAAATGCAGGTAACTGGAATAATATACCAACTTTGGCCCACTTCTTCAGGCAGTGTGTTATCATCCATCACATTGTCACTGAATACTGTAGTTGTTACTTACTCTATATAGATTAGAAGATTAGAGGACCTCTGAATCTTTTCAGCATGTAATTCTGCAGACATGTTTATGTATTACTAATACATCATTGAACAACAGTATGTGAATAACAACTGCTTTGAGATTTTTCTCACATCCGTATCTTGTTTGACATTCACAGTGGTTTCTGGAAAACGTGGCAAAGGCCCAAGAGAGGTAAAACAATTTACTCTAATTTTACGATAAAAGGAATACTTGAAAAGGAATGCTGCATTTAATCTAATGCATTCCAAGTGTCATCTCCCGAGATGCTTGCCTTGGTTTTTACATGTGTAAAAGCTGGCTCAATAAAAAGGAATCATTTGATTGTCAACAATACTGTACCACTCAGTCATGTTTGTTTTGCAAGCAGAATTGAGAAAGGTTCCCTTTGTATCCCGACTCGTTGACATCAAGCCACAGGCAAGCACGGCAAATATATTATGTAGGTACTTCATTTCCAATCGGAGGTCCACCATTCCTGGATGACTTCAGGAATGAAAGGCACCTTTAATGTGACAAGATGCTCTGAGGATCTTCATGGGAATTAACTGGTAAAATAAAAGTCACTACATACAGTTAACAGAACAATTGAAAGCTGTGGCAAGCACTCTAAGGGTTGATTATTGATGATACCTGGAACTGCTGGTATTTTAACAATAGTCATGCACTTTGCCTGTCAAATTGTGTTGATTATAATGTAATGATTGCAGTTTTGTAACAGTGAATAATCACTTGGTAATTACAGTGCTCATAAAGCCTGGAAAACTGCCTGCAAGCCTAATAAGATAATAACAGCGTGCAATTCAAATCAGCAATAGATGTGTTAAAATGGGTGTGAAGTTTTAGTATACAGAAAGCGTAGCTCGATAGCTAACTGATGGCCATCACCTTTCCTTTAAAGAAATAATTGTTTGAGAGCCCTGAACTTCAGGCTACATTCTCACCAACATATTTAGGTTGCACAGCGTTTCACTTCAATGCTTGTTACTCAACAAAATGAATTCTTGTAGCTTTTCAAAGATTTCATTAAATGTTCAGAAGCCAGTTTCCTTGGTGACAGAGTTGGTAAGTAGACTTCCTTTCTGAGCGAAGACGGGGGATCTGACTGCAGAGAAATCCTTTGAAACATTCAATTTTTTTAAGTTGGTGTCTGGTTTTTACCGTGCAGAATGCATTGTGAATTTCCACCTTTTAAGAAGGTACCTAGTTTAATTTCCACTCAGCGCTGTGTGCTGAGCTAGATGAGTGGTCGAACCGCCTTTATAATGATTCCACAATGATACTAGGTAATAATTAGGCTCGGGCATTATGGCTGAATCCTGTGTATCCAGGTTACTCAAGCCTGGAAGATGATCTGCACAACTTGCATAAGAAACTGTTGTAAATCACGTTAATACAATATTAACCAAATCTGCATGATTCTGGGAGTGATAACACCCAGAAACGTAAAATTGGGTAACTCAGCAGGTCAGGCAGCATCTCAGGAGAGAAGGAATGTGTGATGTTTCGGGTCGAGACCCTTCTTCAGTCTGAAGAAGGGTCTCGACCCAAAACGTCATACATTCCTTCTCTCCTGAGATACTGCCTGACCTGCTGAGTTACTCCAGTATTGTGTGAAATAAATACTTTCGATTTGTACCAGCATCTGCAGTTATTTTCTTACACTGTAAAATTGGGTAATACAATACAATACAATACAATACAATACAATACAAACTTTATTGTCATTGTGCAGTGTACAAGTACAGAGACAACGAAATGCAGTTAGCATCTTAACCAGAGTGCATGTGATGGAATAGTAAAACATATAATATATACATATATGCACAGTAGTGGTAGTGGAAATTTCGGTGAGCGAGATCAGTCATTGATTGTATTTACAAGTATCTTTTGCAAATTGCGCAGATCAATTTATATAAATTCTCTCAATGTTTTTTTCTGGCACCCAACTCGTGCACTTTATCAACAGCAGTGCAAAATCCAAAATTCGTTTCCGGCAAGAATCGCATTGATTTGAATGATGTTCGCTCACCAAAGAATATACTTTTAATAACGTTGAAGACTCAAACCAAATGTTTTGTTTCAAGACAGTGACACATCTTTCCGATAGTATTCTCCAGAGTTCTGCACAATTCCCTGCCTTAATTTTCATTTGAAATGATTGAAACTGGCTTCCTAGTGACAACACCACCAGCTGGTTTCATGAGGAATCTTCAGTTTAAATGGCAGACAGACCGAGCCACCTTCCAGGATGTTGATATTGAAAGACAGAAAGAAAGAGTTTCAGGCAGGCCAGTACTCCTTCAGATTTAAGTTGCACAAACACTAAAAAAAACTTGCAAAAAAAACCCCAAATGGTTCCAAGTTCATCACATCAGAAGTGAGCGCAACAAATAAAGGAGAAAGACACCAAAGAAATAACATCCAAAACCTCTTCATGTTTCCTCACAGCTCTGATCTCGAGAAGGAGCCCTGATAAGATCACTTCACAATACAGCCTGGGTGGGGTTTTTTTTACACTTCCTGAGAAGTGTTGACAAGGAATGGGTTGGTGCCACAATGTTGGAGAAGATGGTGGCAGAGTCCTTCCGGGAGACAGGGGTGCTTGCACAAGCTTTTTAAAAACAATTCACAAAGAGTTTAATTGATAGAGATAGATAGATTCTTGATTGGTACAGGTGTCAGAGGTTATGGGGAGAAGGCAGGAGAATTGGGGTTAGGAGGGAGAGATAGATCAGCCATGATTGAATGGCGGAGTAGACTTGATGGGCCGAATGGCCTAATTCTACTCCTATTCCTTATGACCTTATGACCTAACTTCCATATGTAAATGGTATTTATCAAGTCAATTTGAGTTTGTAGCGGCCAGCTTCTCGTCTAACTCAATTAGCTCCCAAGCTGCCACTTGCATAGACCGGGTCAGCGATAAGCGTAATAACTCGAACAACTAATAACAGAAATCCTCCCAGACGTTTAATAGTTAGTCTTCTTTATTTGAAGGTGCAATAAACATATTGGCATATCTCTTGTCATCGACTGGTTATTAATTGCTAGGTAAAATTCCATATCTTACCACAGTCTATGCGATCGTTACGAATTGCCAGATATAACTTCGACACAGTTTGTATTAATCTTCTAGTTAATAAAACTTACAGGCGATTACATCATGGCTGACAAATCTTTTGGCGGAGCTTCTAGCTGACCCTCTGTCAGCACCTCCCAGCTCACCCACTCTCCCAGCACGTACCCAACTGCCCGTACTCTGGCTCCGCCCAGCCCCTACGTAAGCATTGTATTAACTCTATAGTGTCCAGACTACAGCAGAATGCAAGGTAATGATATTAATAAGCAAAAATAACTAATAACTGCAAAATGGCTCCTACAGAGTTGATTGTCCCATGTGCAAGTAAGGTGAGGTGGAGGTACAATGAGAATCAGTAAGTTACCAGGAAGACCTGTTGAAAGTGCGAATGCAATCATCGCATTCATTGTTATCAAGGGATCCTTACTTGAGCTCATTTTGACTTTGGCAAGGCAGGCGAGAGCAGCAAAGTATCAAAATCCATCATGGTCTCCCGAACCTCAATAGTTGGGTGTAGCATGCACATGTGGGGCTGAACTGAAGCCATCATGCGCTCATTCCATGACATTTATGACAATGACTGCCTCATGCTCAATCACCATGCAAGAATTTTTGTTTTTTCATACATTACTCTGCTCTGCAATGATAAAATGTCACGATGAGATCCTAGAAGAATGTGCACCATTTTTTGTATCCTGTGAGCTAATTTTCGAAAATGGCAGAAATAGATGCTGAAAGTCACCACTGATTTCAATGCACCAGTTGAGGAAAAGGCTATTTGAAGATCAAGATCTCAGACTTGGCACAAAACTCTTAATCCACCAGTTATCAGTAATCTTTGGGCTCTATGCTTCCAGGATTTGGACTACCTTTAGTGGATACTTTGGAAAAGTACCACTATTACCACTCTCCACAAAATCCTCTGAATTCACTGTTCAAGCAAATGACAAGCAAATTAATGTCCTTTTTCAGGCCATCATCCACCTAGCCCTCAATTAGACTCAGCCATTAATATTCAGTAGGACTTGTAGACACATGGAATTCAAGATGCCAGTTTACGAAAAGTGCAGTTTGAAGAAGGCTCCCGACCTGAAACATCACCTATCCATGTTCTCCAGAGATGCTGCCAGACCCCATTGATTTACTCCAGCACTTTGTCTTTTTGAATAGATCTTCTTGATGATCTGCCTGAGTTCATGAAACAGGCATTATATTCTAGGTGTAAGAAGGAACTGCAGATGCTGGTTGAAACCCGAAGAAAGACACAAAAACCTGGAGTAACTCAGCAGGACAGGCAGCATCTCTGGAGAGAAGGAATGGGTGACGTTTCGGGCCGAGACCCTTCTTCAGACATTATATTCTAGCTCCGTTGTGAGAAGAGACAGAGGAAAAGATCCTATTTTGTGTTCAAACCTCCTTGAAGAAATGCAACCATCTTCACTGACTCCTCTGAATCTCTGGCTACTGAACATTAGTTTGGAGAAGGAACATGCAGCACCTTCATGTTCATGCATCAGGAGCACATGACATCCCATTAAAAGCAAGAGAAGGAGCACACCACTTCACCAGCTCCACAACTGTCTGCACCTCCTGACCCATCTGTGGAAGAATTCACAGGGAACAAAATGGCCTCATTTGACAACACAGAATCCTCAAAATGGGAACCATTTGTCTTCAATCCTGAGGGAGGTCTAAACGAAAGATATCAAGAGAGGTTGTCCACAAGGTTCCTCGGGCAAGGTTTCTGAGAGTGAAGGTGATTCTGTTGTTGACATTGAAAACCGTAAACACATTTGTGTTTGTTCACTATTTGGGATTCAACAGGCAGGCTAATTGTATCCTGACATGACTGTTTAAGGGCTAGTTCGTGAGGTCAGAAAGATGAGGAAAGATATTAATAATGTGTGAAATTTGACTCCTATGCCCGGTGTTCCTAAAATGTTACAGAAGCCCACCAGCACTGTTCCAAAACTGGTTTCAGGAAATTTCATGGTTTAATTTCAGTGCTGTTTAAAACAGTATCAAGTAAATTGTTAAAATTATGTTAGCATCAGAAAACTGATACAGGTGAATGTCCATGCCTCAGATATGCCCAATTCCCTTGACCTGACAGCACACATGCAATTGTAACTAAGAGTGGGTAACTTTGAGAAGTTAAAAACTGAGGGCATCATTAAGGTGGCGCAGCGGTAGAGTTGCTGCCTTACAACGAATGCAGCGCCGGAGACCTGGGTTCGATCCTGACTACGGGTGCTATCTGTACGGAGTTTGTACGTTCTACCCGTGACCTGCATGGGTTTTCTCCAAGATCTTCAGTTTCCTCCCACACTCCAAAAATGTACAGGTATGTAGGTAAATTGGCTTGGTAAATGTAAAAATTGTCCCTAGTGGATATAGGATAGTGTTAATGTGTGTGGATCGCTGGTCGGCGTGGACCCGGTGGGCCGAAAGGGCCTGTTTCCGCGCTGTATCTCTAAACTAAAATCATATTTGTGCAACCTAGCACTGTTAACTGCTAATTAAATGGAATAATATACTGTGGGATGAATTTCCTCTGGGGTCTCCCTGCTTCAGATTTGTTAGAGATCTGAACAAAATGGCATTTGTGGCAACATTAGCAAAATCTAATTAAGGTGGTTGGGGTACCTCTAGTAATCACTTGGGTAGTAGGTGCAGCGAGGAAAAGACAAAAACACAACTATTGCAATTATGCATTTGCCTACCTATGAATTTCCAAGGATATTTGAAACATTTCTATTTAACAATTTGTGCATTCTAAAATGTAGAGGTCAGGCCGATGTCGTGGATGGGAAGAGGATCTAAGAAACAACCTCACTGTTCCAGGAAATATCAGCAATTTTCTTGAAAGCTTCAATGGCCCCATAAGCGCTCTGAGTCCGGGCTGTGTCAAATCATTCAGTCTGAATGTTAGTTACTACAACCTGATGAAACTGTAAGTATAGC
The DNA here is from genome assembly GCF_053455715.1 of Rhinoraja longicauda. Lineage (NCBI taxonomy): Eukaryota > Metazoa > Chordata > Chondrichthyes > Rajiformes > Arhynchobatidae > Rhinoraja > Rhinoraja longicauda. Next base: position 17,218,362 of record NC_135984.1, on the reverse strand, counting down.
AGGCAGGTCTGCCTGCAATAAAATGCTTTCAAATGTAGGGCAACCCATTATGTTAAAAATTTGTATTTTCATCTTATTGTTATTTTGGACTTTTGTTTTCAATCGTTCCTCAAACCCATGTGTAACTGGTTCCTGCATCATCACTGAATGACCGGTTAAACCATTCATCAATCATCAATGTGTAAGGAACTTGATCTTCCTTAAGTATCTTCACCAATGACACATTAATTTGTTTAATATTTTGAGCTATTGCCTTCTTAAATAAAGTGGATTAATATGTTTTTACTGTGTTGTTGTATTGCTCACTCATTACTGTTTCATTGCAGAATGATGGTCTTAAATGAAGAATATGATGACCTTATTCCTGGTACCAGGAAGCAGATTTATAAGTGGGTGGAAGATATTTACACAAAATCATCAGGACCGGAAGGAATGAACACCATGGACCCATCCGGTGGTGAAGGTTCAAAGCCTAATGGAGGCAAAGATAAAGGTAATAAAGCAACAAACATGGACTGGATCAATAGAATGATTGAATGAACACCCACATATAAAATTCCTAAAATGGTGCCCATCTCTCAACATTACCCAAAGGCTTCACATTTGAAATGTCACGCTTAAAATATCGCACTTCAACTGAGCAAGTAGGAAAGAGGAAAAAGGCAATTATTTTCTCTGTCTTTTTTCATCCTGCGTGTTTGGCTGTCGTCACAGGCAGAATGTGTGGGATTAATACATGAAGATTACGCACAGCAATCACTTTCTAATTGACCTCATGATGTGATAATTCCAGGCACTTTCTCACCAGAAATTTCATCCAAATAGAAAAAAATCAGTTTCACTTTAGCAACAAAGCATTACAAAAGTGCTTCTGAGTGCAGTGAGGATTAGTTTAATTTACAACTTTATATTGCGAATTATATATCTTTCTTGAAATCTTCATGCATTGTCACGTTTATAATGTAACAGTAATTATAATCTTTATACAGACTGAAGTCTTTCACGTAACTAACAACACTTGTTGTTGCTGTCATTCCCGTTTGTTGCTTATTATGCTCAGCTTTTTGGGAATTACTTTTCATTTATATAAATAACTTTTAAATTTGAGTAAAACACAGTGCTGGAGGATCTCCAACAGCCCTCTCTCCTGTAGTATTCTGCAGTTTGTTTCCATTATGTTTATCATTTCAAGATCAGCAACTTCACAGTTTCCCATTTTATTACCCACGTGCCAACATTTTTCCCAATCAATTAATTTATAAACATCTTTTTGTAATTTACTTGTTTCCATCTTGCAAATAGCCTTCCTACCTATTTTTATCTCATTCGTCAGTTTGGTGACTATATCTTTGTTTCGTCCCTCTGTCATTAATACATGCCACTATTGTATTTGCCTCCACCACGCGCTCTAGAACCCTGCCATTTTCTGTGTAAGCAAACAACTTGCCCCACCCAACTCCTTTAAACTTTGCCCTTCTCACCTTAAAACTATGCCCTCTAGTCTTTGACGTTTCCACCCTGTGACCCTATCTATCCATCTCATAACTTTATATCCTTCTCTCAGGTCTCCCTCTAACCTTCGGCATTCCAGAGAAAGCTATCCATGTTTGCCCAACCTCTCCTCTTAGCTAATATACAGTACCTTGGTCACTTTTTGTGTGTAAAGACCATGATGGAGTTAGTAAGGAACTCGAGTAGTACACACTTCGTGTCATGTGTGTAGGACAGAGCTTTGTGGTTCAGGAAGGCCTGTAGTGGAAGGGAGGAAGAGTCTGACCATCAGCAGCTGCCGGGTGGGGTAGGACCTGATGTTTTCAAGGAATTACTTGGCCTCAAGTAATGGAGATCTGCAGAGAAGGGAAAGGGATAGAGCAAGTTCAAATTCCAAAGCGGCCTACCTACAAGTTACCCATTTGTGCCACATGCCTCTAACTTGCAGAGAAGTCGGTGTAAACACACTGCTGCATTAATGGTTCTTCATGGGCCTTGAGTCAGCAAAGGAACTATAAGCAAGGGGCATTATAATTCTAGCTACTTTTGTACATGGGCACCTACACACAGTCCACAGGCTGAGATACACAACAAAGTACAAATAAGCATGTGATTTACCATGAGAAAATTTAAGGGAAAATAGAAAATTCCCAATTTCCTTGCGAATATGTCCTGTTCACTTGTTACTAAACTAAATTCAAGGTATTTATTCACAAAATGCTGGAGTAACTCAGCAGGTCAGGCATCATCTCGGGAGAGAAGGAATGGGTGACGTTTCGGCAGAAAGGTCTCGACCCGAAACGTCACCCATTCCTTCTCTCCCGAGATGCTGCCTGACCTGCTGAGTTCATATCATATCATATATATACAGCGCGGAAACAGGCCTTTTCGGCCCATCAAGTCCGCGCCGCCCAGCGATCCCCGTACACTAACACTATCCTACACCCACTAGGGCCAATTTTTACATTTACCCAGCCAATTAACCTACAAACCTGTACGTCTTTGGAGTGTGGGAGGAAACCGAAGATCTCGGAGAAAACCCACGCAGGTCACGGGGAGAACGTACAAACTCCTTACAGTGCAGCACCCGTAGTCAGGATCGAACCTGAGTCTCCGGCGCTGCATTCGCTGTAAAGCAGCAACTCTACCGCTGCGCTACCGTGCCGCCGTTGCTCCAGCATTTTGTGAATAAATACCTTCGATTTGTTCCAGCATCTGCAGTTATTTTCTTAAACTAAATTCAAGAATCTTCTGTGTTTCCTGCTCTCCTTTGCAGCTTGCTAAACAGAATGAAGCAGTGATTGTGGCCTGCTTAACTTGCAAATGCACTTCCAATATCATAACTTGGTTCTGAAATGCTTTGAAATGTGCTTACGAAATAAATTAAAAAAAAATACGAGTGATATCTGCTACATTTTGAAGAAGGACAAGGTGTTATTAAAAAGTTGATAAATCAATCTCCATTCTGTCATTTTTAAGCCTGTTGCAGTAATCATAATCATGACTATTTCTCTCTGCTTCTTCTCAGGTAAAGGGAAGGGTAAGGGTAAGGGTAAAGGTAGTTGGATCACCCTCGATGTGTTGAAAATACTTGGTCGATTCATTGTCCAAGCACCTACTTCCACTTTCAAGGGCATTGCACGAGGTGAAACTAGCACGGTAAGAATATTTTCAAAATAACTAGACTCGGATTTTAAATGTTTGGAGTATTCAGAAACTAGATTTTCAATATTGAGTAAAACACAAAGATTTTGAAGAATTCAGCAGATCAGGAAAAATCTGGGGGGGGGGGGGGGAGATAGGATAGACAATATTTTGGGTTGAGACCCATCTTCAAACTCAAGGGCGGCCATGATGGCGCAGCGGTAGAATTGCTGCCTTACAGCGCTTGCAACGCCAGAGACCTCAGTTTGATCCCGACTATGGGTGCTGTCTGTACGGAGTTTGTACATTCTCCCAATGACCGCATGGGTTTTCTCCGAGATCTTCGGTTTCCTCCCACACTCCAAAGACTTACAGGTTTGTAGGTTAATTGGCTTGGTGTATGTGTAAATTGTCCCTAGTGTATGTAGGAGAGTGTTAATGTGCAGGGATCGCTGGTCGGTGCCGACTCGGTGGGCCGAAGGGCCTGTTTCGGTGCTGTATCTCAAAAACTAAAGCTGAAAAACTAAAACTCAAGTCCCGATGTTCAACTGAAAGCATCGTCTGACCACTCCTCAACCCGAAACGTCATCTGATCAAATTTGTCTAATCCATGTAAAATATGACTGTTTACAGATATGTCAGCTTTTCAACTCTTCATCTGACCTTTTGGACAAGCTCTTTGATCTCAAACCAGTGCAAGCTCGCATTCTCTTCGAAGGACTTAATGCATGTGGCAACGTTAACATCAGTGAAGATGCAACAATTGCTAAGTAAGAGTATATTACGTTTGTCAATTTATAACTTTATCAGGCAGTAATTTTTTTTACTTTTACCAGACCTGGGTATTTAAAGGGGCATTGACAATGAATAATTCATTGGGACAATTTTGTTCCATTTTAAATCTGAGTCTTTTTCCATTTACTAGCTGTAAAAGGTACAAGATGATACCAGCGCATATTAAGGCAGTAAATTCTCTTGAAAGTTATTATCACCTTACTATTATGTGATCTGATCATGATATGAAGGTTCCATGTCTTTTATTGTAGAAAAAAAGAACTGCAGATGATGGTTAATACACAAAAGAACACAAAGTGCTGGAGTAACGATGAACAGTCTCAAGATGGGTCTCCACCCAAACCCTCGCCTATCCATATTTTCCAGAAATGCTGTCTGACCTGCTGAGTTACTCCAGCACTTTGTGTCCTTTCCTGTTTTTTATATAAGTTCTGCTTTCACAAAAATCCTTAATGCAGCGGTAGAGTTGCTGCTTTACAGCGAATGCAGCGCCGGAGACTCAGGTTCGATCCTGACTACGGGTGCTGCACTGTAAGGAGTTTGTATGTTCTCCCCGTGACCTGCGTGGGTTTTCTCCGAGATCTTCGGTTTCCTCCCACACTACAAAGACGTACAGGTATGTAGGTTGATTGGCTGGGTAAATGTAAAAATTGTCCCTAGTGGGTGTAGGATAGTGTTAATGTACGGGGATCGCTGGGCGGCACGGACTTGGAGGGCCGAAAAGGCCTGTTTCCGGCTGTATATATATGATATGATATGATATGATATGAAAGCAGTATCCCACATAACAATAAATCCATCTGTGTCAGATGTTGGAGTCAGGTGTCAAATATAGTATATTACTTAAATAATGTGTACTTAATGGTAAGAAATAACATGCTAAGCATAAGAATTATCCTCATAATTTATCGTTTTATAAAATAACCACATACCATATGCCCTGCTAGGCATCATAATGTCTTCCACAATGAGCTGAGGCATAGGACCTAACGAGCTTCTACCCTAAGTTATGCCTCCTTGCCCAAATGCTGATTCCTTCCTGCTATACTTTCAGAGCTGTTGCATTTGGGTGCATTGCAGAACTCTGTGTAAGTGAACAATTTGAGAAATTCAAACTCCAATAATTTTTGCTGTGAAATCTGCATGAATTTTCAAAATAACTTTCTGAATATTAATCCAATAATTAATTTGATTAAAAAGGGTTCTAGTCCATTAGGGAAATTGCTCTAATGTTCGCCTATAGGACAGATTTTATTTTTTGTGTCTTTATGTCTAAATCACATTCTGAGAGTAACCCAATTTTTTTTGTCTCCTTTATCGCCAGGCTTGGTCAACTGACATGTTTCTACCCTGCCAAGCAACTGAATATGCTTAATATGATGGCATTAAAGAGTTTGCAGACCAAATTGCTCAACTGTACAAAGAACTTAAAGGAGGTGAATGCGTTATGTGTGATGTATTGGTAATAGACAATAGACAATAGACAATAGGTGCAGGAGTAGGCCATTCAGCCCTTCGAGCCAGCACCGCCATTCAATGCGATCATGGCTGATCACTCTCAATCAGTACCCCGTTCCTGCCTTCCCCCCATACCCCCTCACTTCGCTATCCTTAAGAGCTCTATCCAGCTCTCTCTTGAAAGCATCCAACGAACTGGCCTCCACTGCCTTCTGAGGCAGAGAATTCCACACCTTCACCACTCTCTGACTGAAAAAGTTCTTCCTCATCTCTGTTCTAAATGGCCTACCCCTTATTCTTAAACTGTGGCCCCTTGTTCTGGACTCCCCCAACATTGGGAACATGTTTCCTGCCTCTAATGTGTCCAATCCCCTAATTATCTTATATGTTTCAATAAGATCCCCCCTCATCCTTCTAAATTCCAGTGTATACAAGCCTAATTGCTCCAGCCTTTCAACATACGACAGTCCCGCCATTCCGGGAATTAACCTAGTGAACCTACACTGCACGCCCTCAATAGCAAGAATATCCTTCCTCAAATTTGGAGACCAAAACTGCACACAGTACTCCAGGTGCGGTCTCACCAGGGCCCGGTACAACTGTAGAAGGACGTCTTTGCTGCTATACTCAACTCCTCTTGTTATGAAGGCCAACATTCCATTGGCTTTCTTCACTGTAATGAATGAGATATCACCAACAGTTTATTTTCATTCCAAGTGTCCAATCCTAACTTGAATGAGGGCCATGTTACATTTCAAAGCCAATCTAGTTTTTAGATTTCTGTCAAGAGAACGTGTAGTGTATTTTCTGATGAGTTATCCAATATCAATGTGTTTCTACAGATCTATCAAATGCTTGTGGCGAATGTTAATGCCAATGATTTGACTGCTGAGAAAGTTAAAGAACTGGGAGCTTCAGTGATTGGATTGAAAATCAGTCAAGTGTCCAATATCTCCAACGAAGCCATTGCAGGTGCACTTAGTCAACTGAAGGATATCAAGGGGTGGTCCAAAGGTCAAATCAAGGTTCTTGTCAAAAAGTACAACAAAATAACAGAAGTGAGTATGAGTTGTTAAATAACTGTCCTTACTGTGTATGTAATTCCACTTCATTGCTCTTGAACATAACATAAGAAAAATCGGGAGTAGGAGAAAACTAATTGGCCCTTCAAGTCTGTTCTGCCATTAATTAAGATTAGGACTGATTCGATCCCGGTCAAAATGCTACTTTTCCATGTTCCATACAACCCTCTTGCCCCCTCTCTTGTATCTGTCTATTGCCATCTTGAATATATTTAATGATCTTACCTTTATAGCTCTTGGGGTGAAAAAAAATCTAAAGAATCGTGACCTCCTGAGGGAAGAAATTCAGGATGCCTTATTATGAGAATAGGTCCCTTGGTTCTAGATATTCCTCAAAGGAAATACCCTGTCACCATCCATTTTGACATTTCCCTTCACAGCCGAATATGTTTCCATTCAATCACTTCTCACTCTTTTCAACTGGAGGAAGCTCAGATCCAAACTGTTCAACCTTCTTTCATCTGACAGTCTTTTAATTCCAGAAATCAACTCAATTACTTTGTTCTGCACTGCTTCCGATGCAAGTAGATGTTTCCATCATTGCCAGTACATATTACTCCAGGTGTAATCTCACCAGTGCTGTGTAGAATTCATCAAAACATCCTGATTTTTATCCTCCATATTCCGTACAATAAAGACTAAGAATCCATGAACTTTGTTGAATATCTGAAGTTCCAATGTGTCAACCGTTTTAAGGTATTTAAAGTACTGCGATCCCGAGACACCCTTTATAGCCTCATGAAATAATAATGGGTTTTTTTTCATTCTACCTTCCATGGTGAATAACTTCACACTTTCCTCCATCACTCTGCACTTGATAACGTCAGGCCCACTCACTCAATGGGTTTGTAGCCTTTTGCTGCCATTTTGTGCCCTGGGAAATTCTCATGCTATTTTCCTTTCATATACCAGGCTGGTTCTACTTGTTTGCCTTACGATTTTCAAACACATTGGCTATGGATTCCAGCATTTTCTCAAAAACCAATATTAGATTTATAATTTATAATATTACATTTATAATGTCTTCCTTCTTATTGTTCGACTCGTTTCTCACTCTCAAATTAACTTTGAAATTCTCGCCTACTATGATCACTATTCCCCAAGGGTTGCTTTTTATGAGATTGTTACTTAATTCTCTCTCATTGCACAGTGTGAAACCTGGAATAATCTGCTCCCCGGTTGCACTGCTCTGGTAACCGCCCCATGTATGGTCAATATCCTCGAGGCTGCCTTCACCATTGTGTTTCATTTATTCTGCATGATAATTAGATCAAAACACAAATATTTTTTTTTTTAACAAGCCACCATTATTTTTTGATTAACAGTCTCCCCTAGAGGGTAGACACAAAATGGTGGAGCAACTCAGCAGGTTAGGCAGCATGTCTGGAGAAAATAAATGCATAACAATTTGGGGCGGATCCGTCCTTCCCACAAAATGCTGGAGTAACTCAGCCGGTCAGGGTATCTCCATTCAGAAATGGAGGGAAGCTCCATTTGGGTTCTCATATGCTCCTCTTACCCTTACTATTTTTTTATTTCCATCCAAACTGATTCGATGCTTTAGGCTTCTGAGCCAAAGTCATTCTTCAATACAATACAATACAATATATCTTTATTGTCATTGTACAGGAGTACAACGAGATTGGGAATGCGCCTCCCATACGATGCAATAAATTAATTAGCTAGTCAGTGTTACTTTAAACAACCCAATGAAACAAATGAGAACAGTTTTAAAACAGAATAAAGTGCAAGTAGATCTGTGCCGGTTCACTGTGCGATGTGACCATCCGGCTCAGCAGGACCGGTTCATAACAGCTATGGCCCTGGGGATGAAGCTGTTCCTGAGTCTGGAGGTGCGGGCGTAGAAGGCCGTGTAGCGTCTGCCCGATGGTAGAAGTTCGAACCGACTGTTGCAGGGGTGTGAAGAGTCTTTGTGGATACTGGTGGCTTTTCTGAGGCATCGTGTGTTGTAGATGCCCTCCAATGCTGGTAGCTGTGTTCCGATAGTCCTCTGAGCTTTGTTCAACTCTGCTTTGTTATCATCCTTGTCAATAGAGATACCTCACCGCCTTTTCCTCCCTGTCTGTCAGAATATGCAGTCCGTGGCTGTGAACTCTCCTGCTTAACCTCTGCCTAACAGACTATTTAGCAGCCTAGCATGGATAAAGTTTAAGAAAGCCAAGTGTGAGGACTTACCAGCTGCTCATCGATGCTCCCTTTTTCCTTTGACCACCACCTTTTGACAACTGACATCTCTGTTCCAATATTCGATCAGCCCTGGGTTGGACTGACCACCTTGCTGCTCCTCCCAGGTCTACTGTTTAGTTGCACCTGTAGACCCTGCTCACCGTCACCCCTACCTCACCAAAGTCCCCGCACTCACCAAACCTGCGCTCCAATAACTCTTACAACCAAACTGCGGGGTGTGACAAACTTCGCTCATCAAGGTAAAATAAAACGCGAAACTCTGAAAACTTTCTCTATGTTGATCGCATTTGAAAGATTGATTCGTTGTTCAGGTCTAATCAAACTTTGAGTAAGAGATGATGATCAATACATTAGGAGTACTAGAAATTCAACCCCAGTCAGTACCACAAAACTGAATAAAGGTTGCTCAGCTATAATGCAATGGTCACGTTCCAGAGAAAGCTTGTGTTGTAGAAAACAACATTGTAAAGACAATTGTGTCAATGGGGGAAAAGGTGTTACAGACTTGTAATAACAAAGTTATTTTTCCACAGGATTTTCAAAGATAAAGGTATTTTCAGTAGCAACAAATGTATTATTGTTACTGCAAGCTAAAAATACTAATGCCTGTAGGTTCAACGGAAGTGAATGCTTGTCATTTTCTCTGTCCACTTGCAGTTGAAGTAGTAGCTGTGTTCTTCAGAGGCAATGGTGTCTGGTTACTGCAGGGTGCTTACATGGAAACACGTTTTTTCCCCTATACTGTTTAAATCCAAGACAGGTTTTTTTTCTGCCTGTCAATTTCCAAAGTAACTTTTAAATGGTTCCCCAGTTCCTGATTGAAATTGTGTTATAACCAATTCGGCCTGGATAATGCAAATAATATTCCTTAATTCATCACTCACATTGTGTCCAACTCATGCCAAGGAAACATGCATTGTAGCAGGACAACCTGTGTGTAGTAGCTGCACTATTCTGCTGACAAAATTCATCGCATTGAAATAAAAAGAATGAACTTCAGAGGCAGAACATAATGCTCAGCTATCATTGTATAACATGCAAACCGCTCTCAATAAGTTTATAGATGTGATTTTATTTCTGGCAGAGTTTCATACTTCAGGAAATTCCTTTGTGTACGCTGATTATTACCATACAATAATTCTGCAGAATAGTGCAAAAGCTGAAAATTGGAGATTGAACCAGAAAATAATGGAAATGCTGAGCAGATCAGACGCTTCCAAAGTTATAAAACTGCATAGACTACAGTGAACTTTTATCTATCATGAAGTTGTAAAACGCACCATATAAATGCAAGTCTTCCTTACTTCAGTGATCATCCACAATTGAAAACAATCAGCTATCATACATTTAATCAATGGAATTGTTTAAACATGGCTTGACTCTCCCTTCAGCCATTTCAAACTAGCCAAAACAATGAAGAAACTGGCAGATTATCTTAACGTATTTCATCTGAGCAGGTGGACAGGTCAAAGAAGGTGCTCCCAGATATTCTAACGTGAATATATCCCAAAAGAAATACAATTTCAAATTATTCATTGGATGGTGCATTACCTTTAATATAATTCCTTTTGGAAAAAAAACAGTGTGTGAGAGAATGAGGTGCATGGAAAACATTGCAAAAATGAAAATCAGTGACATAAATAGTTTCATCCTGGACTCCATTTGAATAATTCATAGCTTTGCCGTTCCATTCCAGTATATCATTTTATTTTTTTCTTCTCAGTTTGAGCAACATACTTAAAAAAATAATATTGATGTCTTTTCTCTCCTGCAGATCACAGTTAAACAATTGCAAAATCTAGGTGTTCTCGCCTCTGGTCTTAGCGCAAAATCATTTGGCAAGTTCAGAGGTCGGGAACTTCTAGATGCTTTTTCTCAAGAGGACGTGGCAGAGTCTTCAAAGGTCATGTTGCCGGTGCAGAAGAAGACAATCATTAAAGCGGCAAGTCTTTCTTTGGATTTGGCAGCTGAGGGGCTGTGTCTCGTGGAGTGGGTTTGATCTGCAATGCGGGAGATTGAACTTGTTAAGAATAGGGCGGGACGGTGGTACAGCGGTAGAGCTACTGCCTTACAGCAGTAGCTTACAGCAGACCCAGGTTCGATCCTGTCCGTACGGAGTTTGTACGTTCTCCCCGTGACCTGCGTGGGTTCTCTCCGAGATCTTCGCTTTCCTCCCACACTCCAAAGAGGTATAGGTTTGTCGGTTAATTGGCTTGGTATAAATGTAAATTGCCGATAGTGTGTGTAGGATAGTGTTAATGTGCGGGGATCGCTGGTCGTTGCAGACTCGATGGGCAGAAAGGTCTGTTTCCATGCTGTATCTCTAAATTAAACTAAATGTACTAAACTAATAATACACATTGATGAGCTTGCAGCAAATGAGTTCCAATAACCAAATTAACGTGAACTTGCTTATTATAATGAAAACCAATATATAATTTGTTTCTTTAAAGAAATATTATTTCTTTATCTGCTTTCTATTTTTGAAGAGATAATGTAGTTAAGGTTGCCTATCTGTTGGCCTTCTGTCTCTCACTTTCCATCATAAACAATTGAAACACAAAGTGCTGAAGTAATTCAGTGAGTCAGGCAGCCTCTGTGGAGGGAATGAATAGGAGACATTTCGGGTCAAGACCCCTAAACATAAGATGCTGGAGTAACTCAGCAGATCAGACAGCATCTGTGGAAGGAATCGATAGGTGACATTTTGGGTCAGGACCCTAGAAACAAAAGGTGCTGGAGTAACTTAAGAGGTCAGACAGCATCTATGGAGGAAATGTATAGATGACATTTCGGATCAGGATATTTCTAGCGTGCATCCATTCCCTCCACAGATGCTTCCTGATCTATTATGTTACTTCAGCACTGCACAAGATTCCAGCAAATGGCAGTTCATTATATCTCCATTAAACCATTGAAACCCGCACTGGAGCAGAGATCAATTTATTTTATGAGTTTGTCATTAGTATACCAAAAACTAATCTCATACTCCCTCTTCTCAACGAATTAGCTCCATGGTGCAAGGGGAACCAAGACTTTGTCTTTTTCCATTGCTTCAAATAATTAAATGTTTTCTCTTAAAAGATCAAAACAGTCCTGGCTCCTCTCGCACCATGGAGCTAGTTAATTCCACTCACTACTGTGTGTAAATACATTTCTCAAACCATTGCTCCTCAATTTAGTATCAATGTTCATGTAATCCAACCTCACCACGAAACGGAAATAGTCTTCAGCAACGATATCAAATGCTCAGTTGAAAATATGTGGGAAGGAACTGCAGATGTTGGTTTAAGCTGAAGATAGACACAAAAAGCTGGTCAGACACCATCTCTAGAGAAAAGGAATAGGTGATATTTCGGGTTGAGACCTGAAGAAGGCAATCGACTCGAAATGTCACCTATTTCTTTTCTCCAGAGATGCTGTCTGACCCACTGAATTACTCCAGCTTTTTGTATCTATGCTCAGTTGAAAACGTTTGATTAAATCATCTTTCCCCCTGATTAAACAGATCCCAAGCTGAAACGTCACCTATCCATGTTCTCCAGAGATGCTGCCTGACCTGCTGAATTGCTCCAGCACTTTGTGTCCTTTTGTGTACTAACCAGGACTTGTCGTTCCTTGTTTCTACTAATTTCTCATATTACTTTCTATGATATATAATTTTCCAATCTGTCGCCAATATCCTGGAAGGAACATGAGAACCTTCCTGATCAAACATCAACACTCAACGATCCAGGTTTAGGATGGGCTGACCCATAATCTGTGCTTGTGCATGTCCCCTGCGGTTATCCCAAGGCCGCACTTTGTGTGGCTCTGTGGGTCCAATTGTCCTGGAGATCTGGTGGCTGCAACCACCCCCTGAGATGAAGCAACTGGGCCTCAGTCAGAGCTCTAAATTTATTGTAAATATTAAGATCAAGTAAATTAAAAGAAATAAACCCTTTACCAACATTGCATTTACTATGTAGGTCGGTGCTTTCTTTCTAATACTAATACAGCACGGAAACTGGCCCTTCAGCCTAACTTGCCCAAACTGACCAAGATGCCCCATCTAGTCACATGTCCCTCTAAACCTTTCCTATCTGTGTATCTGTCCAAATCTTTTTTTTTAAATGTTAATATAGTACCTGCTTCAACTACCTCTTCTGGCAGGTCATTCCATATACCCATGATCTTCTGTGTGAACCAAGTGGCCTCTCGAGTTCCTATTAAATCTGGATGATTTTGCTACATGGTTGGCACAAAACTAAGACATCAAATGCATCCAGCTTCTTGGTTCAGGTCTGGATGGTTGCAATGTGCAGGCTCAGAAATCAGGAACAAGCTGACCCATGCACAGAGTTACCAATGGGTTTCTCTGGAAACTGGTGGCCCAGTGCTTTGGCAGCCTCAGTAATACCTTGAAGAACTTTGATTTTGTTTCTTATCTTTGGCACTCAAATCTTTGGCATTTTCTTGTCCTTTTTGTGAATGTATTTGCGGGCATCTAGTATGTTTAGGGAATGTTAACATTTGAACTTTTAAGGTTCATCTGTCACTTATTTGCCCATTTTATTAATTCTGCCTTTGAAAATTATGTTGCATGCACTTCTTCCTTTTGCTTTAATAAATATTCTACTTGGGCATTACCAGTAAATTTTAAGACTGTAGAAAATGCCCTATTGCATAGTATCATATTCCAGGAACTAAAATGCTCCTTGCACTGACCCGTGGGGAACATTCCATCCAAATCGTCTCCTGTCAGAGTAACATAATTACCCCCTCCCGCCCCCTCCCCTGGCATCAGTCTGAAGAAGGGTCTCGACCCGAAAAGTCACCCATTCCTTCTCTCCCGAGATGCTGCCTGACCCGCTGAGTTACTCCAGCATTTTGTGTCTACATAATTACCTCCAATGTGTTGTTTCCTGTCCATGAATAAAATACCTCCTCGCAAGGTTATGTTGCCTTTTCTATCACCCACCTATTTCTTTTCCTGATGAGTGCTTTGGCCTAGAAATCTGTGTTCATCCAACATATGGGAAAGCATTTTGGCAACCAAAGATTGCTGCAGCAATCCTGGTGACCAAGGTAACCAAGCAAGGTTAGCCATTTTGTGCCACTGGGTTTCCAATTGCATATTGGACATTCATCTGTGGTAAAGGTCTCATAGCCAGGAAACCTGAAAAACTGCATCTGACGGATAATTCATCCATATATAGTCAACTCGCCTTTCACCGAAACATGAACTAATTGGACCTCTTTTCTTTGTACAGATCTTGGACTCAGTGCAAATTGATTCTGTTCTGGGATCACTTCCCGAATCACTGGTGCCACAGATTCCAACAGACAATTTGAACCAGGCTGGCAACATCAATCTAGAATTCTTGAGCCAAGACAAGCCTTGGAACTTGGGTCAGGTAAGACAATGCATCGGATGGGAAAAATTGCAGCAAGGGGAAAGGGATATCAGGTTGAACTCAATACACAACACAGATACGATGTTGACTCCAAAGAACCATTAAACTGCCCAAAACTCAATTTTAGAGTTTTGGAACACATACTTCCCCATTCACAAGGGAAACTTGAAGTGGTAGTGTAGTCAATTGGGAAAGCTCACCATCCTTTGAATTTATGACATTTAAATTGTATGTTTAAAATGCTGCTTGGGATTGACACCATCTCTCCAACCCCTTTCAATTATAGGTTTCCTTCTCTTTACTATATTGAGAAAAAATGTAAGTGTTCCATTAGAAATTGTTACACATTCACGGTGTTATCCTGGATGATGCCCAGAGGTATCCTGCCTCTGAATTATTTTACGATTAAGGATTGCAGTGGTGTTTTCATTTCTGAATGAAAATTGTATCTCTCCGATTCTCCTGAAGCTAACTTGCCTTCTTTCTTTTTCCCCTAGTCTGTTTTATTAATTAATCATGTTAAAAGCCAACTCAACAAGCCCCAAGATATCAGGTAAACCAAACAAAGCTCCTCTGGCTTGTCAATGATGTTTATCATTTCGACAGATGGGGTTCAAGAAATGACTAGTTTTTAGAACTTTTGCCGCTTGGTAAAAATTTTTTATTTCACAGTTGATTGATAATATTTGCTTTAAGAACACAACATTCAGAGAAGTAAGACTGAACAATATGTTTGCATTTTAATTGAAGCATTTTAAAAAGGGTAAATTACCATACAGTTTATTGACTTCTACTGTATGTGCATGGCAAGGTCCCAAGAATAATAACATAATGAATAATCGGGGCGTGTCAGAGCTGAAGGAGCCATCCTTCACGCTAATTATTCCAGGGAAGTTTTGAATGCCTTTTGCAACCACAGGAGCAGGGAAACAAGGCAATATCTCAAAACAGAAGCTGAGGTATAGCAGCTCACCCAGCAGAGCATTCCCTCAGTCTGACATCAGTTTATCAAGATGGACACAAAAAGCTGGAGTAACTCAACGGGCATCTCTGGAGAGAAGGAATGGGTGATGTTTCAGGTCGAGACCCTTCTTCAGACCTGTCTCTCTTTGATTGTGGCCCAGGGATGGTGAAAGTCAAACATGTTGTGATAATAATTAAAGAAGTGTTATTCCATATGGGTTTTGCCAAGGTACTCTGGCTTTCACACATCCAAAAGATGGCATGTCAATTGGCCTCTGTAAATTGTCGCTGGTGTGCGAGTGAGTGGTAGAATCTGGGGACCATTGACAGGAATGTGGGGAGAAGTTTAAAAAGGGAATAATGTGGTCTTAGAGTGAATGGGTGTTTGATGGTCAGTGTGGACTCAGTGGGGTGAAGGGCCTATGTGAATGATATATGACTGACTCTGATGTCTCCAGGATCCTGTGTGCATGATGCATCTGCAGGAAATTTGCACCAGATTTCAATTCTGCTTTGGTTTTCCTTGAAATGGGATCACGTCAAAACATAGCACAGTGCGATCCAATTTCTCGGTATTGGCTTCCAGTGTCCTTTGTTGTTCTGACTAAAAGTATTTTTATCTTTCATGTAAAAGTAAACTGAAGACTGCTGCCAAAGGTATTCCTTGTGCTCTCATTAACTCACTGAAACCTGATGTGTTGAATGCCCTGGCAAATAACCCACATGTTTCCATTAATCAGGTAATTTTATGTCTCTAATTTGGAATTAAGTTGCTGTTTTCATATTCAATTGTAAAACAGCGTGGAAGCAGGCTAAACAGACTGGTGTATGCTGACTTTTTTGTTCCGGCATGACATGGAAAGAGGCCATTTTAACCATCTAGTCTGTTAGGAAGGGAGGAAGAATACACAACGACCTGAAATTGGCTTGTAACAGTGGAAAATATTGCTTTTGTATAACATTCCTGGTGTTCCCCCTTTAAACGAACAAAAATCCTTAGCTTGAGATTGCAACGTTTAATATTTGAATAAGTTACAATATTTTTAATATTGTGGCAAAGTTTCACATTTTGCAATGTAACAGATCATCTCAGCAATAATTATGTTTGCAACACCTCTAATGCATATTGTGACACTCTGTGTGTAATTTACAGATTCGCTGTGCTGCCAGCAAGTTCTTTATGGAGAAGAAGATCAGTCAATCAAATTACTTCAGGTCCCTCACAAGGGAAGGCATTAATGAGATCCTGGCCTCATACTTGATTTTTGAGCCGTAAGTAATCCGTACATTCTTTCCTCGAACTCACCTTTCTTGTCAAATAAATAGAAAAGCAATAAGACACTTGACATCCCTTTTTTGTGGCTTGGCCAACCTGATTTAAAGATTACACTTCATTCTCGAACACCATAATTTCTTGCACCTTAACTTTCATTTGAAGGTCCAAAGTACATAAACGCTTTCAAAACTGATATGAACACGTTTCCCCATTCTCTCCCTTTCTATAGTTCCATCAAATTGGTGACCTGCTGTTTTGGCTTCTCTTCATGATCCAGCCTCTCAATAAACCCAGAGAAGATTCATTAGATTGATTCCTGAATTGAAGGGAAGACAAATGAGAAGTTGATCAGGCTGGGCCATAGCTCAATGGATTTTAGATGAAGGAGAAGTGATCTTACTGAGGCACATAAGATTCTGAGAGAGATTGACAGATTGGATGGTGTGTGAGAAATAT
Source organism: Rhinoraja longicauda (assembly GCF_053455715.1). Taxonomy (NCBI): domain Eukaryota; kingdom Metazoa; phylum Chordata; class Chondrichthyes; order Rajiformes; family Arhynchobatidae; genus Rhinoraja; species Rhinoraja longicauda. The sequence goes on along the minus strand of NC_135984.1, from coordinate 17,201,593 downwards.
GAACAGAAAATGCCGGGGAACACTCAGCGGGCCAGGCAACATACATGAAAAGAGAAACAGACTTTACAATTCAGGTGCAAGACACCTAGTCAGAATTGGGGAGACGAGAAAACAAATTAGTTGTGTGTGCATGCGATGAGCCGGACAAAAGGAATAACTCTCGTCGAGTTGCTTGGGGATAAGTTTCAAGGTTGTCTGCTCAATGGCCAATCAGAAAGAGAAAATTATCAAAATCTATGAAATAAGGGTAGTTGGTAGTGAGAATGCCAGCACAGTCACGTGAATGTTGTAAAATGCAGAGCATGCCCATTGGGCCAGGTTGTGCTAACTGGGAGACAAAAAAAATATGGGAATGCCATGTTGTGGTTAAGGTTGAATGAGACATGATCTAGATCAAAGGCCAAGCAAACCTGAGGGTCCAAACAGCCTATCCCCCCTGCTCCATGTCCATGCATCAATGCTTTCATGTCTCCAATTGTTGCGAGCAAGGCAGCACCTTCTATTCCCAAACTGCTTGGGACTCATGTTTAAATGAGTCTGAAATGTATAAAGTGATACCAATCATCTCTATTTGCAAAGAGCAATGTGTCATGGAATTTCTCAAACTGGTTAGTTTAGGTTTAACTCATTGGATTTGCTTCAATCTCCTGGGCACTCGCTTTGTCTTAAATCGTAATGTCGTCAAGATTTGGCTGCATTATAGCTTTGGTACATGAGTCGAAGTGTGACAAGCAACTCACAGCAGGTGGCCCCATGTGATTAGGAGAGTGCCAAGAATGCAAAAAAATGGCATAGATGCCAGAGAATGGCAGCTACATTGAAAGCCAAATTCAATAGCATTAATAGAATCAAGGGGATATGGGGAGAAAGCAGGAATGGGGGTACTGATTTTGGATGATCAGCCATGATCATATTGAATGGCGGTGCTGGCTCGAAGGGCCGAATGGCCTACTCCTGCACCTATTTTCTATGTTTTTATGTTTCTGTGTATTGCACGAATCAAGGGATATGGGGCAGAGCAGAAAAATGTGTTTGCAGTAAAAAAAAACAGCCATGTTTATGCTGAATGGTGGAACAAGCTTGCTTGGAAAAATAACCTTTGCCTGCACATTTTACTTATGTTTAATCACAAAGATTAAAACATTTGCAAACTTAATTTACCATCAGCAAGCCCATGGAATTAATTGCCAGTTTCACAAGAATTCAACTGTGGTGTAAGCAGAAAAAAAATCAGCACAATGCTTCAAGCAAATTGGTAGCATCCACTTCCAAAAATAAAGATCTTTATTTATCCTGAAACTTAATGTATAAATTATTGGCTGTGTAATGATCTTGTTGATGATCATCAGGTTAAAAGGCTGTTTTAGCTCCTAAAAGATGTTGCCTGTAACGTGATTGGTGGGAGGTTGGGGACCATGGGTGACTGCCACTGCTCACAGACCAACTGGAATGCATTTCAACAGGTCCAAAGTGGCAGCATGTTTCTAAATGCTTCATGCTGCTCTATTGCGAGAAGGGGGGGGGCAAGTGAAGCTACTTACGCAGGGTTCTCCGTGCTGGCCTGACAACTATTTGGGGAGCAGTGCTGTTAAAACAAAGCTGTTATTCATGGGAAGACCACCTCAGTCTGCAGTACCTCTCAGGACATGCAGTTCAGTGAATTACGTCATTCCACCCTGAACTGAGGCAGATTTGCCATTATCAATGAAAATGCAGAAATCATTAGTGAGTGGCGGTCCCTGGTGGTGAGCCACGCGTGGTGCAAACCCTCGGCTCGGTGGGGGTGGGGTCACGCAACTTGGAATGGGGAGGAGTGGCAGTTGGTAGTAGAGTTCCAGGAGGAGTTGAACTGGTTGGAAGTTTGGGGAGCTGTATGGTGCTTGAGGAATAAAGAAAACTTTGCTTGACACTCGTGTCCCGCTTCATTGGCTTTGCTTGACACTCGTGTCCCGCTTCAAGTGCAAGATAATTGACAGCCAGAATCATGGTCAAATTTCCAGTCATGTCATTTGATTTGGAAATCTGCCCCATTACATAAGAGAACCAAAACAGTACAGAAAGCATGCTGATAAAACAGCATCATCCTATGTGGAAACTCACGTTGATATAGTTACAGGAGCTCCCAAATTTAATTGATGCAATTTGGAATTTTGCATTAATACTTTGGAAGGATATGCATAAACATTTATAAACCCTGTAAACAGGATTCTGGAGACATCCATCCAGCCAAAGATACAATGTTAAAGGGGAAGTTTCAATAAAACAAAGAAGCAATGATAGTAGATGTATTAACATTCTTTAAATCATTTTGGGTGCAGAGAGAGATGATTGACAAAGACTAGGATGCAGTCGCTGTAAATGTCAGCAGAGGAAACCAATCTAAATTGTGTCACCCATCAGTTGCAGAGCCTGATGAAAAAGTACAAGGAATTCTGCCTCTGGTAAATATGATTAACATGAACTTGTAGCGCAGTAGTTAGAAAACAACCTGAATATGCAGTGAGCCAGATCATGTAGATAACTTCCAGAGGTGGGCAGGAGGTGGGCAGGAGGTGGGCGAGGGAGGGGATGGAATAATTGTAGCTCCAGGGTGTTAGTGACGCGGAAGTCAAATCAGGGAGGAGGCGAGTTTAATGCAAGACCAGATTTTAACACTCCTTTAACTAGACTGGTTTTCCAGATCCAGTCTGGAATAGTGCTAATTCCATAAAAACAAATCAATCTTGCAGTGGGATCTTCAAATAGGGCACAGTTTATTTGCAAATGATGAGTGACTATCTGTTGCTTTAGCCATGCAATACTTTGTATACCATATTGAGGATTTTGTAAACTGCACAGCATCTTGAATGCTGGTGCAAAAATCCAATTTTTTTGGTCAATTTATTTATTCTGTCAATTATATTTTTGTTCTTGTTGTCATATCTGTGCATATGCACAGTGAAATCCCATCTCTGTTTTCAACAACTGAAAACTTAAAATAAGTTTCTCTCTACCTGGTGTTAAATACCAATCAGGCACATCTCCATGCAACCGGACACCAAGACCAGCTTTCTTTGGCTAGTTTAGTTTAGTTTAGAAATACGGAGCGGAATTAGGCCCTTTGGCCCACCAAGTCCGCGCCGACCAGCAAGACCGCCCCGTAGACTAACTCTATCCTACAGACACGAGGGACAATTTACAATTTTACCAAGCCAATTAACCTACAAATCTGTACGTCTTGGTGTGTGAAAGGAAACTGGAGCACCCGGGGAAAACCCACGGGGAGAAGGTACAAACTGTACAGATAAGCACCCATAGTCAGGATTGAACCCGGATCTCTGGTGCTGTAGGGCAGCAACTCTATCGCTGCGCCACCGTGCAGCCGTAGAATTCAAACCAATGCACTTCACACTACTCATCAATCGTACTGTTCAAAATCAGATACCATCATTATAAGAACAATACTTATTTTCATTCTGTAAAATACATCACAGACATTTATTGATTTATTGCACAATAATAATTGACTATTTTCTAATGTGATAAACAGCGAGGAACACTTAAACACATGAAAATTCTCCTGCTAAAATATGTGAAACATCCTATCCATGAAGCATTTCCACATTATACTGGTGCATGAAGCATTTCCACATCATAGTGGTGTGGCTTATGATAGATTTGTTTGGTTTTGATTCATGCTACAAAAGAAATTTGCCTTAGGACCTCCAAAATGAATCAGTGTTTGCTTTGAGAATTAGAATGCACCAGCCTAATGTAGCATCACTGAAGTATGATAGGGTGCATTGTTCAATTAATATTGAACTGCATCATCTCCATCAATTTTATTTTGCCCCCGATGGCATTAAAGGTGAATCAATTTAAACCTTGAATTTACATCGGTACTAAGTTGCACAGAATGTCACTAAAAATGTTTCCATGGTAACTAAGGATAAAAACAATGTGGAGTTAGTTGATAAAATGATGGAACAACATACCATTCAATTGTGCCCACTCAACACCTAATGGAGGCAGAAAGCACCATGGAATTTCAGTGATTTTGGTGCAGGAGAGCAGTTAGCAAGCTGATGGTTGATAAAATCCAGCAGGCAGACTTTGTATGCGTTATTTCCAATTTATTTTTGGAACCAACAGTAGATTCCAATTTTAAAATATGTCAATTACACTGACGCCTTGAAATTAGGCCACCGTAAAGGTCATTGTTCCCACGTTTGTGAGAATAGACAAGTTTTTTAAAAATGACAAAAAAAAGGTAAAACATCTTAACATTGCACAGTTATGAGTTAAATTGAACTCTTCATTACGCTTAAGAGTTGTCAGGATATTAAAAGCTGATTGATCCCTCCCTGTTATTCTTACAGGGGATCAAAATATGCAGAAGACCTATGTAAATGTGAACTCAGATGATGTAGAGGTGAAATTGCTCGAGGACAGTGATACAGAGCACGCAACGTTAAATCTACCGCTCTTTGTCACAATAAAAGTCAAAACTAGATTAATGACTTGGCTGAAATAGCAGGAAGAAATTCCAGGAAAGTGTATGTCATACATCTTCAATATTACTCCTCAATAATAATTTCAAGGCCAAAGAATATGTACGAGTGAGACCGGTAGGTTTAAGATGAAGGCTAGAAATTCCTTTGACAACAAACATGGTGATGCAGTTGAAAATTGTTTTAATCCAGAGCAGATTGTTAGTTATGTGTAGGAAGGAACTGCAGATGCTGGTTTAAATCAAAGATAGACACAAAAATCTGGAACAACTCAGCGGGTCAGACAGCATCTCCGGAGAAAAGGAATAGGTGACGTTTCGGGTCGAGACCCTTCTTCAGACTGGAGAAGTGTCTCAAACCGAAACGTCACCTATTCCTTTTCTCCAGCAATGTTTTCTGACCCGCTGAGTTGATCCAGCTTTTTGGGTCTATCTGCAGAATGTTATTTAGTATATTTCTGGCCGCCTTAACACCTACCGAGGAATTATGTATGATATTTCAGCAATATTTCTATTTGTCCCTGCAACTCTTTTCAGGCATGAAACTTCCCAAATAATTGCAACGCTAGCGTAGTATGCAAATGTAATTTCCAATGAGATGTTTAGCCTTGTTGGTCTCAAAGACTAACAGATTTCACCGGCTCCATTTCTTGTGAAGGGGTGCTATTTGAAGGGCCAATCCTTAAACTGCTCTCTTCATTCCCATTGGCATCCGTGACTTCGTATTCAGCCTAACCTAGGCAAGTACATTGATAAATGTACCTGGGGAGGTGAAGGTCAGTAACTTAGACAGCATTCCTGATCATCGTCCCTATTCTATATCGACTACACTTGGTCTTCTAAACGTGGAAATCATTTCCCAATTATTCCGTGAACTTCAAACTTAGTTGGCAGTTTCTAACGGGGACTTTATTAATGCCTTCTGAAATCCATGTTTATAATACAATATGTATCCTTATTTCTCTGTCCATTTCCACAGATGCCTTTTCAAAAGGTTGAACTAAATTTATCACCCATGACTTAGTCATTGCAACTCCATGCTGGAATTCACTGATCAACCATAAATATTGATATCTCTCTTTTAATTATTGAATATTGTAATTGGTTAACAATGAATATTAGACTTAACCGATGTATAATTCTTTGGTGTACTGTTCTCAGTTAAGTGACAGGCATAAACTTGCCAATTCAAAGGAATGCACCAAACTCATAGAAACCTTTAATTTTCCAATTTCAGGTAACCAACAGCTCATTTTTTCCTCTCTCGCAGTCACTCACATGCTTTCTTTCTATTTTGTTCATTTTCCTGTCCCCTCACCCACTTCCACTTTATTTCACCTGTCCCCATTTGTTTCCACAATGATCATTTACCAGTCTCTGTCCCACCCTGCCCTTGTACTGCTGTACACTGGCATTAATAGACCTGATGCATGTCCCCACCTGAAATGTCGTCATATATCTTTTGCCCCATAGACATTGACCGACCTGCTATTCTTCCAGCATTCTATTTTGTGTTCACAGATATTTTAGATGATTTTTGTAACTTGTACAATATCTCTCACGTGTTTGTACACTCTTGGTTGGAAACCATCTGGTCATAGGTATTTGGCTGTTGTAAATATCATTATTATCCTTTGCTATTAATTTGCTTATCATATCATATCATATATATACAGCCGGAAACAGGCCTTTTCGGCCCTCCAAGTCCGTGCCGCCCAGTGATCCCCGTACATTAACACTATCCTACACCCACTAGGGACAATTTTTACATTTTACCCAGCCAATTAACCTACATACCTGTACGTCTTTGGAGTGTGGGAGGAAACCGAAGATCTCGGAGAAAACCCACGCAGGTCACGGGGAGAACGTACAAACTCCTTACAGTGCAGCACCCGTAGTCAGGATCGAACCTGAGTCTCCGGCGCTGCATTCGCTGTAAAGCAGCAACTCTACCGCTGCGCTACCGTGCCGCCCTGATGATTTCCAACCAAGAGTGTACAAACACATGAGAGCATTGTCGGTCAAACCATGGAAGTTTGTCGGTCAAACCATCGAGGTTTGTCAGGCATGGTGCCCCATCTTTGGCTTTAAAATAACTGGGTCAGTGTTTGTTTTGTTGTGACTGGTACCTCTGTCCTCCCACTCTCCCGCTCAGCCCCTGGCCTCACCATTGAGTCCATTTGGAGATCCTCAACCTGAGCTGAGGGTCCAGGCTTGGCTTGGCGTACAAGCAGCAGCCCCTTTCATTTGACCCGAACTCACTAACCTTCATAAACAAGACAAATGTGGAAGGCACAGTGGTGCAGCAGGTAGTGTGGTTGACCCACAGATCCACCAACCCTTTGTGCTTTATCTGCCGTTTGCAGTAGCTCATAAATTTCCTGATCCAAAGCAAGTCAAACAAATATTGAGAATTTAAAAAACCTGTTATTTCTTCCTTCAAAAAATATTGTTACCCTTCTATTTTAATCTGTTTTCACAACACAGTTGTAGCTTCGTTTTAATAACAAATGCTTGAGGTGGCAGTCAATGTGGAAATAAACTAACCTTCCCCTGGCTCAAATGTTCTCAAAGGACGATAATATTTAATTAAAGAAACATGAAAGGATGTTATGAAATCAGATACTATTACACAAACTCTTTCTTTTTTTTATATTGTATGCAATTATTTCAACCATACATTTTCCTTTTGTATACTCCAACAAGGAGACACAAATTGTAGCATAAAATAATGCTTATACTGTGATAGTTAAAATTAAACAATGCAATGGGAAACGTGGTTTGTTTTCTATAAGTTTGATGCAAAATAATATTGATGGGACTTCAAAAAAAAATTTAAATGTTTATTTGAACCATTTATAATATGCATAAAGTGTTGAAGTAACTCAGCAGGTCAGGCAGCATCTGTGGAGGGAATGGATAGGTCACATTTCACTTTGGAACGGATCCGAAACGTTGCCTATCCATTCGCTCGAGAGATGCTGCCTGACCCGCTGAGTTACTCCAGCACTTTATGTTTTACCCAAGGTTCCAGCATCCGTATTTCCTTGAAATTCCAACATCTTAGCCAATCCACATGTTCTGATACTGTCTTGGTGAATACATATCCTTTTTTTGAGAACTTTTCCAGCTTTTTAGAAAGCGCCACGATGTGCTCATTCACACTGGTCCATTAAAACTCAAACCTCTTGTAGTCCTCCTTAACTTTGAAACCCACACAGCTGTGTTTGTACTTAGTCAGTTTGTACTTGTGCTCAGTCCTTAACCGTTTCAGCTCTTTGCCTCTTTTCACAACTTTCACAGTCACCTCTTAGATTCTCTGCCTTCTTCCCCACTTAGGGCAGTCCTTGTGATTGAGGATGATTTGATTTAACTTCAGTTCTGTAGGTTCTGAGGTGGAGAATTAGGCCAACGTTAACAATAGTAGATTTGTGGATGCCACAAATTGGACGCTTGCTCGTCACCTAACCCAATACTTCCTTCCTATTGTCTAATATTTCCTATTGCAACTTTCCCCAACTGCAAAAGTGTAATATAAATACTGCCTACAATTGTGACATCCATAAATTATTTGTTTCAGGCCTGTTCCAGAACTGAGGGATATTCCAATGTCTCTGTGCTCCAATATCGTTGACCTGATCAGCCAGACCAATATATCAGTGTTGCCCCTAAAGTCAGAGAGACGTAGAGACCTTTTCAACTATGCCATGAAATGCCTGGTAAGTGTGAGCAGAGTTATGAGATACAAACAAAACCATTGCTGCAAATATGTTGTGGTAAAACTATAACAATAATTGGAAATTGGATGGTGTTCATCCAAACAATAATCATGTGATTTGTAAATTGCACTGAGTGTGTAGGATGTGTAACCGGAATAACATAGAACTAGTGTATGGGGGATCGTTGGTCGGTGTAAACCCACTGGGGCAAAGGGCTTATTTCCATGCTTTATCGCTAAACTAAAAAAAACGTATCTATTGGTTTATGGAAGAAATTCTGGCTAAACATTTGAAATTAACAGAATGGTGTTGGAGCTAATTGAAAAGTAGATTCCAACAGTGTCACTTACTTATGTCTAAGAAAATGGCAAATGTTAATGTGAAGCACAGAACGACCCATATCAAAATCTGTGGATAAGTCTGTTTTAGGTATTCCCTCTGGTTTGAGAACAGATTCATTAAATACATCCTTGCCCCGTTTAACTGTAAATATATCATCCCATTCTAATCTATACTTGTGAATGGACCATAAAATGTCACTGCTTTTAGATAGAGAAGCAAGATTGATGCAAAAGACTGAATCATGCTACGGAGATATTCTTTAGCCTATTGTTAAACCTGAAAGGGTACCTCTAGTCTGAGAAGTAACCATGGATTTGAAGATGCGGTACTTTGCGAATTAGTTAAGGCAAAACTGGATTAACATAGTGGACCACAAATGATCCATTGACTTTACATTAAAAAATGATGCTACACTGAATAAAATAAGCATCGAGTAATGATATTTGAAAAGTCAACATGTGCCACTTTAGTCAGAACTGTTTTTGAATTCTGGTTCCTTCCAGGACGATTGTTGAGATGTGAAATAGTGACCACGTGGCAGACATACTACTTCTGCTCACAAATCAGAAAGCATTTGAAAAGATGAATTAGCGGATGTGTTTGAATGCTTTTCATATCATATCATATCATATATATATACAGCCGGAAACAGGCCCTTTCGGCCCACCAAGTCCGTGCCGCCCAGCGATCCCCGTACATTAACACTATCCTACACCCACTAGGGACAATTTTTTACATTTACCCAGCCAATTAACCTACATACCTGTACGTCTTTTGCTAGATTTGATTCTGTAATGCCACTGCATATCAGAACCGTAATGTAGTGCAATGTTTGAAGTATAACCCAAAGCTTTAATTCTGAAATGCTAAAGACAGATGGATCATTTGGGGCAGAGCGTGTTCCAACTAAACAAGGAAAATAGTGTCCATCTGGAGGTGTTTCAGTTCCCAGTATTGGATTTGATGGCTTTTAGACTGCACCACTTGCGGTAAATATTCTGTAAAAAGCCTGTCAGTTTATGTATTTCATTATCATCAAATTTGGCATCACCTGATTTGGAACTATAACAGTGTAGTCAAACAATGTTCAATAAGGTATGATCATTGGAACGAAAAGTCGAGCATGGGTTGAATCAACCAGATGGGTTCATTCAATTCTAGATAGACAAGAATGAGGAAATCAAGGAGATGAGAAATTTATTCCTGTTTCTGAGACATATTTTATTTTCATCATCTGGGATAAAACAAATATTAATCAGCTACTTTTTAAATGATCTGTGAATCTTCCTTCTTCATTTTTGCTCCTTTGCACATGCAAGCAATGCTGATCATTGCTGATCACTGGAGAATGACAGGTTCTCAATTAGTAAGGGTGTCAGGGGTTATGGGGAGACGGCAGAATTGGGGTTGAGAGGGAAAGATAGATCGGCCAAGGTTGATGGGCCAAATGGCCTAAATTCTGCCCCTAGAACTTATGAGCTTATCATCTAGGACACAAATGGGACACTTATGAGGTTACATGTGGTCACTTAATCTTTTCTCCTTTTTATGGTTCTGTGTAGATTTTGAGCAACTTTTAGTACCTTGGCTTATTTTTGTCATTCCTTGGCATGAAGGAATATGGGTTGATGACAATCTGCTCCTACCTCCTGGCCATATTTGATTTTACTCAGGGCAATATGTTTGAGTGCTTTGATTCTAATTAGACAATAGACAATAGACAATAGGTGCAGGAGTAGGCCATTCGGCCCTTTGAGCCAGCACCGCCATTCAATGTGATCATGTCTGATTATTCACAATCAGTACCCCGTTCCTGCCCCTTCCCCATACCCTCTGACTCCGCTATCATTAATTGTCTAAACTGCAACTGGAAAAAGAAAGTGATAGTCAAAGAAAACAGAATTCATTAAGTAATCTCATGACTATTTGTATTTTTAACAAGTGATTCAAATGTTTTTTAAAATACTTAAAGACATTACGAAAGAACAAATTCAGGGAGAGAAAATTAATCTCAGCGAATTAATAATTCACGGTTGGCATCTGAAGACAATGAAAGTGAGTGAGAATCGGTGGTCCTGAATAAATACCTTAATTAGTGTCCTCTTACTGAATCACTAATTAAAGCACTAATTAGAAGATGCAGTTACTGGGTTTTGTACTGAAAATAGGTAAACTCAAAACCAAGCAGGTTTGCTGATGCAAAAACATCTAGACTCTAAAAGATGTTTAATTGTGTGATAACTCCTTGCACCATAAATGTTTTTTCTTGGTTTATTTTAACATGTTAACATGTTAGTTCTACCTGGTGACTAAGGTACCATTATGATGCCTAAGGCTGGAATGATAGAGGCCTGTGAACAGAAAATCAGTGCATATTTAATGCTGGGGATATGCCAAGAGATATTTATTCAGGGTTATGGTTCCTTGATGTTCTGCATAATGGAGTACTGATTTAGCCAACGTTCTGAAAAATAGCGAAACAAGGAACTGCAGATACTGGTTTTCAAAAGAAGACACAAAGTGCTGGAGTAGCACAGTGGATCAGGCAACATCTCAGGAGAACATGGATAGGCGATGTTTAATGTCGGGACCCTTCTTCAGACTGATTTGCCATCATTCTGAAGAAGAGTCCCGACCCAAATCATTGCCCACCCATGTTCTCCAGAGGTGCTGACTGACCCACTGAGCTACTCCAGCACTTCGTGTCTTCTTCTGAAAAACAGAACTGATGTATGACAGGAGGACACAAGTTTTGAAATAAGAGCAGCATCATGCTTGACTGCAATATCCTGTATTGTCAAAAAGCCTGATAATAAACCTGAGATTATTACCTGATGGGATGGATGCTTTCATTTCATGCCATTTTGAATAATCATGCCATGTTTGAACAACAGCTTGCAAAGATATCAATCTCTTTGCAAGCTGTTGGAGTGAATCCTGTGAAGTTTGATGGTTTCCTTGTAAACCACTGGTACCGAGAAGTTGTGTGTACAATAGACAATAGACAATAGGTGCAGGAGTAGGCCATTCAGCCCTTCGAGCCAGCACCGCCATTCAATGCGATCATGGCTGATCACTCTCAATCAGTACCCCGTTCCTGCCTTCTCCCCATACCCCCTCCGCTATCCTTAAGAGCTCTATCCAGCTCTCTCTTGAAAGCATCCAACGAACTGGCCTCCACTGCCTTCTGAGGCAGAGAATTCCACACCTTCACCACTCTCTGACTGAAAAAGTTCTTCCTCATCTCCGTTCTAAATGGCCTACCCCTTATTCTTAAACTGTGGCCCCTTGTTCTGGACTCCCCCAACATTGGGAACATGTTTCCTGCCTCTAATGTGTCCAATCCACTAATTATCTTATACGTTTCAATAAGATCCCCCCTCATCCTTCTAAATTCCAGTGTATACAAGCCTAATTGCTCCAGCCTTTCAACATACGACAGTCCCGCCATTCCGGGAATCAACCTAGTGAACCTACGCTGCACACCCTCAATAGCAAGAATATCCTTCCTCAAATTTGGAGACCAAAACTGCACACAGTACTCCAGGTGCGGTCTCACCAGGGCCCGGTACAACTGTAGAAGGACCTCTTTGCTCCTATACACAACTCCTCTTGTTACGAAGGCCAACATTCCATTGGCTTTCTTCACTGCCTGCTGTACCTGCATGCTTCCTTTCAGTGACTGATGCACTAGGACACCCAGATCTCGTTGAACATCCCCTCTTCCTAACTTGACACCATTCAGATAATAATCTCACACTTATCTACATTAAACTGCATCTGCCATGTATCCGCCCACTCACACAACCTGTCCAAGTCACCCTGCAGCCTTATTGCATCTTCCTCACAATTCACACTACCCCCCAGCTTAGTATCATCTGCAAATTTGCTAATGGTACTTTTAATCCCTTCATCTAAGTCATTAATGTATATCGTAAATAGCTGGGGTCCCAGCACCGAACCTTGCGGTACCCCACTGGTCACTGCCTGCCATTCCGAAAGGGACCCATTTATCCCCACTCTTTGCTTTCTGTCTGTCAACCAATTTTCTATCCATGTCAGTACCCTACCCCCAATACCATGTGCTCTAATTTTGCCCACTAATCTCCTATGTGGGACCTTGTCGAAGGCTTTCTGAAAGTCGAGGTACACCACATCCACTGACTCTCCCCTGTCAATTTTCCTAGTTACATCCTCAAAAAATTCCAGTAGATTTGTCAAGCATGATTTCCCCTTCGTAAATCCATGCTGACTCGGAATGATCCTGTTACTGCTATCCAAATGCTCAGCAATTTCGTCTTTTATAATTGACTCCAGCATCTTCCCCACCACTGATGTCAGACTAACTGGTCTATAATTACCCGTTTTCTCTCTCCCTCCTTTCTTAAAAAGTGGGATAACATTTGCTATCCTCCAATCCACAGGAACTGATCCTGAATCTATAGATCATTGAAAAATGATCTCCAATGCTTCCACTATTTCTAGAGCCACCTCCTTAAGTACCCTGGGATGCAGACCATCAGGCCCTGGGGATTTATCAGCCTTCAGTCCCATCAGTCTACCCAAAACCATTTCCTGCCTAATGTGGATTTCCTTCAGTTCCTCCATCACCCTAGGTTCTCCGGCCCCTAGAACATTTGGGAGATTGTGTGTATCTTCCTCAGTGAAGACAGATCCAAAGTAACGGTTTAACTCGTCTGCCATTTCTTTGTTCCCCATAATAAATTCCCCTGCTTCTGTCTTCAAGGGACCCACATTTGCCTTGACTATTTTTTTCCTCTTCACGTACCTAAAAAAACTTTTGCTATCCTCCTTTATATTATTGGCTAGTTTACCCTCGTACCTCATCTTTTCTCCCCGTATTGCCTTTTTAGTTAACTTTTGGTGCTCTTTAAAAGAGTCCCAATCCTCTGTCTTCCCACTCTTCTTTGCTATGTTATACTTCCTCTCCTTAATTTTTATGCTGTCCTTGACTTCCCTCGTCAGCCACAGGTGTCTTTTACTCCCCTTAGAGTCTTTCCGCCTCTTTGGGATAAATTGATCCTGCAACCTCTGCATTATTCCCAGGAATACCTGCCATTGCTGTTCTACCGTCTTCCCTGTTAGGGCCTCCTTCCAGTCAATTTTGGTCAGCTCCTGCCTCATGCCTCTGTAATCCCCTTTGCTATACTGTAATACCGACACTTCCGATTTTTCCTTCTGCCTTTCCATTTGCAGAGTAAAACTTATCATGTTGTGATCACTGCCTCCTAATGGCTCTTTTACCTCTAGTCCCCTTATCAGATCAGGATCATTACACAATGTAAGAAGGAACTGCAGATGCTGATTTAAACCGAAAATAGACACACCAAGCTGGAATAACTCAGTGGGACAGGCAGCATCTCTGGAGAGAGGAATGGGTGACATTTTGGGTCAAGACCCTTCTTCAGACTGGTTAGGGATAAGGGAAACGAGAGATATAGATGGTGATGTGGAGAGATAAAGAACAATGAATGAAAGATATGCAAAAACGTAACGATGATTAAAAAAAAACAAGCTATTGTTAGCTGTTTGTAGGGTGAAAATGAGAAGAATGAGAAAATGTTGTCACTGAAATAGTACAATTGCATCTGAGATCTTGTAGATTTCAATTCATGGGCTGGAGATTAGGCAGCAAAGGAGGGGGCAAATGTTTTTTCTTTATTACCTTGCTTCCGATTAATATTTAAAATTATTTCTAGGTAACTTTCTGTGTCTGATTAACAGTTTTTAATTTTTAAATCATGTGATTATCTACAATTTTTATTATCACCAATTTATTTGATAATTTACATTTTTTAAATTAATTTCAGTTTTAATTGTTACTGAAGTTTATGCATGTCAGAAACGTTCAAGAACAATTAAAATGCCTCATGGCTTTAACGGGGAATAGATGTTGCTTCACTGATGTTGACGGATGTTGGAGAATTTTACAGAGGCGTGGCATGTGCGCCATCCACAAATTGGTTGTCAGCCAGAACTTGCTGCCTTAACCTGAGGCTAAGGGCAGCCAGTGAAATCAGCTCACCATATGCAGCCTGGGGAGGTGAGGGGACTCCCGGTTAGGTCAAACATGAACCAGTCAGCAATCCACGTACAAGCAAATCAGAGACAGCACAACAAGGATCTCAGCACTGCTTGATTTAATTAACAACTCTTAGTTAACAGCTTTAATGATTCTTGGTTGAGGGGCAGGGATTTAATTAACAATTCACTCCAACCTCATCTATTGTTCACCTGCACCTCCTCCAACCTCATCTATTGTATCCGCTGTTCCAGATGTTAACTTCTCTACATCGGCGAGACCAAACGCAGGCTCGGCGATCGTTTCGCTCAACACCTTCGCTCAGTCAATAGACAATAGGTGCAGGAGGAGGCCATTCGGCCCTTCGAACCAGCACCGCCATTCAATGTGATCATGGCTGATCATTCTCAATCAGTACCCCATTCCTGCCTTCTCCCCATACCCTCTGACTCCGCTATCCTTAAGAGCTCTATCCAGCTCTCTCTTGAATGCATTCAGAGAATTGGCCTCCACTGCCTTCTGAGGCAGAGAATTCCACAGATTCACAACTCTCTGACTAAAAAAGTTTTTCCTCATCTCAGTTCTAAATGGCCTACCCCTTATTCTTAAACTGTGGCCCCTTGTTCTGGACTCCCCCAACATTGGGAACATGTTTCCTGCCTCTAACGTGTCCAACCCCTTAATAATCTTATACGTTTCGATAAGATCTCCTCTCATCCTTCTAAATTCCAGTGTGAACAAGCCTAGTTGCTCCAGTCTTTGAACATATGACAGTCCTGCCATTCCGGGAATTAACCTAGTAAACTTACGCCGCGCGCCCTCAATAGCAAGAATATCCTTCCTCAAGTTTGGAGACCAAAACTGCACACAGTGTTCCAGTCCGCCTTAACCAACCTGATCTCAACACTTCAACTCCCACTCCCACTCTGACCTTTCTGTCATGGGCCTCCTCCACTGTCATAGTGAGGGAGGCCCAGCGCAAATTGGAGGAACAGCATCTCATATTTCGCTTGGACAGTTTACAACCCAGCTGTATGAACATTGACTTCTCTAACTTCAGATAGTTCCTCTGTCCCTCTCATTCCCCTCCCCCTTTCCCAGATCTCCCACTGTCTTCCTGTCTCCTATGACATCCTATCTTTGTCCCGCCCCCTCCCCTGACATCAGTCTGAAGAAGGGTCTCGACCCGAATCGTCACCCATTCCTTCTCTCCTGAGATGCTGCCTGACCCGCTGAGTTACTTCAACATTTTGTGCCTACCTTCGATTTAAACCAACATCTGCAGTTATTTTCCTACACATCAACATTCAAAGTAGTCTTGTGAGTCTCGTTGTCTGTAACTCGTTTTCACCTAGCCCACAGCTAACAATGGCCTATTTCCTTTATCATCGTTACTTTTTAGCATATCTTTCATTCATTTGTTCTATATCACTGTCTACATCTCTTGTTTCCCTTTCCCCCGACTCTTAGTCTGAAGAATGGTCTTGTCCTGAAACATCACCTATTTCATTTCTCCAGAGATGCTGTCTGACCCGATGAGTTACTCCAGCTTTTTGTGTCCATCTTCAGTTTAAAACCAGAATCTGCAGTCCTTTCCCATACGTCCTAAAATTTGTTTCAGTTATTTGTACAGGTGGTTCTGCTGTAGGCGTGTTTGTAAATAACCATGCACTACAGAAAACCACATTCTCAGAACAATAGTGTCAATGGGGAAAAGGGAGTTAGGAGCTAAAATGCTTTGGGCTCACAATATATATTTTTAAATTACGGTCTTTCTAATAACAATATGCTTATTTTATAACCATATAACATATAACCATATAACAACTACAGCATGGAAACAGGCCTGTCCGGCCCTACCAGTCCACGCCGACCATTCTCCCTGACCTAGTCTCATCTACCTGCACTCAGACCATAACCCTCTAATCCCCTCCTATCCATATACCTATCCAATTTACTCTTAAATAATAAAATCGAGCCAGCCTCCACCACTTCCACCGGAAGCTCATTCCATACAGCCACCACCCTCTGAGTAAAGAAGTTCCCCCTCATGTTACCCCTAAACCTTTGTCCCTCAATTCTGAAGCTATGTCCCCTTGTTGGAATCTTCCCCACTCTCAAAGGGAAAAGCCTACCCACGTCAACTCTGTCCGTCCCTCTCAAAATTTTAAAAACCTCTATCAAGTCCCCCCTCAACCTTCTACGCTCCAAAGAATAAAGACCCAACCTGTTCAACCTCTCTCTGTAGCCTAAGTGCTGAAACCCAGGCAACATTCTAGTAAATCTCCTCTGTACCCTCTCCATTATACTGCACGTTAAAGGTACTAAAGACTGTATGTTACATTGTTTAATAGAATATCAGGCACACATGTCAATAGAAGCAACTGCTTTGATACTGGCAGTCTGTTTTCTGAAAAGACAATGATTCCTGATTATTGTAGGAAGGTTATGTGGAGACAGTTTGTTTTTTTCCAACACAGACATTTTTTCAGATGGTCAATCTCCAAAGCAGGTCTCCAGTGTTTGTCTAGTTCTTGATTGAAATCATGTTAAAACCAACTTGATCTATTTAATACCAATAGTGTTCCATGATTCATCAATCTTATCTCGTCCAATTCATGTTGGAGAAACACACCTTATGGCGGAACTGTACGTACTATTACTTGAAATGAAACAATTTGCTACTGTGAACCAATTGAGGCGCCTTTTTTGTTCCTTAGTAAACAGAGTTAAATTGTCTACTGTGAAAATGCTTCAGGTATTTATGTACTATTTAAAAGACATTTGGACAGGTTCATGGATAGAAAAAGTTTAGAGGGTTATGGCAAAAATGCGCACAGATGGGACTGGTGCAGATGAGGTTGATGTGGGCAGGTTGGGCTGAAGGGCCTATATCCGTGTTCTACTGCTCTATGACTCTATGCTTGGGAATTCCATGGATTAATCTGGATAACTGCTTTGATATTCACAAAGATTTATAAATTGGACAAAGGTTCTGGCATTTTCATGACAAAGATGGGCCAAATGGCCACCATCTACCTTGCGTCGTACCGTGATAAAATGGCAATCAAAGAGGAAATAACACTGCTTTCTGTCATACTGACAGCATTATATTTGAAGGTTATGCCATTGAATACCACAGAGGAAACTAACACATGGTGTAGTAGAAATTTAACTTGGGTGGGAACACAATTTTCAAATGGAATCAAAATGGAAGTAGATGTAAATTATGTTTCTGGGTCTGGGATTTTGCCACCCAATTTGGGCAACCATCCTACCCTTAGAATCTGTTATCTGATACCTCAATATATATAGTCAACATTTATCCAAAGGACAGCACGGACACTTTGGCAGAGAATCACAGTTAGCAGAGATCAATATTAAAATATCTCACCAATTCATGTCTGTGATAAGTTCATAGACAAATTAGTGACTTGCCAAACATGGAAAGTACAATTAGCTTTAACAAGGTAAAGATTTTCACACTGCTGAGAATAATTTATTCCCTTTAAAAAATTTAACTAATTGCACTAATTCAGTATGGGGTGTTTGTAAACCTTCAATGTGTAATCAGTCATTGCAAATCTTTTATTTATGCAGCATAGGATTGAGCCAGCACAAATGTTTTAATTTGTGACAGTAACCCTACATATTTGAATAAATATAAATTAAAAGTCAATTTTTAGATGGAAGTTGGACCAATAACACATTCACTTCATTTATGAGGTTGGCTTACATGATTTATTTGTGACTTTACAATGAATATTGTATCACCTTTGTTCCCACACCTTAATTAACTCTGTGGGCATTATTAATGGTTCCATTGCTCGGAATCTGATTTAAATTTAAAATTATGTTTAATTGCAGCAAATTATTACCATGTTTTGGATCCCACGTTGCAAAAGCCATTAATAAATCATGCTGATTTTTGGAAAACAAAATAGAAAACTGATAATATCCATGGTATGCAAGACTTGTGCTCATTTATAAGGACAATAATTAACTAAACATCATAAACACAGCTGTCATGATTTTTTGGACTTGTTGAGTTCATCCTAAAACTGAAAAGGAAAGGGTATTTACTGAAGTAATGTGATGAAGCAAGGACTGAACCGTGTTTCAGCAAATGTTGTTCCAGCAATGCAGGTTCGAACATACATAGAACAGTGCAGCACAGGGACAGGCCCTTTGCTCCACAATGTTTGTGCCGATCATGACGCTGTGAGACTGATCTCATCTACCTGTACATTATCTATATCCCTCTATTTCCTGCACTTCCATGTTGCAATCTAAAGCCTCTTAAATGATATTATCTTATCTGCCTCCACCATCACTCCTAGAAGTGGGCTCCAGACCTTGTATTCTTCATGACTCTATAACTAGTGGGCTTGGGGTTACTTTAAACTATGGCGGCACAGTGGTGCAGCGGTAGAGTTGATGCCTTACAGTGCCAGAGACCCAGGTTCGATCCTGACTATGGGTTCAGTCTGCATGGAATTTGTATGATCACCCTGTGACTGTGTGGATTTTCTTCGGGTGCTCCGGTTTCCTCCCACATTCCAAAGACATACAGGTTTGTAGGTTAATTGGCTTCTTTAAATTGTCTCTGGTGTGTACGATAGAACTAGTGTACTGGTGATTATTGGTTGGCATGGACCTGGTGGGCCGAAGGGCCTGTTTCCACGCTGTATCTCTAAACTAAACTAAACTAAACTAAACTAAACTAAAACACAGGTTGCTGGATGAACCTAATGTGTCAGGCTAAGCCGTTAAGTTCCTCCAGTACTTGGTGCTTTGCTCATCCTTCCCAGCATCTGGAGTTTGTAAATCTTACTAGTTTGGTAACTTTGCCAAATGATGTCTTCATTTGATTTTCATTTAGTCTTATCACCAAAATGGATCATAATATTTTCATTGCATTTAGTTCATAATAAGACTGTATTTCTCACTAGAAATAATGACCATTCAATGGATGAAAGCAAGAGAGACCATTTTCAGAAGAGATCTGATATGGAAAGGCCATTTGTAACTAATTTCTGGCACAAATTGTCCCTGTGATGCATTGCACTCAATTCTGTGTTTGCCAGCAGTCTGTGAGGGATTTAAGTAACCTTTGAATTGTTCCCAATTGGGAGCCGGATAATGTACTAAATCCCCTCAGTTCAGTTCCTCACAAATCGTGGAAACAATCACAGCATGACAAATCCCTCGGGATAGTCAAAACCTGTCCAAAAGGATGAAAAATATTGATTTCAAAGTAGGAAATGAAATTCGATTTTCTGATTTGGCTTTATCTGCTGTAAAGTCAAAACTAGGGCTGAAACTGAGTGAATTTTAATCGGACTTGCTATATAGATGGTCCTCAAAATGTAAAGTCCAGCTTCTGGTGTGCTATCACACATCATTCAGCTCCTGATCTATGTAACCTGTCCCTCTTGAACCCGGTCCGTATCCTTCAGGTACCAGTATCATGGCCTCACTTGCTTCCCTCCTAACTCTCAATGCTCAGTCAACATGTCTCAACATTACAGTTTTAACATGAAAGAAGGACAGCACAGTGGCGCAGCGGTAGAGTTGCTGCCTCACACGCCAGTGACCCAGGTTCGACCTTGACTACAGGTGCTCTCAGTGTGCAGTTTGTACATTCTCCCTGTGACCGTGTGTTTGTTTTCCCGTGATGCTACAGTTTCCTCCCACATTCCAAAGGCATGCAGGTTTGCAGGT
Organism: Rhinoraja longicauda; assembly: GCF_053455715.1. Classification (NCBI taxonomy): domain Eukaryota; kingdom Metazoa; phylum Chordata; class Chondrichthyes; order Rajiformes; family Arhynchobatidae; genus Rhinoraja; species Rhinoraja longicauda. The sequence goes on along the minus strand of NC_135984.1, from coordinate 17,181,276 downwards.
TAATTGGCCTTTGTAAATTCCCTCTGCTGTGTAGAACGTAGAACAAGTGTGCGGGTGATCAATAGTGGGCCGAAGGGCCCGTTTCCACCCTGTACCTCTAAAACTAAAACTAAGGGAACATACTGTAAGTACCATAACTGTGAGCCCGAAGCTTAATATAAGAGTTGTAATGAATCAGTGGTAGAGCCACAATGGCGGCACAATGGTGCAGTTAAAACAGATGTTGCTTCACAGCAACAAAAAAATCTTGGTTGAATAACTTGCCATTTGTCTTATTTACTGATTTTATTTTCTTGTTTGTTAACAGAATCTGACTGCTTCCTCATTGACTGAAGACCAAGGTACCAGCTTGGGATCCTTAGTCTGTGAATTCAATGCTAAAGAAATTAAAACCTTGAATAAAACTGTCTTCCTTGCACTAATTCCTCAACTCCGTGAATGTGGGCGGTTCACTAAAGAGCAACAAAGAGCTCTCAGAGAAATGATCGTGTTAGCCTTTCCGTAAGCAAAATTATTTTCTTAGTTTGTTAAGATATTGTTAGAGTTTGCCAAGCTATTTGTTCGTGATCACTTTGAGTGTGATGCCAATATACTTTTTTTAAATCTAGGCCTCTCTCAGACTGGACAGTGGATGAATTGATTCTGTTGGATGTCTTGCTGACGGTTCTAACACACAATGATTTTAAATCCATCCCCAGTAATGTGAGTAGGCTCTACTACTGGCCTCGCCATAATTAAATGACACCTAAAACCTATATGGTACATATAGCCACATGTATTGAGTGCAAAGATCTTAAGTATCAAGTGTCAAACAAGTTCCAAGAAGCTCCCAGGGGCAGCATGGTGGTGCAGAGGTAGAGTTGCCGCCTTACAGCGCCAGAGACCTGGGTTCGATCCCGACTATGGGTGCTTGTCTGTACGGAGTTTGTACGTTCTCCCCGTGACTTGCGTGGGTTTTCTCCGAGTTCTTCGGTTTCCTCCCACACTCCAAAGACGTACAGGTTTGTGGGTTAATTGGCTTGGTATAATTATAAATTGTCCCTAGTGTGTCGAGGAGAGTGTTAGTCTGCAGAGAGTGCTGTCGGCGCGGACTCGGTGGGCCGAAGGGCCTGTTTCCGTGCTGTATTGCTAAGCTAAACTAAACTAAAGTGTGAAAAGCCAAATGTGATTACAGCCCTAGACTGTTGAATCACCGGGAATGGGTTTGAGTGGGAAAGATAGACCAGCCATGATTGAATGGTGGAGTGGACTTGATGGGCCGAATGGCCTAACTCTGCTCCTAGAACTTATGAAACGTCCCCCCTTGGCCAGGATGACATCTATGTCAGCAGGGAGAAGAGCCATTCACATGTGTCGAGTCCAACGATGAGAACATTTGAGAAAATGTATCATTGGTTCTCAAACTTGTGATCTGAAAACAATATTTTGTAATTCTATAATGATTTTAGTGTAGAGAGAGAGATTCCAAGATACAAACTCAAACAAAAGAAGAAAGAAAAACAGATAGCAAACCATTAAAATTAAAAGCACAAAAAAAAACCCAATAGCTTGTTCAAACACATGCCAATCGTACGGGTGAGAAGGGCATTGTGGTCTCACACATGGTAAAGGTACCTATCATTGAAAAAGAGTCAGGAAATGGTGTGTAGTTTTGTAATAAAGGTTCTACTATCCATGACATTTCCTGAAAATATAAGAGAGCTTCGGACTTATATTATGAAAGGATGCATCAGATAGCATCATCGAGTTTCCTCCTTGACTAATATATGGAATTGTTGTTGCTGCAATTCCCTGACTCTTCTCAGCCTTGTTTTATTTTGTTTGTTTCTTACTTACTAAAATTAGTGCAGCGTTTTCCACATAATCTAACCAAAGATTTATGAAGATTCCACATTACATGGACATTTTTATAATTGATTGAAAGATACAGCATGGAAACAGTCCCTTTGGCCCACTGAGTGCACGCTCACCATGGATCCATCCACATTATGTTGTCCCATTTACACATCCACTCCCTATACATTTGCGACCATTTACAGAGGCCATCTAACCTACTAACCTACATACCTTTGGAACGGGGGGAAACCAGGGCACCTGGAGGAAGCCCACGCAGTCGCAGGGAAAAACATTCAATCTACACACAGACAGCACCCGAGGTCAAGATGGAACCTGGGTCTCTGGTGCTGCGAGCCATCAGCTTCTCCAGCATTCTCCCTGAATATCTTACAGGCTTTATCTATTTTCTAATGATGTCCAGTCATTGTATCCACATGACTGTGATATTTTTGTAATATGTAATATTTTGAGGTGCAGTCAATTATCAATTATTTATTGTAATATGCATTTTAATTGTAATTGTTTGCATTTTCCCAAGGATGACATCAAAATAGCTCTTGAGCAAATCCTTTCTTCTCACAAGCCTGGTCTTGATAAGTGGATCAATTCCTCTTCACTTTATTGGAAGTTCTTCGATATCCTGACTAAGAAAACAGCGTCTAACCGGAAAAAACGGGCATCAGGTGTGTATCACGTTGTGAGCAGAAACTTCATGGAGAAGGACAGCAAGGAAGCACCAGTTTCGATTTAGTTGCAGCATGGAAACAGGATATTTGGTCCGCGCCGACCAGCTCGGGGCAACTCTCTGATCCAAGCAGCATTCTGGTGAACCTCTTCCGCACTCTCTCCAAAGCCTCTACATTTTGCCTGCAATGGAGCAATCAGAACTGCATGCAATACTCCAAATGCGGCTTAATTAAAGTTCAATAGAGATCAACTCCTCGATATGTTTCTATTTCCCAGTCTCTGCTGTTACAGTGAGTTAAAAAGCCCCAGCATATTAATTAGAAGCAGAGTCGCCACAGTATATGTGCAACTCACTGAAGAATGTTCAAATCACTAAATCCTTTGGAGAGGAAACCCACCACCCTCATTACCTGGCTTACACATGGCTCCAGCTGTCAATTAAAGATGGGCAACAAATGCTGGCCTTTCTATCAACACCCAGGCCCCAAATTGATGCCCAGACAGATACTTAGGGGGACATTGTCTCCCTTTGAACATACTTATGGAATCTCTGAATAGTCTATTTTACTTTAGCTTCCAAGGATATCGTGTGTGTTCTTTTTGCTCTCCTGACCTATGCCTTAAATGGATGCAAAGGAAGATTAGGGTTCTATTTTGTGGTGCTCTATGCATTGTCAAACAAGCCTACATTTCATCATATCATTATATACATACAGCCAGAAACAGGCCTTTTCGGCCCTCCAAGTCCGTGCCGCCCAGCGATCCCCGTACATTAACACTATCCTACACCCACTAGGGACAATTTTTACATTTACCCAGCCAATTAACCTACATACCTGTACGTCTTTGGAGAAATAAGCCATAACAAACCACCTCTACAATGCCTTGAGAACTTGCCTTGTACCTGACTTCTGGTGAAGCTGATGGTTAGATGCTGGGTCAATGTGTCTGAGATCCTGCTTTACATTTTCAAGAATTGAGAATTTAGTATAGGATATTTTCAGAAAAAAGAATCCTGCAAGGTTGGTTACTGTCTTCTTTCTCTAACTGTATTTATTTGACTTCCAGACTGTACAGTGACCCCAACCTTAATGCAAATTGAAGCTCTCCGTGAAGCAAACAGTATGTGGAATGTGGAGCAGTTGGGTTGCATTTCAGTTGAAGACTTTATAAATTCTCTGGACACACTGACTGAGGTCACAAGCTTCAGCACTGAACAGCTGAAAGCTTTAAAAGCAAAGGCCATGCAGGTGCGTAATTGGATAATCCACAGGTCTTGGTTGGATGTCCTAGGTTGGATCTACATGATAATTGTGAAGATATTTGGAAGGCCTTGGCCACATGGAGTCCTACAGTGTGGAAACTAGCCCTGCTGCCCAACTCTTCCATGCTGATCAAGATGTCCCATCTACACTCATTCCACCTGCCTGCATTTGGCCCATATCCCTCTAAACATTTCCCAGCCATTTACTTGTCCAATTGTTTTCTGAATGTTGTTATATCATATCATATCATATATATACAGCCGGAAACAGGCCTTTTCGGCCCACCAAGTCCGTGCCGCCCAGCGATCCCCGTACATTAACATTATCCTACACCCACTAGGGACAATTTTTACATTTACCCAGCCAATTAACCTACATACCTGTACGTCTTTGGAGTGTGGGAGGAAACCGAAGATCTCGGAGAAAACCCACGCAGGTCACGGGGAGAACGTACAAACTCCTTACAGTGCAGCACCCGTAGTCAGGGTCGAACCTGAGTCTCCGGCGCTGCATTCGCTGTAAAGCAGCAACTCTACCGCTGCGCTACCGTGCCGCCTCAACTACCTCCTCTGGCAGCTCCATCACCCTCTGTGTGAAAAAGCTACCCCTTAGCTTCCTATTAAATCTTTCCCCTCTCACCTTAAACCTGTGTCCTCTGGTTCTTGATCCCTCCACCCTGAGAAAAAGATTCTTTGCACTCACCCCGTTAATTCCCCTCACGGTTTTAACCAACTGCACAAATACATGACTTGTCATCTGTGCCAATGTGGGTTTTTATGAATTTGAAGGCCACCTTGGTGGAAATGGGATAGTCTTTTCATCAAAATGGTGCCAACAGTGAGAGAAAACTCGGACACATGAACTCACTATCACATACTTGGACTTTGTGTCCCCTTCTTTTAAAATTATCATCTTCAAGCATGGCTTAGTGTCATCTTTGAACACCAGGTCTTCCACAAAAAGTAAATCAAAAGCACGGGTTCTGAAGCCCAGAAAGGCTCCAGTGCAGAAAGAGTGATCGAGGATTCCTGATGCTGTTGCAAATTCCAAAGCTCTGCCAACATAAATGCACCTCCTCAATCAACTCACTTACTTATGTGACAAACACAACAGTTACTATTCTCGTATCTCACCAAGGCTGAAGCCATCAATCAGGTTATACACATTCTGCCCTACTTCAGTTAACATCTACCTTTTCCCACTGAATAATCCTGGACAGAAAATGAAAGAGAAATTGTCAATTCCGTGCCTTTCAGATGGCATTTTTATGAGAGTTGCTGAGATATTAAAGCAGTTCAGAGTGACAAGAGGAGATAGAAATGAATAATGAGGTGCCGATGCAGTTTAGAGCAGAAAACATCAATGAAGCGACTGAAAAAATAACTGGTAGCCCTGGGCAATAATTTGTAGCTAATTGAGTATGTGATTTAGATTGGCTATTAAGTTTGTAAGTCTGATTATGATGATATAAAACGATTGCTGCAATAAAGCAACCTGATTTGAATGGCAATGGGGGTAGTTTTATAAAAAAATCACAGAGATCAGTGTCAGTCGATGAGAACCTCCCTTTTTGTACCAAAGGTGCTTGTTTTAAAAATGAGGCTAATTTAACGCTATATAACTAATTGTACTTTTATCAAAAAGAAAAGCACAGTCAATACTCTAATATTTCTTATGATGGAATAGATGATAGCATGTTAATTAAAGTATGAGGCATGAGACAAGAATTTAATTCAAATTCCTACTGTGTAGTTCATCACAATTCCAATGAGTGAATTCAGGAGACTCATTTCACCATTTATTTTGTATTATGTCAGGCGAGCTCAGTGCAGAGAAACTCATGGACAGGAACATAGGAAAAAAGAAGAGGCTATTCACTCCTTTAATCTGTCCCACCATTTCATTAGTTCACATGTACCTTGGATTTATATTTCTTGGTACCCCTATCCAATTTTTAAAAACCTGCTGGATGTCAATGCCGAATGACCTACTTAATCAACATTGACGTTGTGTTTTTGGGAGGGAGTTCCGTGTTTGCAGACTTCTTTGGGTGAGAAAGTCCTTTCAATTTGAGAATGTACTTTATTTTTTCTCTTTCGAATAGCCTTGATCTAATGTCGAGTGCGTTCAATTCTTTTGAAATTACCAAAACCAGATGAAATATTATCTTCATACCTGATCTGAGTAATATTTGAATTTTGAATGCCTCAGTCCAATCACCAATCAACTTACCAAATGGAAACATGACTGAATTTATAACTCTCTTCATCAATTAGCAAGTTTAGTTTTGGTAACTGAGGTTTGGCTGAAGTTGAGCCAATACAGTATATCCTTCCTATGGCACAGGAAACACCCATTCCTCCCCTCCCCTTCTACTTACATTCTTTCCTCTAGCGTCACAATTTGCAACTCTTCAATCATTTTGTCTCACAACCTCTGTCTGTTCATCACTAGCCTTTGTCTGCGTAACAAAAAACCCATCACCTGTATCAACCTATTACCTGTCAGGCTTTGTCCTGCCACTCCTCTCTTCCAGCTTTCTTTCTCGCCCACCACAAACAGTCTGAAGAAGGCTCCCGACCCAAAACGTCACCTATCCATCTTTTCCAGAGATGCTGCCTGACCTGCTGAGTTGCTCCAGCACTTTTTTCTCTTTTTGTGAAGACCAGCATCTGCAGTTCCTTGTATCCAACTATGTGTTGATTTGTATGTACTCTGTAAAACTGCCTATTGTAAAAATTGAGCGGCACGGTGGCGCAGCGGTAGAGTTGCTGCCTTACAGCACCAGAACCCGGATTCGATCCCGACTATGGGTGCTGTCTGTACGGAGTTTGTACGCTCTCCCCATGACCTGTGTAGGTTTTCTCCAAGATCTTTGATTTCCTCCCACACTCCAAAGATGGACAGGTTTGTAGGTTAATTGGCATGATATAAATGTAAATTATCCCTACTGACTGTAGGATAGTGTCAATGTGTGAGGATTGTTGGTTGGTACAGACTCGGTGAGCCAAAGGGTTTGTTTCCACACTGTATCTCTAAACTAAAACGAAACAAAAATGTATTAATATGAACTGCAGTAGTGGAGTGGTTATAGGACTGGAGAATCCTGAATTAATGAAGTGGAGAGAGTTCAAATCCCACCGTGGTAGCCAGGTAATTTAAATTCAGTTAATTAAGTAAATCTGGAATAGAAAGAGAGCATCAGGAGTGGTGATTATGAAAGTACTGATTGCCATAAATACCCATTTGATTTTACGATGACCTTTCCAGAAAGAAATGTGCCATCTTACCCAGTAGAGCAATTACACCTTGGGTCTTAGGAACTGCATTAGGTAATAGAAATGTGCACTTTAACAAAAGTATGATGCATTATGCAGTGAAATAGTGCTGTTGAAAAAGGGAGAAGAATGTTGTGAAATTTATCTGTGACAGTGGAGAATATAAAGGGGTTAATGAATTGCAAACCTGCTTCACAATAAATAGAAGCAAATGTAAGTCATTTAAGAGAGTCAAGAGTGCTATATATACCGCCATTGGAACATTGGCATTCTCACTGCAGCAGCGTAACATCCCATACATACTGATACATTTAATAAACAAGAAAAATCAAGAGATAAATAACCATAATACTAGTGCAAAAAAAAAGGAAGATCATAGTGCAACCAAAGACATAGTCCACAGAAGTTCATTGTTGCTGAGGGTGGTGTGATGTAATGTTCAAGAGCCTGATGGTTGGTGTCTAGTTATTCTTGAAACTGGCTGTTCATTCATGGTAACTAAGTCTGATCTTTCAACTCATTTGTCACTTCCCTGTGCAAACCCCATATCACTTGATTTCCCCATATATCCAAAAATGTTGTCTCTTACCTTGAATATAATCAGCAGCTGAGCTCCATGGCTCTCTTGATCCGTGCAGTAAAGATTTTTACAAAAGACTCTCCAAATCTCTCCAAAGACTTGATAGATGCAAGTAACTGCATATTATGGTTTACAAATAAAGACACAAAGTGCTGGATAACTCAATGGGTCAGGCAGCATCAGGTCAGCATCAAGCACTTTGTGTCCTCCAAAGATTTGATGTCTTCCGCATAAAGATATTCCTTATTTTCAATCCCGAATGGCCACCGTCTTATTTTGAACTTTCTTATTGTGGACGAGAATAAAGCTCGCCAAATCTATCCGCTAATCTCTTAAGAATGTGTATGTTCCAGTGAATGATCATTTCTCATTCTTCTAAACTCAAGAGAATATAGAAATAAAAACAGAAAATGCTGGAAACATTCCGTGTATCAGGCAGCTGCTGTGGAAAGAAAGTGTTGATGATCAGTCTGAAGAAGGGTCTCGACCCGAAACATCACCCATTCCTTCTCTCCTGAGATGCTGCCTGACCCGCTGAGTTACTCCAGCATTTTGTGTCTACCTTCCTTCTGTTGTGTTTATAAATACTTCTGACTCTTGTTTCTTCAGGCCTATGGCATGAATATCAGCAGTGAACAGCTTGCTTCACTGGAGAAGATCACACTTGGATTTAGTGATGAGGAAGTCAAGAAATATTTCACTGACCCCGACATTGATACCATCGGTGCAATCTCAAATTACATGGAGTGGGCCAAGAGTGAGGTTAGTGTCATCTTCTCATTCTTCATTCGTCACTTTGGTCATGGAATTTTAATGTTTTCTTTTGGACAACGGCCATATTTAGAAATAACACAGAGTTGCAATCTGAATTTAAATTGGTCAGAAACATAGGAACATAGAAAATAGGTGCAGGAGTAGGTCATTTGGCCCTTCAAGCCAACTCAAGCCATTCAATATGATCATGGCTGATCATCCAAAATCAATAGCCCATTCCTGCTTTCTCCCCATATCCCCTGATTCTGTTAGCCCTAAGAGCTATATCTAATTCTCTCTTGAAAACATTCAGTGAATTGGCCTCCACTGCTTTCTGTGGCAGAGAATTCCACAGATTAACAACTCCCTGGGTGAAAAAGGTTTTTCCTCATCTCAGTCCTAAATGGCCTGCCCCTTATTCTTAATTGCAATGGGAAAGGTTAAAAGTAATGAACCTCGTTACATGTTTTGCTTTGGTTACTAACGAGCAACAGACAACATAATTTTTTCAATGTTACTCAACCAAAACAAATTACCAAAAGACACTGCTGTTGAGATCAGGGAAATTTGGGTCTTAGTTGCCTCTGGGCTAAGATGCTGCATTGGAACCCTCCACCTGTTATAGATCATGCCTGATATTATCCCATTCTTTTGCAAAAGGGGGAAAAAAAATAATTTGGTGGGATCCACAGTCACTCGTTACTCCAAGAATACACCCGCAAAGTTCAGAGGCATATCGTGCAGGGATATATCTGGGTAAAATTGGTTTAAGAGGAGAAATTGAGTGATCAGGTGTGCTTATTAAACATCAACCTTCACTGCCATGAAGGGGAAGGTACCTGCCATCCATGGTTAGTGAAGTAAAGGGCAGTAAACTGAAACAAATTAAGCCCCACTCCCACTTTCCTGCAACTTAAATCTAACTTCACTGTGTCCTGATGAAAGGTCATTGACCTCAAACATTACACCAGCCTTATTTCCCTCTGCATGATCTGTACTTCCAGCATTAACTGGGCTATTTTATTTAGGGCCCATTCAAAATACTGATGACTTTGTTATCAGCGAGAGTCCATTTTTTTTAGAATTACAAACAAATGTAAAAATTGAATAAGGGGTAGGCGATTTAGGACTGAGACGAGGAAAAACTTTTTCACTCAGAGTTGTGAATCAATGGAATTCTCTGCCACGGCAGGCAGTGGAGGCCAATTCACTGGATGTTTTCAAGGGAGAGTTAGATATAGCTAATGGAAAATGGGGAAAAAGCAGGAACAGGGTAATAATTTTAGCTGATCAGCCATGGTCATATTGAATGGCGGTGCTGGCTCGATGGGCCGAATGGCCTCTTCCTGCAATTATTTTCTATGTTTCTATGTCCTGTTTATAGGTTTGTATTCAAAGTCTTAGATGAATGGAGTGATGATTTACAGAGCTTTTATTTCTTTCAGTTTTCCTCACGGGCCAACACAATTGTGAAGAACTTTGTGAGTGGTCGTGCATACAGTAATCTCAGCAGCACGGAACTGGTTGGACTGGGTTACTTCATTTGCACCATTAGTCCAGATCAGATCAAGACCATTTCCATTCCGGCCTACAGGTAAAAACAACTCCACAACCACCAGCCCTCTGAGCTAGTCATTAAATGTATTAACAATAAATCTGCTTGAGTATTAGATACATGGATCAGACTCCCACCGAAGCGTTCAGTGTGACGTTAGGGATTTTTTTAGTTAAAAGAGCTGTTTGCCTATTGTCAGTTTGAAAGTTGAATGAACGAATGAATGAATGAATAAGTTTATTGGCCAAGTATGTGCATATACAAGGAATGTGCCTTGGCGCTCTGCTCACAAATGACAACACAAACATACAGTTGTTGGAGGAAGTGCAGGGTACTTTCAATCAGGATCAAATCTGATCAATTTTGATGCAATTAACAGCAGAAAATAAACCATCTAATCTGCAGAAAATATAAATACATGAGCAAGAAGCAGGCTTTTTAGCCCCCTTGAGTCTAATCTATCACATAAAGAGATGATGACCAATCTACCGTTCCTTTAGACAATAGACAATAGGTGCAGGAGGAGGCCATTCGGCCCTTCGAGCCACTGTGATCATGGCTGATCATTCTCAATCAGTACCCCGTTCCTGCCTTCTCCCCATACCCCCTGACTCCGCTATCCTTAAGAGCTCTATCTAGCTCTCTCTTGAATGCATTCAGAGAATTGGCCTCCACTGCATTCTGAGGCAGAGAATTCCACAGATTCACAACTCTCTGACTGAAAAAGTTTTTCCTCATCTCAGTTCTAAATGGCCTACCCCTTATTCTTAAACTGTTGCCCAGTTGATCTCCCACATCAGTTGATTCCTTGACTTTCAAAATTATTTAAAATCTTGGGTCTTAAAGATATTCAACAACTTCTTTGCTATAATGTTTAGGATTACTTCACCACGATTGTGGTAGTGATTTAATTGCTCAGTTCATTGTCATCTTCTCAAGATTGTCATCTTCTCAAGATTCAAGATTCAAGATTCAATTTATTGTCACACGTACCAATTAAGGTACAGTGAAGTTTGAATTACCTGGGCAGCAAGGAGACAATAATGTAGAGACATCAGTTGTGAAGAAGGGTCCTGACCTGAAAACATACCTGTCCATGTTCTCCAGGGATGCTGCCTGACCCGCTGAGTTCCTGTAGCACTTTGTGATGTTTTTAAAGACTTCTAAGTCCCATGAGAGAATGAAATAGCACAGACCTCCTTGGATACAAACTACAATGAAATTCAGAGCCGACTTTCTGCTTCACCAGTGTATCTCTGTGCTAGATGATTCAGTGTTACAAGACCAGTTATATTAGTACAGAACTGAATTAGTCGCAAGAATGGCACCCAGCTCCAGCGTTTTTATACTCTAGACCATCGTAAATAAATGAGAAAAGTTTTTTAAAAAGAAAAATGTTTTAAGATTAATGGAACTCATTAATTTCATTTGCACATTCACATCACACCAATGAAATTATGTGTTGGATTTATTTATATTTTTAGAATTGCCGAGCGTAGGTTTTGCTTAACTACTTCCCTTAATGAAAATCATCTGTATCGACCGTGGCAGACAAAAACATACTCTCACAGATTGTTTTTCTTGTATTCCACAGATTTGCAGCCAGGGATATTGGGAACAAAATGTGTCCGAAAGTAGAGACACTCACTGCTTTGAAGGTCAAAGCAGTCGAGGCATTTTCCAATATAAAAAGCTGGACTGGGGCACAGCTACAGGAGATAGGAATTGTAGCAGGTAATAACTATGTCAAAGATGATATGGTTAATTATAAAGAAATGGAGTGTTTGGTCCAACAGTTCCTTTTCCATGAGCTCCACCCTCTGACAAGTAAATGTTTCTGATCAGCCTTACTGATCCAACTCAGACATCCTCAAAGCCATTTTTCTATCTTCCACCTTTCCAGTTTAATCTTCAGTACTGACAGTTCCTGTCGCTTCCACTAACTATGGACATTAATTCTACGGCCTCGTACCTCTTGTTCACTGGAGCTTCACTTTTGGCCAGGGAGTAATTTCAGAGAACTGGCAGGAACGATTAAGCTTCCAGCACTCCAGTAAAAGTTAGCTGGGGAATTAGTCGATAGATAGCTTCCCTACCTCACAAAACAAGTGACCCATCATTCTATGAACTGTGGAAGTGGGTAAGCTGCAGCACTGCAAAAATACTGAAAGTAATTGAATTATCAGATCATGAGCAAACCTTGTTCCTCTTCTCTTCGTAGCTGGGTTGACTGCAGAAGAAGTACCCAAGCTGAACCCATCTGCTGTTTCGTTCCTGACACCAGGCGCTGTCTCCGACTTCCCTCCTAAAGTTTTTTCGGCAAGTATCTTCATCATATCCTTTCTATGGGAAACGGGATAATTGAAAAATTTAAACAAATAGGAAGTGTGTGACAATGTGACTGTCTCTAATCAAGGTTGAGAAACACTTTACTTTTAGTTGCTTTGAAACACACTGGGATCTATTTTATGGAACTGACTGGCAGGTTAGTCGACCATTGAGGTATGGGAGAGACCCGACCATTTCAAGATCTTGGGCCTTGATGAAATCATGGAGTTGAGTTGTGGAGTAGCAAGTGGACATCCTGGACGACTCAATGTTTGAGGCCTCAAGACAGTCCGGGACAACCACATGAAAGTGAACTTGTGTGGGAAGGAGTTACAAATTGCGTGATTTATTTTCTTTTGCTAGGGTTCCTTGGTTCCATTGACCAGGGAAATACCGATGGCCCTCATTTTGCCAATTCCAACCCAATAACCATCTAAAATGGCATCCAAGATCCCATTTACCTCTTAATGTAATGGCAGAAACCAATAAAACTTAGCGAGATTAATAGGTCGCCAATTCACGAATGCACAATTTTTACCTTCGCTGAGGTGAAATTTCTGTCCTTTTATTTATAAATAGAAGTATTCTTAGAGATGCCATCGTACGGTGTTGCCTGCCATTTTTTTGTCTATTATGATATAGGGGACCTCTTAATTCACCACCCACTCCACTCCACCTCTAAAGCCATTGATCCCCACCTCTTCCCAAAGAACTAAGGTAGTGCTGTTGCAATGAAGAAAAAAATGCATAGGGCGGTAATGAAGAAACATGCAGTCAATCCTTTCCTCAAAGTGTTTTTCCATATGTTCCACCTAAATTAATGAAATAAATCAAGTGCAGGAAATCTTATCTCACTGGGTCTTTTCTTTGGTTGGCAATGACAAAGGTACCCAGGCTTTTCCACAAAGTAACAGTAACTGAAACTCTCCTGCTAAGGTGTGAAATAGGTCAAGGTACTGTTCAAGCTTGCATTTTGCAATAGTAATATTTTGCAAGATGTTTATTACAAATGGGGACATATTAGTCCAAAGTTGTCTTTACCAACTCAACTATAGATTGAAAACGTTGCTCTGATTTTACTGATGGAAATGTCTGTTCTCCCAACCAACCAGGCTATGACTTCTGGGCAGTTGAGGAACTTGGGGCCAGAAAATTATGGTGCTGTAACTGAAGCACAGAAAGCAGCGTTGTCAGAGATGCAATTGAATGCCTTGAATGAAAATATTGGCACCACACGAACCACGGGTGGTGCAGGTGAGCACTGGAATATGAATTGTCTCAATGTTTTGAAAAGCTTTTGCATTTGCAAGGAGCAGAGTTTGATTATAAATCCCAATTGGTCTCTTCCCAAAATTGGTCTTTTCTGAACAGCACTGCAATGAAATTATGGACTGAACTTGCATTACTTCTGAGATGAGGTGAAAAAAAGCAAGCCTTCCAACCCTACATTATTTGGTTTAGTTCAGTTTAGAGATACAGTGCGGAAACAGACCCTACAACGCACCAAGAGCGCACCGACCAGTGATCCCCGTACACTAGCATTATCCTACACACACGAGAGACAATTTTCAATTTATACAAGCCATTTTGCCTACAAACCTGTATGTCTTTGGAGTGTGGGAGAAAACCGGAGCTCCCAGAGAAAACAGGTCACGGGAGAACATACAAACTCCATACAGGCAAGCACTCATAGTCAGGATTGAGCCCGGGTGTCTGGCGCTGTAAGGCAGCAACTCTACCGCTGTGCCACCATGCCGCCCACTACGCTGCCTTGCCACCCACTGTTTATCAAAGTAACAATACTCCAAGAGCCTTGTCTGACTAATAGTCCATTCACTTTGCAGCTGTGCCTTTCAGTACAGATTTATGCATTTGTATTTCTTGACAGCCGCTTGTAAATATTGCAGAGTACTAGGATGCTGCAGCAAAGTAGCCATGTTTAAAGAGTTGTCTCTAAATATCAAAACCTTTAAGTGCCTGAGAATGTAAATGGGCAGGATAGATTTGAGTTGAAAGCTAGCATTAGGTAACACTTTGCTCACTGTGCATTTTGATGTCCATGCAGTTCTGGTGGCCATTATGATCGTTAATCCTTCATTAAAATGAATGACTAAAAAGCTTCACGTTATGAATGTTTCATTAAATAAGAGACAGTTTTTTTTTAAAGCTGCACATGCTCTTTAAGGCACTTTGAAGTCTTTGAGTATTCCTTTGAGTGTGTCAGCTGCCCTTAGTCCGAACATATTAATGCACATTTTCTAGACTTCAGTCATCAAGCTCCAGTTGAGGGAAGACGCTTGTGAAGCTAATGTTTGGAAGGCAAGCAGCAAGTTATCATTGATTGTAATGCAGGGATCCAAACAATTTACAGGCCAACCCTTTCTGGGTAAAATGTGGGTTGTAGCGATGCCCCTCGAAAAGCAGAGACAGACTTTGCTTCGTCCTGTTTCTTTAATGAAAATATGCGGAGCTGGAGATGGGATTTCAATCATTGAACTGCCACCTCTGCCCACGCATCTAATGTGATCTGATTGCAATTGAAAGAAAGAGACAAGGCAAGAGCAACTTGTGCTTACTTCACCCATTACTGAGCCATCATTAAAGGAATGCACATGCACATCAGAACTGAACTCAGCCCATGTAAGAAAAGGAAAGCCTTCTTTTTTGAAGTTCAGCCGTTTTTTTCATATGAAATAACAGCTGAATTATGTTGACATTTTATAACAAAACTTTTCATTTTTGTAAATTGCATTGCCGATTTTAAATTCAAAACTGCTTCATTCGTAATATTAAATACAATTGGTAAATGGGGAGAAGGCAGGAACGGGGTACTGATTGAGAATGATCAGCCATGATCACGGCACGGTAGCGCAGCGGTAGAGTTGCTGCTTTACAGCGAATGCAGAGCCGGAGACTCAGGTTCGATCCTGACTACGGGTGCTGCACTGTAAGGAGTTTGTACGTTCTCCCCGTGACCTGCGTGGGTTTTCTCCGAGATCTTCGGTTTCCTCCCACACTCCAAAGACGTACAGGTATGTAGGTTAATTGGCTGGGTAAATGTAAAAATTGTCCCTAGTGGGTGTAGGATAGTGTTAATGTACGGGGATCACTGGGCAGCACGGACTTGGAGGGCCGAAAAGGCCTGTTTCCGGCTGTATATATATGATATGATATATCACATTGAATGGTGGTGCTGGCTCGAAGGGCCGAATGGCCTACTCCTGCACCTATTGTCTATTGTCTATTGTCTACCTTTCCCTATATTCATCCATTCTCTAACAATGTGTCAATGCCACTCATGTTCCCACCTTAAAAAATCAACCCATGAAGCTTTTGAGGGGTTTTACCACAAGGCCCAGCCATCAGTTTACAGTGGCTGCAAGACTCTCCCCTGTGGTCCTTCCCCACAGAGCATTTGCATTGCCCACCACTTTGGCATTGTTATAATGTAAGCCATTAAGTAATCCAACACAAATTAAAGCTTTATTCTTCTAAGGTTGCCATGTCCCACCTTGCTTGTCCTTTCTGCTCACGTTACAATAAAGGTTGATGAATGATTGCAGAATATACATAATTGTTTTGGAATTTGTGCCCAATTGGCATTGCTAAACCGCAATATGATTGCAGCAGTACTTGGCATTGTATCCAAAATGTACATCTTTTGAGCTCAATGGAACTGAATTTTGGAGCAGGACTCTGAATGCTGTCAGTGGCAGGCAACATGCCCACTGCTACAGTACCAACCATGCAATAATTTCCATGCAAAACTATTTTTAGAATTGGAGTTATTAATACTTTGGGGGTTTTTTCCCCCCGAAAAAAATGTGCATAGTGATGTGTAGCAAAGGACTGCAAATGCTGGTTTAAACCAAAGATAGACACAAAATGCTGGAGTAACTCAGCGGGACAGGCAGCATCCCCGGAGAGAAGGAATGGGTGATGTTTCGGGTCGAGACCCTTCTTCAGACTGATGTCAGGGGAGTGGGCGGTACACAGATAAAGTGTAGTCGGAAAGTGTGCATAGAGATGCATTTCCATTGTTTATTTTTTACACTCTTATGTTTTCATGTGACATTTGTAGTGTCATTTTATTTCAGAGCTACTTTTGCTGTGCAAATCTCATCCACAATCTCCACATCGAGTAATAAATGCAATTCTGACAAGTGTTAATATCACAAATTCTCCAAATACCAAACATAAATTAGATCCTCACATTGCAATGATTGTCCACAAGATTAATCTGCCCTTCATACTTGTATAAAGCCATTTACCTTTCCTTGTTTATTTTTAAATTAATATCCCAGTTAGTCGAATGGAAACAGATTGTGGTGGTATCAGGCAGGATAATAAAGTCAGTCACCTTATTTGCAACAAAATGGAAATTGATTGGTCTGGTTTGTTCTGCAAATATTAAGTATTAAAATGTTATTACAGACTAGCCCACGCTTTTCCTTCAAACTTAATGCTCTGGTTTTTTTTTGTTGTTTCCGATCAGGCGCTATTTACTGGAATCCTGTGATCATGTTGACCCTTCTGGTTCTCAGCTTGACCGTGGCACTCCATTAACTTGTGAATTGAAGATACTGGAAAAGTCTCAGTCGCTCGGCAATGCATCAAGAAAAACAACATACAATCACCCATTGAAATTTCAGGTTAAATTTACAAACTGCGAGATAATTGGATCACCTTGAAAAAATGTTGCAGGGCAAGAGATGGAATTTCTCCTGTAATCTACCAAAAATGAAAATATTGAACAGCACAGCCTGTGAGCAACACCGAATTAATTCTAAACGGCTCTGCTCAAACCATGCTGGAAAGGACCTTGGACAAATAAGAAAGAAATGAAAACTATTGAAAGGGAAATGGTGCATTCCAGTTAATGCATTCAACATGCAATATGCAGGATATTTTTTATTTGCAAGTGCATTATAATCAGTGGATATTAAAATAAAAACCTTGTAGTTCATGGTCATTGTTGGACAAAGATTGCATTTAAAATAGGAAATGAATGCTATTTAATCCGTGTGAATTCCTCAACAATTTTTTTATTGCCTGAAGGATTTGAATAACCATTTCTTTCACCCTGATGTTTTTTTCCCCCCACTAATTGGCTAGATGTTTTTATCCTCTCTGTTTTGATTTTTTTTCAAGAGAAAACACAACAGTGTTGTGATGGGGTGGGGATAAAGTTGTGTGTGCTGGGGGAAAGGGAGTGGGTGTGGCTGATGGGGGAAACACTGATGTCTAATCAGAATGTCCAATCTATAATGGACACAAAAAGCTGGAGTAACTCAGCGGGACAGGCGGCATCTCTGGAGAGAAGGAATGGGTGACGTGTCGGGGCGAGACCCTTCTTGATCTGCCGCCTATGTCTACTCTATAGATCGTGCATCTAGAGAAAACCTGGTAGATCACCTGTCCATTGTTACCCTGAATTTTGTGGCAATCTAAAACTATCAGAATGTTTAAAAAAAATAATTATATGAGGTTAGCCTGTGTATGCATGTATGGTGAAGGCGGACTTTCTCCATTGATTAAATGAAAATAAATCTGACCCTTATGAAGCTTGGATTGCGTGATTCAGATAAAAGACGTTTGATAGGCTGACGGGAAAATAAATGTAGATTTAGTAACTTTAGTTCTTCACTCGACCTGCCGACCAAAGAAGTCCAGTCTAACCATTGGCTATGCCACCTGTGTGCCATTTATTCCACTTTAATGTCCAGAGCATTCTCAACAGAATAGAAAATATCATCTATCTTGTGCAGTCTAGCAAGTCCTGTTACCATGAGTAGTAAATGTATGGTGAATTTGTATAATGACATGCTATCTGGTATTTGGCACATATTAGCCTAATTAAAATATCCGGTGAAAACCTCTATCAAAATACCGGACAAAGGATTGATATATAAAACATTTGATGTTCAGTCATCTAGCCACTCACCAACCATCATTATGTTGCCAAATAATGAAAATCCAGATTAATGTTTATACCGTTAATTATAATGCAAAATGACAACATTGATTAGAGCAGATTGCACCAGGATAATCTTTTGTTAAAACAATGTAGACTCTGCTTTCAATGTAGATTTAGGTAAGGAGCACAATTCACAAGTGATTACTTCTAAGGGCTAAATAAATTTGTATATTGATTTTCACTTATGCTGCATTTGTGTTTGCAGAATGTGTTTTATGCCAAGACAGAGGACAATGTTTTCTCTCCGTTATTTTTAAATGGCCTCAGTAGAATGTTTATTTAGTTTGATATTTGTGTTAAAAAAAATGACCAAAGGCCCAGTGTCTGCTCAAAAATGGATTCACATGTTTAAGCCTTCAGTCTGAGGAAGTAATTGTTTACCTTGACCTTTGAAGTAGAGTCACTTTTGGCCTTTTGTCTGCTTAATGCTTTTAGAGAAAAATAATTTCAAAAGACAGGAAAATATTGAATTGGATTTTTCCAGGTCATATATTTTGTGACATCAGGAAAGTATTCAAGCATAGTCACTGAAGACTGTTGGCTACTTTCATCAGTAATAATGATTAGAAAGTGATTGTGGCCAAATGAGAGAATGTTTAAATACAGCATGTGGCCTTAACAAACTGTTTGCATCAAATGCTTGTCGTTCATCTGAATGGATTGGATATACTTCTTTATGCTGATAAATCTGAATAAATGCAGAGGCAAGTTAAATCATATAAAATATAAAGAAAAAAACGATCAGACAAATCCTAACCAGAAAATATTTCAACGTGACCATATTATTTCATATACTTACGCAGAAGTTCTTTATTGTATATGTGCCACTCCTTTGTCATAGTATTGTTTAATAATAATAATTGAGATTAAAAATTCTGTTGACCAAATTATGAGATATTATTGCATAAAATGTTTCAACTATTAATTTCATGGGCCACACACATTGTTTAATGTTTTTATTCAATTGTGATCAAAAGTACATTTGTGTCTTCTAAAAAAATAAAGATTTGGACATGAAGATTATAATTATCCTCTGCTGTAATTATTACTGGTATAACAGTTATTCAATTTGCTTGCTCAATCAATACTGAAGTGACTGTTAATGAATTAGTTCCTCTTGACCTTGTTGCTTTGCTGTTTGTTCATTATTTGCAGGTTTTCTAATTGTCATCCAATTGATTTTGTTTTTTTATTGGATTCTCAGAGATCAAAGTTGTGTTCTTATAAACTTTCAGCCATAATAAAGGCAAGAGCAGTCCGAAGTGCAATTGTGAGATGCCAAGGAAGAAGTGCATTGAAGTTTTGGTAGAATTTGAATGGCTCTGGATGGCATTGTGATGGAGTTCCTGTCTCACAGCACCAGAAACCCGGGTTCAATCCTGACCTCTGGTGCTGTCCGTGTGGAGGTTACACGTTCTTCCTGTGATCGTATGGGTTTCCTCAGGGTGCTCCGGTTTCCTCCCCTATTCCAAAGACGTATGGGTTCGGAGGTTAATTGCCCCTCTGTAAATTGCACCCTAGGATGTAGGATAGAACTGGTGTATGAGCGATCACTGGTCGACCTGGACTCGGTGGGCAGAAGGGCCTGTTTCCACGCTGTATCTCTAAACTAAACTAAACTCTGTGCCGGTTGAAGATTTGGAAAGAGCTGTTGACTTTAAAATGATAGCCCCCTTTTATATCTTTTATCTTTCACTTAAGTTGTTGTTGACAATATGATTATGTGAGTGGGAAGGAGATTGGCAAGAATAAATTATGAATATGAATTAGTAGAATGTGTGGGAGTAGTGTGTTCTGTGTCTGAACATTAGCATGAATTACACAGAGGTTCGGTGAAATACAGTCAGTGAAAGAGAACATAATTATGAATAATTTAAATGGGAGAGTGAACCATTACATCACCACAAATGGATCAAAGAGAAATTTTAGCAGCTGGGACTACAAGCAAGTGATGGTCACCTACGGCTTCTAAAGTGAGAATATCAGATAAATCGGGTGCCTTCCTTGTTGCTGAATGCTTTACCTGCTTTCTCGCACTTTAGATAAAGAAAAGAAAGCTTAAGAGTAAAGCTCGTTATGGAAAATGAAACCACATTCCTTGCAAATCAAAGAAACTGCAGATGCTGAAAATTTGAAAAACAATCCCAAGGAAATCTCTCCACAGATCGGGCAGCATGTGTGGAAAGAGAACAGTGAACATAGAACGGTGCAGCACAGGAGGTATGTAACTGTTAATGTTTCATGCAAAGGAATTTTCAGAATTTTGGAGGAGAGAAAATAAGGTTTTGTTTAGTTTAGGAGAAAACGGAAGATGCTGGTTTAAATCGAAGGTAGACACAAAATGCTGGAGTAAATCAGTGGGACAGGCAGCATCTCTGGAGAGAAGGAATGGGTGACGTTACGGGTCAAGACCCTTTTTCAGACATTTTGTGTCAACCTTTAGTTTAGTTTAGTTAAGAGATACAGTGCACAGACAGGTCCTTTGGCCCACCAAGTCTGCACTGACCAGCGATCCCCACACATCAACACTATCCTACACACAGTTGGGACAATTTACACTTATACCAAGCCAATTAACCTACAAACCTGTACGTCTTTGGAGTGTGGGAGGAAACCGAAGATATCAGAGAAAATCCACGTGGTCACGGAGTTGGATATGTACTCCGTACAGACAGCACCCTTAGTCGGGATCGAACCCGGGTCTCCAGTGCTGCAAGGGCTGTAAGGCAGCAACTCTACCACTGTGCTTCTCAAGCGGCGTGATGCGCACACCTATGGAAGGTAGGGTCTACAAGAGTGTGGAAGACAAGAGAGATTACACATTAAAGGGTTGTCTTATCGAAACGTATAAGATTATTAAGGGGTTGGACACGTTAGAGGCAGGAAACATGTTCCTAATGTTGGGGGAGTCCAGAACAAGGGGCCACAGTTTAAGAATAAGGGGTAGGCCATTTAGAACTGAGATGAGGAAAAACGTTTTCAGTCAGAGAGTTGTGAATCTGTGGAATTCTCTGCCTCAGAAGGCAGTGGAGGCCAATTCTCTGAATGCATTCAAGAGAGAGCTAGATAGAGCTCTTAAGGATAGCGGAGTCAGGGGGTATGGGGAGAAGGCAGGAACGGGGTACTGATTGAGAATGATCAGCCATGATCACATTGAATGGTAGTGCTGGCTCGAAGGGCCGAATGTCCTCCTCCTGCACCTATTGTCTATTGTCTATTGTCAGGACCTGCTGAAAGCAGGTGACAAAAATGTTACTGAGCAACAAAGAATAGCGTTGGAAGAAGTATAAATAGGAGAATGCACAGAAATGTGCAATCACCAGCAGAAGTGAGAAGGGGGAAGGAATTCTGTACGGATAATGGTGAGGCAAGAGAGATGAAGAGCCTCACAGAGGCCTTTTCATTCCTGATCCTCTGAATTCCTCAGGTTTCCTAACAGCTGTGTACTTCAGTAATAATAGCACCATGGTGTTTGGTTTCATCGTCCATCAGCTACCTCTTTCACAGAGCCTCATACTCCTTCATATAAAGGGTCACAGGTTTCATCCTGTATTAGATATTGCTGCAGCACCCGTGAAAAATCCTTAAATCATTTGCAGACATCATTGTCTGTATTCTTTGGTTATAAAACAGAAATTGGAGTAAAATATTTTTCTAGAACATAGAACACGGTAGCGCAGCGGTAGAGTTGCTGTTTTACAGCGAATGCAGCGCCGGAGACTCAGGTTCGATCCTGACTACGGGTGCTGCACTGTAAGGAGTTTGTACGTTCTCCCCGTGACCTGCGTGGGTTTTCTCCGAGATCTTCGGTTTCCTCCCACACTCCAAAGACGTACAGGTATGTAGGTTAATTGGCTGGGTAAATGTAAAAATTGTCCCTAGTGGGTGTAGGATAGTGTTAATGTACGGGGATCACTGGGCGGCATGGACTTGGAGGGCCGAAAAGGCCTGTTTCCGGCTGTAGATATATGATGATATGATATGAACAGGGACAGGCACTTCTGCTCACAATGTCTATGCCGCACATAATGCCATTTTTTTCTCATCCCTTCCTGTTGCAGATGATCCATCTCCCCCTGTTCCCTGCATATCCACGTGCCTATCTGAACGTCTCTTTCACTATTTTCCATGCTTCACCACCTCACCTGGTAGCTCGTTCCATGCATTTACCACTCTCTCCATTAAAAACACTTGTCCCGCAAATTACCTCAATTTACCCCCCTCTCTACATTTCTGTCCACTAATTGGCTCCGTTAACTCTCTCTATGCCTCTCTTCTCCTCAAGGTATTTGCAGTTGGCTGGGACAGTTCTGCAGACACTTGGTACTTTCCATAACTTCCCCCCTGGCCATTATTCTTGTGCATGGCCTGACAGTAAACTGTCAGTACGCTATTCAACCGTGGAGAAGCATCACTACTGAGGCAGCATTTGTCGTCAGTCAATGTCTGCACATGCACGCTGTGGCTGTGATGAGGAATGAAATATCAATGCTGAAGTGGAATGAATGAGTTATTGACTACGTCAGTGGCCATAGAACTCGCATCACATGGATCCTGTTCAACAGAAGGTTTATGTGATGGAACTGTTCCCCACATACACATATCTCTAAATGACTCATACTGCAAACTCCCAAATCAGGTGTATTGCAGCAGATGGTAGAATTGAAGTCATCTAATGCCACACCTTCAATCTTTGTTAATATTAGTATTGCACAAACGCTTTGTATATCAAAAACAGAATAATTGACATCAATATGATACTAGGATTTCATTATAAGAATGCTTCTGGATTCAACCTTACAATATTTGATACCTTATCAAGTAAACAAGTTGACAAATTTTGCACTTGGTTTCCTTCTGATGTTTTTTTTTGGAAGCAGTTCTCTTTAACGAGAAGGTCCAACTCAAGCTGACAGCAAAGGCATTGCAGAAAGGCCCCAAAATACATCTCCTCATCTTTTTATAAAGGGAATTGGAATTTTGCCATGAATTGTCCATCATAGTGTCCAGCAGTTTAAGCTAACTCAAAATAAAGTAAATTTAAACATCCTCCGCTGCTCCAGAACCCCTTTTAGTTTAGTATAGTTTAGAGATACAGCGCAGAAACAGGCCTTTCGGCCCACCGAGTCCGCACCGACCAGCGATCACTGCACACACACACGAGGGACAATTCACAATTTTACCAAGCCAATTAGCTGACAAACCTGTACGTCTTTGGAGTGTGGGAGAATCTTAGCTCCCGGGGAAAACCCAGAAGATCAAGGGGAGAAAGCACAAACTCCATACAGGCAGCACAGAGTTTTCTTAATCGAACCCAGGCGTCTGGCACTATAAGGCAGCAACTCTACCCCTGCACCACCGTCCCGCCCTTGTGAGCTTTAGTTCATGTTCAAACAAGTCCTTCCAGGCATCTTTCAAATTGGAACACACAAGAATAATTTGCATCTGTTTGGTTACTGCTGTAGCAGGTTCAAAAAACATGGTGATTGCTTTTGATACTTAGGGTGACTTAGGCAGAGCATGTCCTTACACCTGTGGGGATAGATTAAGGTATTTGCCTGAGGCATGAAGACTTTGACAATGGGGCTATTTCCAATTATTTAATCCTTGGGCTCCACCATTTCTTTGCCTCACATCCTTCTCACAACTACCCCACCCAAATCCACTAACCTTATTGTAAACAAAACACGTCACCCTTTAAACTGAAGACACATACCAGAAAGCCATTCGTTTCAGTTCAAATTGCATCATTTCAGGTCAATTTATTTGTCTAGGCCTGAAAATGCTTTGTAGCTTGCATCTTCCATAATTAAATGTGTAGGATAAAAAACTGTTGTGATATTGTTGGGACTACTTTGTGTATCCAATAACTACTTTGTATGGCTGTGTATATAAGTGATGGGTGTGATTAGGCGGTCACTCTGGATTCAGGCGGCCTTGGAATAAACAGCCTGGAGTTAAGCTCCACCATGATAACATCTTAAACATGTGTACTCGTGGTCCTTCCAGAGTCACAACAAAGGTACAACAAGTACCGGACCACGAAGTACAACATGGTGGCAGCGGCTTGGTGTTTCGCCTAGGGAGGGAATGAAGCATGCCCGAGCAGAAAAGGTTAAAAAATAAAAAAATTAAAATTTAAAAAAAGAGCCCTGAAGGGAAACAAAACGAAAGAAAAGTTTCCAGCTCGGTACGGGACGTTTGGAGTGCATCCCGACAGGGCCAGTGTGAGTTGGTATAGTTACCTGCTCAGTAGTCGGCGCCGAGTTGCCGACGTGACGCTGCAAGCTGCTGGGGGAGGTACGTGTAGGCTCACGTCGCGCCCCAGCACCTGTGTAGGCCCGAGATTAGAAGCCTGCGACTGCTTCGCGGGGGAGAGACCGGGAGAGCCGACACACACGGAGATGTGCGGTGACCGGGGAAGACCGACACCCATGGAGGTGTGCGGCAACAGGGGAAGACCGGGAGACCGGACACACACGGAGATGTGCGGTGACCGGGGAAGACCGGGAGACCGACACACACGGAGATGTGCGGTGACCGGGGAAGACCGACACCCATGGAGGTATGCGGCAACCGGAGGAGACCGGTAGACCCGACACCCACGGAGGTGTGCGGTGACCGGGGAAGACCGACACCCACGGAGGTGTGCGGCGACCGGTAAGACCGACACCTATGGAGGTGTGCGGTGACCGGGGGAGGCTGACACCCACGGAGGTGTGCGGCAACCGGAGGAGACCGGGAGACCCGACACCCACGGAGGTGTGCGGTGACCGGGGAAGACCGACACCCATGGAGGTGTGCGGCGACCGGTAAGACCGACACCCACGGAGGTGTGCGGCAACCGGGAGAGCCCCGGAGGAGACCGACACCCACGGAGGTGTGCGGCGACCGGAGGGGGTCGGCGACCGGAGGGACCGACCACCCGCGGAGGTGCGGCGGCCGGTAAGGCTGAGGCACTAAATACTCACCCAGGCGCGTCAACCGTAGTCGGGACGGCCCTGGGCCCGAGGCAGCGGCAGCGCGTTGGAATTGCGCGGCAGCTGCCGGGAGCACCTGTGAGTGGAGCCGGGGAGCACCTGTGGGCGGGGCCAGCGGCAGCGCGTTCGAAAAGTTGAGCGACAGCTGCCGGGGAGCACCTGTGGGCGGGGCCAGAGCGCACTGCAGCGGAGGCGCGATCGCACCGCGATTACAGCAGTGCCAGCCCAGCAGTGCCAACCCAGCAGTGGGAACCCAGCAGTGGGAACCCAGCAGTGGGAGCCCAGCAGTGGGAACCCAGCAGTGGGAGCCCAGCAGTGGGAGGCCAGCAGTGCCAGCCCAGCAGTGCCAGCCCAGCCGTGGGAGCCCAGCAGTGCCAACCCAGTAGTGGGAGCCCAGCAGTGGGAGCCCAGCAGTGCCAACCCAGCAGTGGGAGCCCAGCAGTGCCAGCCCAGCAGTGGGAGGCCAGCAGTGGCAGGCAAATCATGGTGGTGGAGCATCTAGAGCCTACACTACGTTTGATCTACACAGCACGTCTTCTTGAGGGGAAGATATGGAACAAAATGAATATTTTGTGTTTAATGACCTGTGTAGTGATCTGTGTAATGAAAGCTTAACGTATTATATTTGATGCTTTTGTATAAATGTATATATCTGTGGAGTGACCACACGGAGTGAGTGACCACACGGAGTGAGTGACCACCCGGAGATGAGTGACCACCCGGAGATGAGTGACCACCCGGAGATGAGTGACCACACGGAGATGAGTGACCACCCGGCGATGAGTGAAATTCTGCAGAGGAGTGACCACCATGATGGCGAAAAAAAGCAATTGTGTTTAATTGTGTTTAGTTGTGTTATTGGTTTTGTTTGCAAAAAGCAATGGTGTTTTGGTTTTGTTTGTTAAATATATTTTAGCCCTCGAATGGTAAAGAAAACAATTTTATATAAGACAAGGGGGATGTTGTAATATATAAGACAAGGGGGATGTTGTGATATTGCTGGGACTACTTTGTGTATCCAAGAACTACTTTGTATGGCTGTGTATATAAGTGATGGGTGTGATTAGGCGGTCACTCTGGATGCAGGTGGCCACGGAATAAACAGCCTGGAGTTGACCTCCAGCAATGTAACCTTTTTACACAAGTGTACTTGTGGTGGTCCTTCCAGAGTCACCAAAGGTACCGGACCACGAAGTACAACAAACTGCAGATGCTGGTTTAAATCGAAGGTAGGCACAAAATGCTGGAGTAACTCAGCGGGACAGGCAGCATCTCTGGAAAGAAGGATGAGACCCTTCTTCAGAGTCTCAAGAAGGATCTCGACCAGAGACGTCACCCATTCCTTCTCTCCAGTGATGCTGTCTGTCCCGCTGAGTTACTCCAGCATTTTGTGTTTACCTTCCATAATTAAATACTGAGTGGAGGAAGACACGAGAGTGGGAGGAAAATGGATCACAATTGCCTGGAGAAAATGTGCTCATTAAAGAAATACAATTACGAGCGATCTCCTTCCAGGTTCCACAGTGAAAAATCAGTGAGCAACAAAGAGTTCCCCTGTGGGGTTTTCTTAATGTAATAGAGGAAGTATTTTCATACCGAATCAAACAAAATCTATTTCTTTTTAGCAGTTGAAAGAATTTTTTTCATCAACAAACAGGATTATTTATGTGAAAGGTTGACATGGTGACGCCAATCGGGTGCTGTGCTAATGTGGCTCAACTGCTTGAAGGTTTGGTTTTAAACTCATAATTTTAAACCTGATTTTGTGGTTTTCTGGTATTTTAAACTTGCCTTAAAATAATAAAACAGATGCGGCACGGTAGCGCAGCGGTAGAGTTGCTGCTTTACCGCGAATGCAGCGCCGGAGACTCAGGTTCGATCCTGACTACTGGTGCTGCACTGTAAGGAGTTTGTACGTCCTCCCTGTGACCTGCGTGGGTTTTCTCCGAGATCTTCGGTTTCCTCCCACACTCAAAAGACGTACAGGTATGTAGGTTAATTGACTGGGTAAATGTAAAAAATTGTCCCTAGTGGGTGTAGGATAGTGTTAGTGTGCGGGGATCGCTGGGCGGCGCGGACTTGGTGGGCCGAAAAGGCCTGTTTCTGCGCTGTATATATATGATATGATGATATGATATGATATGATATGTCGATAAGGCTAGCCATTAACTTTCCCAGGAATGATGGTGCAAGTACCCTGCACACACAACATGCATTTGTGCACGCGCGCGCACACACGCACACATACCCATGCGCCAACGCATGTCCACATTCACATGCGCTCACACATGCCCCACACCAGCACACGCCCGCACACAGCACAAACCCATGCACGCGTGACACACGTGCATGCGTGGGCATTCTCACGACACGTACATGCACGAACAACACTCTTCCACTGTAGGTACTGATACGTTACGTCCTCTCTAAATGCCACTCTGATCCCAATCACTGGCAGACAGTACATACAGTGGAAGAGTGTTGTTCGTGCATGTAAGGTTGAATCCAGAAGCATTCTTTATTAAGGTGATATCTTATCCGAAAAGTGGTCCAAATCAATACTGGAATTCAAGACCTGATCTTGGAGATTTGATAACACTTCAAGTACCTGGAAGAGGTTTCGCCCAGACGATTTCAAATCTTGAAATGTAATGCTGCAGTGAAGTTAAGTCTGCATGTGACAGAGAATTAGTCAGGTCGAGCGAGATCTCTGAGTGGACCTTTATTGCCATGTAAAGGCCTGGCTGTAAACACCAGTGAAAATAAGAGCTCTGAATGAGACGTCCTCGAAAACAAATGCTGGGTGAAATTTAGTTTAACACGAACTGAATGGAAGTAATGGAAAACTCACCTCGAGGAATGCAACCTGCCGTAGACGTTAAGTCGTGCTGCCCTTTATGATTAAATCCGGAGACAAATGAAAGTTACCATCAGGATTCCACAGGCATTGTAAGCGGAATAAATTTTGATGTACAGTTTAATTTAAGGTGAAGGTGTTATTATTGCAATTGAATATTCTCCTTTTCCATAATGGTCCCCGAAGAAGATGTGGGAGAGAAAAATAAATTAATGTACTGCATTTGTGAAATGGCACCTTCACTGCTTGAAACGTTTGGTTCATGTCTTCTGAAAGTATATTTTTAACTTTTATCCAGGCGGGAATTGCAGGCAGAGATCAAATGATAAATAATGAAAACCGACAAAGTTTCGTGAAGAGACTACGAACAGAACAAATCAGAAACTTTTTTTAGCATGGGCAGCTCATAATTTCAATAACCCAGGTTCACTCCTGACCTTGAGTGTTGGTCGTGTGATGTTTCCACATTCTCCGTGTGATCCTCCACGTTTCTGCTGGTTGCCCAAGTACCAAAGGCATGCAGGTTGGTAGGCTATTGTAAATTAGCCGTCATGCAATGGGTACCAGGAAAATCATTGGGGAGGGTTGATGAGGTTGTGAGAGGAAAAGAAAGCGGATAAGTGCAGATGGGTGCTTGGTGGTTGGCACAGATACAATGGGGTGAACTAAGTGACCCTGCACTATATTACTGTTAGTCTGTGACTGTTTATTTGATATTTGTTGAAAAATGGGTCAGAGTTACAAATGAAACAAAGGCACATGAGTTGGGCCCAACAAAACAGTTTTTAAAATCAAAAGAGCTGAGAGTTTTGTTCAAATTATGGGATATAAAACAAATTAGAAATCTGAAATAAAACAGAAAATGCTGGATGTTATTAGTAGGTAAGTAACATGTGTGGAGGAAGAAAGATAATTTGTTCCAATGAAGATATTTTACCTGATATATTCTCTTTTTGTCTTTCCAGAGAAGATGCCGGACCTGAAAATGATTTAATGTTTTGTCTTCTTCTATTATAAAAACCATGTGAATTTTCACAAGCTAATCTAATGGTACCAAGTCTTAAAATCGCTTCAGTTATGAATCAAGCCTGCAGAAAATTATTATTGTTCTGGTTATCTCTCAGAGTCCTCCTTGCCGTGGTAACCATGTGATTGTGACAAATTCAAAATGAATACTTTCAACAAAAATATTTGCCGTTTGCTAATCTCCAAATGAGCTGCATGGCGGTGCAGCAGTTAGTGCGGCTGTCTTACAGCTCCAGGGACCTGGCTTAGATTCTGATCTGGAGTTTCTCAGTGACCATGTGGGGTACTGCTTATTGTTCTAGTCTCCCCCCCCACTTCATGAAGGCAGTTCTCATATTCACATCCAAAAAGCTCAGTTGACCCATTGCGTTTATTCTGGCAATTCCATTCTGTCACTTGTTTCCTTGTAACCTCTTTTCACTCACATATCCATCAAACAATCCCCCACTATCCAATTCTCCTGCAATTCACCTATACAGGGATAATTTGCACTGGCCAATTACCTACTACCGAGCAAATATTTGGGACTGTGAGACAGCTGCAATGCCTACTATGCCACCCATGTTAATTGGCATAGGTAACTTTTTTCTTAATGTTCGAAGAGGCAAAGGGGAGTTGCTGGGCATTGAAGGTTTACGTTCTTCTCAATTTCCAATACGTTGCTGGGCTAATTGAGAAAGATTTCATGGGAATCTAGGGGACAAAATGTTTCACACAGTGGAGTGAGTATATAGAACTAACTGCCAAAGGAAACAGTTAAGGCCCCCCTGACATCAGTCTGAAGAAGGGTCTCGACCCGAAAAACGTCACCCATTCCTTCTCTCCTGAGATGCTGCCTGACCTGCTGAGTTACTCCAGCATTTTGTGAAACAGTTAAGGCAGGTACAATAACACCATTTAAAATACATTTGGCTAATTACAAGGATAGGGGTGAATTTGAGGGATATGGGGTAAACAAGAGACTAGCTTAGATGAGGCATCATGGTTGGCATGGACATGTTGGGCCAAATGGACTGTTTCTTTTAAAAAAAATTAATTTAATTTTTTTTTAGAGATATAGCGCAGAAACAGGCCCTTCGGCTAACCGGGTCCGCGCCGCCCAGCGATCCCCGCACACTAACACTATCCTACACCCACTAGGGACATTTTTTACATTTGGCCAGTCAATTAACCTACAAACCTGTACGTCGTTGGAGTGTGGGAGGAAACCGAAGATCTCGGAAAAATCCCACGCAGGTCATGGGGAGGACGTACAAACTCCGTACAGACGGCGCCCGTAGTCAGGATCGAACCTGAGTCTCCGGCGCTGCATTCACTATAAGGCAGCAACTCTACCGCTGCGCCACCGTGCCGCCCTTCCATGCTGTATGACTCTATGACTCTCCAGGAATGGGGCAGATTTCTCTGCTGTGAGGTGTTTATGAACTTTTGGGTCAAAAGGTCTCCTTTTGTGTCATAATAAAGAAGTTAATAAAAATTCTAATCAGGGGCTTATGTGGTGAGTCAAAATTATGAAAGATTGTCTTTGTCGCTTCAGGAGAATGTGTTTACTTTGGGGGAGCAGAGCAACATAAATTTTGCAATAATCAATTATTTTCTGTCTCTTTCAAATTACTCACAAAGGTTAATAATGAATTATCTGACTAAGGTTCAGGCACAATCAATAATTCAAATATAGATGGAGACAAACCAGAGAGAGATTTCAGGGTAAGAAGAATGGTTAAACTATCACCACTATAATGAAAGTTTGAATGAAGAAGTACACAAAAATATAAAAATAAAAATTGCAGAGAAATGTGCTGTCCATTAAGGAAGAAACTTTAAATAGGATTAATTAGATGTGGGGGAACACAAGACTGCAGATGCTGGAATCTGCAGCAAGAAACAAACTGCAGGAGGAAATCAACGCCTCGTGCCGCATCTGTAAGGGAAATGGACATTTATTTTTGGTTCGAAACCCTTCCTCTGTCTATTTCTCTTCCCTGTTCTGCTGAGCTTTTTACAGCTATATATTTTTTGCTCTAAATAAGATGACACAGATGGACTAGAGAAGCTGGAGTTGTTCTTTCTGAAATGGAGGAGGTCAAGAGAAGGGCCTGATCGAGGTATTTAAAATCGTGAATGGCCTGGACAGAATAGATGGAAGGAAATCTGTTCTCTTTGCTGAAGAGGCCAAGAAACGGAGGACAAAGATTGAAATTGATTGGCAAAGAAAATGGACTTGAGAAATTATGGTTTTATGCATTGGGATCCGGAATGCATTGCTAAAGTTAGTAACAGATAGAGTTTCAACGATGATATTGAAAGAAGATGGAGAAACACTTGAACGGAAAGAATCTTCAGGGCTAGGGTGAGAAGGCAGGGGAGTGGAAGCAGCTGGGTTGCTTTTACACATGGATATGATGGGCAATAGGATATGGATTCAATCAGTTGCATGTGTAGCACTTAACTTCAGGAAAGTGCCAGAACAAGCAACACAGCCCCATGTAATCACGTAGATGGAATTGACACATGGCTCCAGTGCGGTAACCCTGGAGATTTTCTCATATTAAGCCCTTTGTGTGTGCAACTTGTTATTCTTACCTATGATTGGAATGCTAATCTGCCATTTGCAGAGGCTCGGTGAGAAAGCAAAAAGTAATGCACGGATAACACACAAAGGCTGGCGAGATGGGGAGGAAAGCAAGTTTCCAGGCAAATTGTAAATTAAACTAACGTCAACAGAATTATTTCTCTCTCCAGCATTACAGAAAAAAAAATCGACCTGAGAATATCAATATTAATCCCAATTAACAACTTTTTAAAATCTGATGCTGAACATTGTAACTGGATACTGGAATTTCAATAAAGCAAAACCAAGAAAGCATGTGTGATTTTGAGAGCAGAATCCAATTATACTTTTGTGCCTGAGAAAATATGTGATGAGTTTTTAAAAAAAAGGAAATGTTAACTGCTTTCTTTGAATTGCACGAATCATTTCAAAGGGAAATAATGAGCCTTAATGGACGAGTTGACTTTTGCAGCAATTGTTTGAAATAAATCTTTTTTAAATGTTATTGTTTTACTAATAATCAACCATCAAACATCAAGCAGGAGATACATAAGGAGACAATGAAATTTAAAAAGAATTCTCAGTATGGACAAATAGATTCACAACTTTTATACAATAATGATTTAAGTCAGTGTTAAAGGAAAACAGTTGTCAGCTGCCAGTGACAAATGGCACTGCAGTAAGCACACGGCAGAACACTGATGCTGTGATCTGTGGCACATCAATTTGACATTGTCATTCTCTAAATAAACTCAAATAAAATCGCATGAAACGGAAACTAAAAAAATTAACAAGGCCAAAACAAGAATAGTGAAACTTAAATTACTTTGGTTGATTAAAATTGACCTGGTATGTGAATGATGAAACTCAGACCAAGGCTGAGTTCCACCCTTGAGATATAGTCTTAACCTAATGAAAGTTTTCAGGGCAATTAGTTCTCTTTGTGAAAGGATTAAGAAATGATTAGGAACAATTAGAATGTGTTTTGGGTTCAGCTCCTCGATGACATTTGATTATCTGGAAAAATATCAATATTGGCAGCTTTGATTAAAAATAACGTGCTCTTCGAAGAATGTTCATGTCTCTGGGTCTTTCTCTCGCAGTACCTGTTGCTCCAAGCGTAATGCCTCCTCTTTAGAGGAGAATCTGGAAGGTTATCTTTTGGAGTAAGGACTAATGCAAGAACATCGAACTTCAGTATGACAGACTTAAAGCTAAATGTTGAAAGGTTACACCTTGGATGTATGGTGGATGGTTGAGACATGAATGGCTTGGAAAACTAAACGTCTGAAGAAGAATTCTAAGCCAATACACTCCCTCCACAGATGCTGCTTGGACCGTCGTGCACCTCCAATAGTTTGTTTTTGGTTCAGTAAAGCACATCTGGGTTTGGGTACTAATCTTCTTGAGCTGCTGCAGCGCGAACATGAAGATATTCAAATAAGGTACTACATAATTTTAGCCCAGAAGCAACAAAGAATCTCTGATATATGTAACTCGGGAGTATTTATGCTGGAGTAACTCAGCAGGTCAGGCAGCATCTCAGGAGAGAAGGAATGGGTGACGTTTCGGTTCGAACTCGGGAGATGTGTTTCCTGGAGATAAACTTGTTTGTAGGGAAGGACCATGATTTTGTTGCCATGTCCTTGCATGTGGTAGGAAATGTTTTTAAGAACTTGATGCAGCTAAAGAAATGTTGGATAGTCATTATAATACATTTTGTAGGTTGTCCACATTTCAACACCAGTGATGGATGGTGTCTCAGTAAGATGTCTGCTCAATGCTGTATGATATGAAGATTTAAATGTCAATCAATCAGAATAGTGGTCCTGACTTGTTCTTGACTTGCGCTCTCTTTGTGGAAAGCTTTGGGAAGTCAAGAGATGAAAAGTCTCTGTACTTGCGACTATACTGATTCTGTATTTCATCAAGCTAAGTGTCTGCATCAAAAGAAGACCATAAGACATGGGAGAATTAGGCCACGCTGCCCGTCAAGTCTGCACTGCCATTCAATCATGGCTGATCTATTTTTCCCTCTCGACCCCATTCTCCAGCTTTCTCCCCATAGCCTTCGATGCTCTTTCTAATCAAGAACCTATTCAACCTCTGCTTTAAAAATACCTAATGACCTGGCCTACACGGCCGTCTGTGGCAATGAATTCCACAGATACACCACACTCTGGCTGAAGAAATTCCTCCTCATCTCCATTCTAAAGGTATGTTCTTTTATTCTGAGGTTGTGCCCTCTGGTCCTAGACTAGAAACATCCCCTCCACAGTTAGTAATGCCCAGGATGTAGATGATGGGGAACTGGGCATTGGTAATGCCATTGAATTTTGATGGGCAGTGGCTAGACAATCACTTATTAGTGCCAATCAGATGCAAAGGTTATTTGCCATTTATCAGCCCAAGCCTGAATATTGTTGAGATCTTATCTTATTCAGATGGAAGTCATTTCATTCTCTCAGGCACGTTGATGACACTCATCTCCTTACTGGGCTAATGGTGATAAATCCGCCCCTTAATGCACAAACCACCCTTGACTCCACCCTTGATGTGTTGGACTCTGCTCATTATTGCCAAAGGCCACGTGGCAAATTGTTAAATTGCATGCAGCTTAGCACATGTCCATCTTTTGCATGTATTGGAAAGTAAGGGCATGGTGGCGTGGGGATAGAACTGCTGCCTTACAGGGCCAGAGACCTGGGTTCAATCCCGACTGCTGATGCTGTCTGTACAGAGTTTGTACGTTCTCCCCGCGACCTGCGTGTGTTTTCTCTGGGAACTCTGGTTTCCTCCCACATTCCAAAGATGGACAGGTTTGTAGGTTAATTGGCTTTTGTAAAATTGTAAAATGTCCCTCGTGATTGTAGGACAGTGTAAGTATGCGGGGATCACTGGTCGACGCGGGGTCGAAGGGCCGAAGGGACTGTTTCCACACTGTATCTCTAAACTAAACAAAACTAATGCCAAACAAGTTGGATATTCAAAACTTGGGTTGAGCATATTGATTGAGCATTCTACCATTATATATTTTTGCTGAAGTTAGGGTTTCAGTCTAGGAGCATTCAATTCTTATTGTTACAGCCTAGGCTAGAGCTAGGAGACAGTAATTCAGGGGAATGGCTTGCTCCCCCAGTTGCAAACTATTGGTAATAAGAATGTGGCAGGAACCCCCATAAAAACATATATTTGATCTGATTTCATGGCCATGGTATAGGACCTGACCTTTTCCTTGAATGGATTTTTTCCATTGTTCATTTGAAAGATGTGCAGCAAAAACTTATTTTTAAATCACCTTTACTGGAGATCTTGTTCACAAAATGCTGCAGTAACTCAGCAGGTCAGGCAGCATCTCAGGAGAGAAGGAATGGGTGACGTTTTGGGTCGAGACCCTTCTTCAGACTGATGTCAGGGGGGCGGGACAAAGGAAGGATATAGGTGGAGACAGGAAAACAGTGGGAGATCTGGGAAGGGGGAGAGGAGAGAGGGACAGAGGAACTATCTAAAGTTGGAGAAGTCAATGTTCATACCACTGGGCTGCAAGCTGCCGAGGCGAACAGACCCTCCCTTTACTGGAGATCTTGTGCCTTACTACATAGACCTCAGTAGTTGACGTTGCTTCTGAGCCTGTCTAGAAGGAAAATCCAGGCATAAAATCAAAACTAATACAAAAATATACCGTATAATGTCATATAGATCTTGGAGCACTTCTAGTTAACTGAAATAATGAAGGGCTGAGACAGCAGCTCTTTCAGGAAGTAATGATGCATGTAAGTATAATGATTAAATTGAGAAACTATGCAGGGCTAAATCTTTAAATCCTATTATCATCAAAGCAAGGTTTAGTTGAGGAATGTGATACTCATTACACTTATGGACTGTGCAAGATTTAATTGTAGATGATCACACATTTGTTTTATGGTTTCCTTTCTTTCATTACTATTGTTGATGAAAAACCATATGCAGTTAACAAGAATTGTGGCAACATATCATGAGGGTACAGTTTTATTTATTTGTAAATGTTTTGAATACCAAGATTGTATTAACCCTTTACTGCACGTCAACATTATTTTATGCGGTATATCAAAATTCTATTAGTTGAGCTGACGAAAGATTGCTCTCGTTATCACTTATTTGATCGCAGCCATGCAACATAATGATGTGAATTAAAATAAAGTAAACAATCTTCAGTTATATCATACTTGATAAGAATGGCTGTCACCAAAGTGATATTCTTGCTTATATATAACTAGGAAATGAGGCAGTCTCTACATAAAAATTACATTGAGTTACATCTCATATATAATGCTAAGACAAGTAATTAGGAAAGAGATGATTCATACCAGACTTTATAACTCACCTGCTGTTTGCCTCCACTGATAATGGCAGTATATGGAGCTGCTGCCTCACGGTGCCAGAGACCCGGGTTTAATCCTGATCTTGGGTGCTGTCTGTGAGGAGTTTGCCTGCTCTCGCTGTGATTCCATGGGTTTCCTTAAGGTATGCCAGTTCCCTCCAACGTCAAAATAGGGTGTGGATTGACTGGCTAAATGGTCTCTGTAAACTGCCCAGAAGGCATAGGTGAGTGAAGGAATCTGGGGAATGTTGGCGAGAATGTGAGGAAGAATTCAAAGTAGGATGAATGTAGCATTAGAGTCAATGGATGTTTGGTCTGAGCAGAAGGTCCTGTTTCCATGCTATATCACCCTGTGACTCCATCACTCTGCTGCACATTATGGAGAAGCATTCAAATTCTGAAGCAACCTCTGAATTTCTCATAGATTTGTTGTTGACACTACTTTATTAATAACTTCTCAGCAGTCACATGATCGATTTTCTCTTTTTTTCTCCATAGAACATAGAACAGTACAGCACAAGAGCAGGCCCTTCAGCCACAATGTCTGTGCCCAGACCTTCACTTATCTATCTGCTTATAACCCATATACATTAATTCCCTGCTTATCCATGTGCCTTTCCAAAATCCTTTTAAATACCACTAATGTATCTGCTTCAGCTACCACCACTGGCAATGCATTCCAAGCACTCACCACCCCCTGTGTAACAAAAAATCTGGTCTCCTTTAAATTTTGCCCCTCTCACCTTAAAGCTATGCCCTCTGGTATTTGATTTTTTTTCCATTTTGGGAAACAGATTCTGACTGCCTATCTTATCTATGACTCTTTACATGCTTCTATCAGGTCATCTTGAAACCTCTGGCATTCTAGAGAAAACAATTCAAGTGTGTTCCTCAGCTAACAGCCCAAATCCAGCCAATTAAGGGAAGGTTGGTCATTTGTATATCCTTTTCTACAACTGTTGTTATCCTTTTCTCTGTCGAAAGACTTCATGCCTTTCGATTGACAATAAAATGCAGTTAGTCCCATCTTCGTACATTCTAAGTATATTAACATTGTGACCATTTTACAACCAGTTATGTAAACAAAAACATAGATAATAATCATAATAAAGGGACTGTAGTGGAGAGAACAACGGTGACTAAAACAATAGGAAATTATAATGCAAACGTGTACTATTAGGTGGACACACAAATTCCTCCTTACGCTCGAGAGTAATGCAAGTTTGATACCTTGCTGTCAAAGATAACGATCATGATATATAAAGAAAATTGCCACCATTTTACTTAGAGAATAGCTCAGAGCAACCATATTGATGAAATATGCAGAGCAAGTGTATTGATGAAAACTAAACGGAACGGTTACTGTATTGCACAGAAAGTTCAAAGTTTATTCATTTCCAATTAACAGTAGAAGTGCAGATGCCATTAATTACTGAGGCATTTGCAGCTGAAGAGGAGAAAGCCATTGCCTGAGGTTGATTGGTGTAACTGGGAAGATAACCTTGCAGAATTGTAGCACAATAAACTAAAAATACATTACATGGCTTGAAGGGGCGTATTAATAATCAAAATAGGGGATTTTCATAACATTCGAATGGCATGAAATTGAAGTTTTTTTTAACTCATGGCTTCATTTAACTGGAAATCTTGTCTAGAATGTATTAATAATTTTGCTGTTCCCAAGTTTGCACAAACTCTTGTCTCTCTTGGAACTCAGTCAGGTGGCCTTTATTGAGGCTTTGTTCATTGCTGCTCTCAACTTCAATACACCAACATCACCCGTTGGGATTTTTCTTCTAAAAAGACTTAGCCGTCTGAGATTATACCCTGTGGGCAACTAGGGGGAGTCCAAGTTCCAAACTTCATCAACTTCCAGTCAAACAA
This sequence comes from Rhinoraja longicauda, assembly GCF_053455715.1. Classification (NCBI taxonomy): domain Eukaryota; kingdom Metazoa; phylum Chordata; class Chondrichthyes; order Rajiformes; family Arhynchobatidae; genus Rhinoraja; species Rhinoraja longicauda. Next base: position 17,143,359 of record NC_135984.1, on the reverse strand, counting down.
ATAAACTGCCTTCAGCTACGTTTCTCAGATGTAAAAGAAAATAATTCCAGCAACTGTTCACAAGACGCTGCCTAGGACATTTGGAGTGCTGTGTTCAGTTACAGGAAAGATGTCCTTAAGCTGGAAAGAGTGCAGAGAAGATATGCAAGGATGTTGTCAGGACGAGGCTCAAAGGTATAGGGAGAGGTTGGGCAAGGCAAGACTTTATTCCGTGGAGCGTAGGAGGAATAGGGGAGTATAATACCATGAAGGGAAAAGATAGGGTAGATGCACAGAATCTTTCACCCAGTGTAGGGTAATCAAGAACCAGAGGACAAAGGTTTAAAATGCAAGGGGAGAGATTTAATAGAAACCTGGGGGGCAACTTTTCCACATAGAGGGTGGCAGGTATATGGAACGATCTGCCAAAGGAAGTAGTTGAGGCAGTTACTATAACAAAACTTAAAAGATATTTGGATAGATACATGGATAGAAAATGATTGGAGGGATATGGGCCAAATGTGAGCAGGTGGACTAGCATGGATGTGGCATGTTGGTCACTATGGGCATGCTGGGCCAAAGGGCTGGTTTCCACGCTGTATAATTCTATCACATCTTGGATACATTGGTATGTTTCACAATGGGGATGACATAGATGCAAAGATTCCACTTGATCTTGCTTTCTTATATGTGCTTTTTCAGGATAACGGAGATTGCACAACTATAGATCTCAGCTCCCTCGTGAATGGGTAATTCAAAGGCATCAATCTCCTGAAACTAGACAAATGGTTTGTGCAAGCATAAAAGCAACACTGACACTAAACCGAAGCATTAGACCCCAATAAACTCAGCATTTTTTGGAAAATCAAGTTGCTAGGAATTCGTTCAATTGCTGTTGCAGCTAATATCAATCTCTGTGGTTAAACTCCAGCATGATCTGAAAGTAATTAAAATCTCTAATAATTGCTTGCTGTTCACCTTGCCCGCCGTGCCTGTGTCTAGCCCTTCACACCAATTCAATCTTCCCTTCAGGCTGTGAGAAATCAAAAACCCAAACAATGAGATTAATAAGCAGCTGGAACTAGGGATCAAGACCATCACCTTTTTGATGAGCCATTTCATCTTAACCATCAGAGCTGCACCTTTGAAGTTTGATGCGAGTGTTTTTAACCTGTGCACGAGCCTCTCAGAAAATGCACTTCTATAAATTATTTTGATGTGTGATTAAAAGACTTAAATTGCCAGCCACTAATGACGGTGAACCTCTTTTTCATTGTCAGCATAGCTCTGAGGCAGCAATATATTTAAGCACGGACTAGGAGCAGCTTGGGTAGTTGCAATCCAAGAGACACCTACTGCTCATTCCCCCTGAATATGGATTCGGGCAACATTTTAAAACATACTATAACCGAATCCTGCTGAAGCAATCTCCGTTCAATTTGCATTTTACTCATTTTCTTTTCAGCAATGCAATCCAGCGGTAACACTGCCTCCTTTCCTCGGTCATTGCTATTCTGCCTCCGTCCAATTTAATTTCAGATTAATTGTCTGACACTTTCTCTAGCAGTTTATCTGGATTTGCATTGGGATATGCCTGTGATTATGATTATGGATACAAGTCAGCTGCAGCCTGCTGGCACCAGGGATAAGACACTTTGCCACTTTCAGTTTTACTTCATCATTCGCCCACCTGTAATTCGCATTGTTTACCATGGAGATAATAACATGAATAGATGTGATCATAGCTAAAAACGTGCTTCATTTATTTGTAATGAGAAAATATATTTTTTCCTACCAGATAGAGATTCCAAGTCCTCTTCAATGGCTTCCGTTTTCCAGGCCCCCACTCCCTCATCTTTACTATTGATGTCCAGTTACTCTACACCTCCATCCCACCAGGAAGGTCTTAAAGCCCTCCGTTTCTTCCTCGACCACAGAACCAGCCAATTTCCGTCTACTAACACTCTCCTCCGCCTAGCAGAGCTGGTCCTTACCCTCAACAACTTCTCCTTCGACTCCTCCCACTTCCTCCAAGGCTATGGACACTGGCATGGGCCCTAGCTATGTCTGCCTCCTTATAGGGTATGTTGAACAATCACTGTTCCAGATGTACACTGGCCCTAAACCCGAACTCCACCTCCGCTACATTGACGACTGCATCGCTGCTACCTCCTGCACCCATGCAGAACTCACTGACTTCATCAACATCATGACCAATTTCCATCCTGCACTCACATTCACTTGGACCACCTCTGACATCTCCCTACCGTTTCTATATCTCACCGTTTTCATCACAGGTGACAGACTATTGACCGACATCTACTACAAACCCACTGACTCCCATAGCTATCTAGACTACACTTCTTCCCACCCTGTTTCCTGTAAAGACTCTATTCCCAACTCCCAATTCCTCCGTCTACACCGCATCTGCGCCCAGGATGAGGTGTTTCATACTAGGGCATCGGAGATGGCCTCATTATTTAGGAAACGGGGGTTCCCCTCTTCCATTGGTCCGCCTTAACCTACCTGATCTCCTGGTTGCTCAGCACTTTAACTCCCCCTCCCATTCCCAATATGAACTTTCTGTCCTGGACATCCTCCGTTGTCAGAGTGAGGCCCAGCGCAAATTGGAGGAACAGCACCTCATATTTCGCTTGGGTAGTTTACACCCCAGTGATATGAACATTGATTTCTCGAACTTGTTTTCCCTCTCTCTCCATGCCCTCCCCTTCCCAGTTCCCCTTCCAGTTTTACTGTTTCCGACTACATTCTGCTGTATCTCTGTGCCACGCACTCCCCTGACATCAGTCTGAAGAAGGGTCTTGACCCAAAACGTCACCCATTCCTTCTCTCCAGAGATGCTGCCCGACCCGCTGAGTTTCTCCAGCATTTTGAGTCTACCAGAGATTCCACGTAGTTCAGTATTAGCACGGAAAAGTACAGTACCTTCAGGGAGCTGGACCCTTGTCCCACAATGTCGCATTGGACATGATGCCAAGCCAAACTAATCACCTCTGCCTGCACTTGATCCATATCCCACCATTCCCAGCATTTCCATGTGCCAAACGCAGGCTGGTGGGCCGTGTAGATAGTGTGTCTTGGTTGGGATGGGCAAGTTGGGCCGAAAGGCCTGTTAGCGTGCTATATGGCTCAATGACAATTGATCTTGACTTCAAGTGGTGAATCTACTGGTCATTGATGTACAGCTATTCATAGAGGAGCCTCAGTCACTTACTGAACCCTGCCGCTGATTACGAGAAACATGTGTTTTTTTGCAATTGTACCAGAGGAAGGTGAATGTCAACAATCAGGTCCATTTGTCACGTAACTTCATGCTGACTCAGTTTATTTAGTTTAGTTTAGTTTAGAGATATCGTGTGGAAACAGGCCATTCGACCCACCGAGTCTGTGCCAACCAGCGACCCCTGCACATTAACACTGTCTGACACACCAAGGGACAATTACATTTATACCAAGCCAGTCAACCTCCAAAATTGTACGTCTTTGGAGTGTGGGAAGAAACCGTAGACCCCGGAGAAAACCCACGCAGGTCGCGGGAAGAACGTTCAAACTCCGTACAGGCAGCACCCAGAGTCAGAATCAAACCTGGGTCTCTGGCGATGGAAAGTGGCGACTTCGTGGCGACTTCGTGGCCATTGCTGAGTCATTTGGCCTCTCTGCCAGGGATACCTATAGCCAAGCAGCGTTCCCGATAACAAGAAATAAAAATAGAAAATGCTCAAATTTCAATGGGTCATGTGGTATAGGTGGAAAAAGAAACATAGAGTTTCATGTCAAAGACTCTTCAGCCGAATCGGAAAAGAGAAAACGGTTGAGATTTTGGCTAAACTTTCTCAGCACATATTCATGTGGTGACTTTGGTCAAGAGAGATGGCGAAGGCAGGGATGGGATTTTACAAGGAATAATTGCAGAGCCTTTCCATTATAGCTGTTGATAGACACAAAATGCTGGATTAGCTCAGTGCGACAGGCTGAAGAAGGATCTTGAGCCAAAACATCACCCATTCCTTCTCTCCAGGGATGCTGCCTGTCCCGCTGAGTTACTCCAGCATTTTGAGTCTATCGTTGGTTTAAACCTCCTACACCATTATAGCTGTTATACTGTTCAAAACCTTATAAAAAGTTATGGGTGTTCAAAAGAAAGTCAGCCCGAGGATTTTCAATTGCCCAAAATCCCACAACCGTACTTTATGGAAAATACAGTATAATATTTATTCTATATTCTGATCAATGGCACTCATCCAAGATCACACAGATGGAAAAAATGGTTTGAGACCACAGTTGTAGTCGTGTGCACATCCAGCAGAGGGAGCTTCAGTCCAGGTGATAACATTGCTTATTTGAGGACGAAAAACAAACACTGCAGACGCTGGATGTTTGAAATAACAGAAAATGCTGGAAGTACTCAGCGTTCATCAGAAAGATCATCAACCGGAAATTATTACTCTCTCCACAAACAGAGCTGCCTGAGCTGATGAATATTTTTAGCATTTTCCAAAGCAATTTTCCAATGCTATTATGAGCATCTCCAGAAAGTTGATAATTGCAATGATTACAGCATCCAAAATCATGGCTATTATATGTTATATTCCTCTCATGATTCTGCACACCTCTTTAAGATTACCCCTCACATTTTGTGTGTTGTTGAAGATTGCAATTAGTCTCCTGAAAGTATTGCAGGCATCAAATGGCACCTTGATGTCTGGAAAAAAACCCAATGGCACTTTTGTTCTTTTTCTGTTACAGGCAGAATAGAATGCAGTCGATAAAGAAATTAATCCTCAATGGCAGGCACAAAATGGGCAAAATCAGAGCAGGGCTTAGCTTAGGTTAGGTTAGGTTAGGGGCAGGAGATTTAGATAAGATTAAGGAGGAAATCTTTTTACATCAGAGTGGTTTGGTTTAGTTTAGTTCAGTTTATTGTCACGTGCACTGAGGAACAGTGAAAAAGCTTTTGTTGTGTGCTATTCAGTCAGCAGAAAGATGATACACAATTACAATCAAGTCGTCCACAGTGTACTGATACAGGGAATAACGTTTAGTGCACGATGAAGTCCAGTGAAGTCCGATTTAAAGGTAATCAGAATTCACTGGACATTATCTTGCACTATACATTCGCTTTACCCTGTATCTGTACACCGTGCACGGCTTAATTGTAATCATGTAGAGAGTCTTTCTACTGACTGGACAGCGTGAAAAAATAACGGTTGGAACCTGAAGCATGATGCCTAAAGGAGAAGTGGAGTCAGAAACTCTCACAATATTTATAAAGTACTAGACCCAAGTGGACCCGTTGGGCCCAAACCTCTCCTGCATTGGTGCAGCACCCTCTCCTCCCCCTCCCCCATTTCCCTTCCTCCCTCCCCCTCCCCCATTTCTCCTTCCCCCTTCCTCTCCCCCCACTCCATCCCCCTCAACCCCCTTATCCTCCCTCCACCCCCCCCCCTACCTCCCTAGGAGATAGATTTAAACTTTAAAATGTGAATAACTTAAAAAATATAACACCGATTTCAATAAAACTTCTTCCATTAGCACCAAAGGGACGACGGTGAGAAAGGTAGGCCTAAAATTGTCGCGCTATCGTGTACCGTTTTGGCTGTAGTTCAGGAACAAATAAACCAGAGTTTTAGTACGTAGATTTAGATAGAATGTGAAATATCAAGGCACACGATGTTTACAGACTAGATATTGGAAAATGGGTTTAGTGCCAGAAGGTACATGATGGCTAATACAGTCAGTGAGCCAGAGGGCATGTTTCCTTGCTATGTGACTCGATGATATAATGAGTGTCTTCTGAAAGCAGAGTGCACTTCCGGCTTCAACAATTACCACAATGTATTCTCAGCCCTCTGCAGCAACTACACAACTGTTGTTGTGCATCTCTCCATGGGAAATGCCTGTCAGTTCCCACTGGCTCAGATGGTGCTGGCCACTCCCAGCCTTAAGGGGACAATTATCAGTAGTAAGCACGGTAAGGCCACAGTTTAAGAATAAGGGGTGGGAGATGAGGAAAAACTTTTTCACTCAGAGAGTTGTAAATCTGTGGAATTCTCTACCTCAGAAGGCAGTGGAGACCAATTCTCTGGATGCTTTCAAGAGAGAGTTAGATAGAACTCTTAATGATAGCGGAGTCAGGGCGTATGGGGAAAGGGCAGGAACGAGGTACTGATTGTGGATGATCAGTCATGGTCACATTGAATGGCGGTGCTGGCTCGAAAGACTGAATGGCTTACTCCTGCACCTATTGTCTATTGTCTTTGGTCTAAAACCAGGGCAATTAATGCTGACCGGTTATTCCATGCACTTGAATGCTTCCTCAAGCCTGCAGTCAATGCATGGTCTGTCCCACACACACACACACTTATCCAGACCACCCTCTCAGTTTCTGGACTTGCACTTTCCTGCAGCTTTATTCTTTGCTGGATGAAGTAGATTTTTCATTGAAGAGCTACTCTGATAAATTGGTCACAATACAAAGGCTGCCGTTCACACCATAATTGTGTCAGCAGCACTCAAGATGAAATAATTGCCCTTTGGATAAAAGTAACATGGCAATTATCCTTCACCTTTTGACAGAAAGTTCCCAATGCCAAGCTGAATGTTTCTTCTTCACTTTGAGTCAAGAGGACTAATGACTAAAGAGGACTAATAACAATTTGGTGGAATGCTGCGATCGTGAGCATCCATTAATATTTTCCTTTGTCGGTATCTTGCCATGATAGAGATTGGTCTGACAAAACCTATTTTGAGAGTTTTGCTTTGTGAGTGTAAGTCAACTGAGTTTAATGACAGTTTCGTTGCTCTGGGAACCAATCATATTAAATTAGAGAACCTGCTGTGCCTTATAACACTTCAAGAACAACAGAATACTGTAGGATAATATGAATTGAGAGTAAGAAGATAACCTTATGGAAAATATATTTCATGTTGATTTTATGTAAACCATACTGCATAATGTGCAAATTTTACAGTGGATTAATTCAGCACTTTTGTTTTACCAAGGTGAGATCACCTCATTGTGAAACTCCCTGAGCAGTCATTTATAATTAGATTTCCCATTTTGCTGCCATTGTGAGATTCTCTAGAGCAATTTTGAGTGTAGTATTTTTTCAGGACAGTCATAAATTTGAAACTGCTGGGAAAGTGAACCAATGAAAAAGTAGTGTATGGGAAAGAACTGCAGATGCTGGTTTAAATCGAAGGTAGACACAAAACGTTGGAGTAACTCAGCGGGACAGGCAGCATCTCTGGAGAAAAGGAATGGACGACGTTTCGTGTCGAGACCTTTCTTCAGACAATGATAAAGTAAAGCTGTTTAAAAAAAAACTCTGCCGACTGTCAAATTTCGACAATCAATAGAGCATCATGTCACATTATAACTTAGCTAACATACTTAAAAATAATGTTAAATTATTTATCTTAAAAATTACATCCCAGCGGTATGAACATTGACTTCTCTAACTTTAGATAGTTCCTCTGTCCCTCTCTTCCCCTCTCCCTTCCCAGTTCTCCCACTGTCTTCCTGTCTCCACCTATATCCTTTCTTTGGCCCGCCCCCCTGACATCAGTCTGAAGAAGGGTTTCGACCCGAAACGTCACCCATTCCTTCTCTCCTAGATGCTACCTGACCTGCTGAGTTACTCCAGCATTTTGTGATACCTTCTACTTAAAAATAATATAGGGCAAAGAAACATAAAAGCCATCCCTTCATGTTCTTTTCATCCCATCTGATACCCTTTTATCTCCTTTTCATCTCTAGCCTTTGTCACCTATTCCAACCATTTGCCAATCAACCCCCTTCTCACCTGTATCCATCTATCACTTGCCAGATTTTGTACCTCTCCCACCTCTTTTCCAGTTTTCTTCCCTCTAGTACAATCAGCCGGAAGGGTCCGGACCAGAAATGTCAGCTATCCATTTCCTCCAGTGATTGAGAGTGACCCGTTGAGTTACTCCAGCACTTTGTGTTTTGCCCCTCCTATTGATTCTCTCCTGCAATCTGGAAAAAGGTACAAAACCAGCAGGATAAGTGGTGTATAGGTGTGCATTCATTTTACTTGAGAAGCAAAAGCCTGCAGATGTTAGAAATCTGAAATAAGGCATGACGTTACTGGAAGATGCAGATCAAACAGCATCTAGAATGGGAGAAATAGGGTTAATATTTCAGTGAATTTCTCATCACAAGAAGACAAAGTTAGGAAGTAAGAGTAGTTTAAGTTGTCACGAAGGGAACGGGCTGAAGAGTTTCAGAGTGCAATAACGTGGTGCAAATAATGGTGAGGGAGGGCAGTGAAGGTTTGTTAGGGGAAGATATAAATAAAGGAGATGAATAAGAATGGAGAACAGCGTTTAAAAAAAAAAATCAATGCTAGAACAACCAAATGCAGAACAGAGAAGTTGCTGGAAATTCAGAATAAAGGAGAATTCTGAAAATACACAATAGGTTAGGCAGCATCTGTGGAGAGAGGAGAAAAAATGAGATGGCCATGCCTGATGAAATCATTGACCTACAATATAAATTCTCTTTCCACAGACGCTGCCTAATCCAATAATGTTCCTGTTCAGATTGGACTTTGAGAGTGTTGAATTCAAAATGGATTACAAGCATTAATGTGCCAGCCTGTAAGTTTAAATTCAACCTTTGCATGAAGTGAAATTATATTCCATACCTCAGACTTTCAGTGAATGGAGGGAGATGTAACTAAAACAAAAAATATTGAATTTTTAACTGACTTTTTGAACCCAATTTGAAATTAGTGAAAATATTTTGTCCAACATAATTTTTATACTTTTATTTCATTGTTGAGATAAATTAAAAAATGTCTTTCTAGTGTTCACAGAAAGTATTCTTTAAAATATCTAGTGTTCTTCACAGGAACTAAATCAACCTGAAATTGATATCAACCACAAGTCATAGAATCAGAGACACACAGCGCAGAAACAGGCCCTTCGGCCCACCATGAAGAAACTGGGCGTCAAATGGCCATCAATACTAATCGTATTCACTGGCACTTGCTTTGCAGCATTCTATGCCTGGATGATTCTAATACTTGTCTAGGTACTTCCTAAATTGCATAAAGCTATCTGCCTTCACTCAGGCAGTGTGGTCCAGATTCCAACACCCTTTCAGGCAAATAAATTCTCCTCCGATCCCATCAAACCTCTTACCCTTAATTCTCAACATATAATTTCAGACAGTTCCATTCTGAGGAAATGGTTCCTAGCATCTATGCTCCATTTGTCCCTTGTAATATTGCATACCCTTATTTAATCCCCTCCTCAGTCTCCTCTGCTCCAAGGAAAACAAACCCAGCATATCCATTCCCTAATGGGGAAAACTTCTCAAATGTAACAGAAACAATGATCAGTACTGGAGCACCTCCTTTAACTTCCCTCCATGAATCACTTGAATGAAAATTTTGGAAGATATTACCAAAACTAATACAGTACGTATGATACGCACACAAGTTCTTTTTGCGGAAAAAGAAGCAGGCAAACTGAATGTGCTTGTTCCAGCAGAATTTTGTTCTAACCAGGAGATGGCACCATTACGAAGGATGAGTCCACAATTTTTCAGAGTACAATATCACCATCTACTGGAGAACATATATTATAACATTTTTAATGGAATTTTTCCTTGGTATTTTTTGTTTCGCAAGAAATCTGAAGAATTGTACCTTTCTTGCATTTGTAGTTTGAATGAATATTTTACTTTGATATTGTTCCATGCACAATGCTGCTAGGTTTAGTGGCAATGCGAGAGGACATAGATTGATTGATTGATTGAAACACACAGCATGGAAACTGCCCCTTTGGCCCACTGAGTCCATGCCGACCATCGATCACCCATTCACACGACCTCTATGTTATCCCATTTTTGCATCTAGTTCCTACACATTAGGAACAATTTACAAGGGCCAATTAACCTACAAATCTTCACATCTTTGGGTTGTGGGAGGAAACTAGGGCACCCGGAAAAAACCCCACGTCATCATGAGGAGAACATGCAAACTCCACACAGACATCACCTGAGATCAGGATCGAACCCGTGTCTCTGCTGCTGTGAGGCAGCAGCTCTACCAGTTGCACCACACTGCTGCCCTTATATTTCCAAGGGCAAAGTTTAAAGAAGATGTGCGGGAGAAGCATTTTCATTCAGAGGGTGATGGGCGCTAGGAACGCGCAACCAAAGTGGTGATGGATGCAGATACGAGAGGGGCGTAGAAGAGTCTTTTGGATAGGCACATGGATATGAAGGGAATGGAGGGATATGGATGATGTGCAGGCAGACAAGAGTTGATCGGCACAGACATTGTGAGCTGAAGGGCCTGTTCCTGTGCTGTACTGTTCTATGTTCTCATGCAAAAGGTTAGATGATCTCATTCATATGATCAAAGTGAAAGCTTTGCACACCGTGTTCACCTACTTGCAATCCCTATCAGTCCAAGGCATATATTCAACACACGCACCACAACACCTGGGCACATTGGACTCTGCGGCTTGCTCCGTGCTCACATCCAATAGCTTTCATGAGCTATTCACATCCAAGGCTGGTGCAGCATCAACCACTCAAGCCACAGACACACTTCCCTTTTGCTAGAGAATCAACTAGCAACAACAGCTGACCAGCAAACTCATTTGTCTCTCTCAGCTTGTCTGGTGCTGTGTGCTGTCAAATGTTTGTCAGAACCTGTTTTCCCCAGGATGGAAGTGTCAAAGACTGGAAGGCATAGGTTTTAAGGAGAGAAGGGCAAAGTTTAAAGGAGATGTGTGGGGGAAGTTTATTTACATCGAGCGTGGTAGGTACCTGAAACAGGATGTCTGAGACAGTGGTGGAGGCAGATACAATAGTGACGTTTAAGACTTTTGAATAGGAACATGGATATGCAGAGAATGGAGGGATCTGATCGTGTAGATGTGAGCACGGAGCAAGCCGCAGAGTCCAATGTGCCCAGGTGTTGTGGTGCGTGTGTTGAATATATGCCCTGGACTGATAGGGATTTCAAGTAGGTGAACACAGTGTGCAAAGCTTTCACTTTGACCATATCAATGGGATCATCTAACCTTTTGCATGAGAACATAGAACAGTACAGCACAGGAAAAGGCCCTTCAGCTCACAATGTCTATGCCGATCAACTCTTGTCTGCCTGCACACCATCCATGGTGCAGCTACAATGAAGGAATGCTTGCTGGACAGCTGATGCTAAGAGCTAAACTCTCTGGATACAAGTAGTACATGCAGGAAAAAAAGCATGAATTTTGTGATCCACTCTGCCACTCTCCAAGAGGTCCGGAGATTTTTTTTTAAATGACAGATAATTCATGTTGTTCAGTAGTTATCTTTCAGTTGTGGAAGGTATGGTGTGTCAAAGGATGAAATGAAATATGTTTATTTGAGGCTGCAATGAGGTATCACAAAATGCTGGAGTAACTCAGCGGATCAGGCAGCATCTCTGGAGAGAAGGAATGGGTGACGTTTCGGGTCGAGACCCTTCTTCAGATATTACGGTAATCAGTTTGTCAATGATTTCATGCAGAGTGATTTCCAGTGAATGATGAGTTCCCTTCTCTGGCTTAATTCCTGTCTCTGCTCCTCTGCTGACTAGTTGCTGTTATTTATTTTATTTTAGAAAATACTTTATTCAGAAAAATATACGCATGTCTTGAACGCACATGGTGCAAGGATGGCACACTGACGCAGCGGTACAGATGCTGCCTTACAGCGCCAGAGTCCCACGTTTGATCCTGACTAAGGGGGCTGCATGTGTGGAGTTTGTGCGTTCTCCCACTGATCGCATGGGTTTTCTCCGGGTGCTCCAGTTTCCTCTCACATTCCAAAGACGTGCAGGTTTGTAGATTAATTAGCTTCTGTAGAATTTTCCCAATGTGAGTAGGTAAGAACTAGTATGATCGGGTGATCACTGGTTGGCGCAGACCCAGTGGGCCAAAGGGCCTGTTTCCTCATTGTATCTCAAAACTAAAATACTAAATACACAGCACTAAACACACATTGGGAATGCAAAGTCAAAATGAGTTCTTTATGATCAAGCATACACCCACCAGAACCTGCCACACCCCTGAGCTTGATATTTGTCATGTAAATCATTAAAAATACCTGTTTCACCTGTTAGATGAGGCTGGGATAATACTGTAAGTCAGTAAGAAGGGCCCAGACCTGGAACGCCACCTATCCATGTTCTCCGAAGATGCTGCATGACACGCTGTTACTCCATCATTTTGTGTCCTTAAAAGTAAATGACATTAGCGAGTAAATTATTTCCAATAATGTTTGACACAAAGCAGTGACATGATGCATCTGTGTAAGCATAGACTGCTCTCTCGATCAAAATCCTCAATATGTACGTGTTATAACAACTTCACGATGGGGCCAGGACACATCTTTATGTGTGTGCGAATCTGTAGATAGCAAATAAGGGGATAATAAGATCTGAGTGTATTCAACAGAGATTGGAAGAATTGCAGGAAATTGTTGGTAAACAGTCTCGTTCTTTGTTGGACCTTGTATAACAATGGTGTTGGTGGTTAGTATTGTAATTGATGTGCAAATGCCTACTTATGAATCAGAAAATATGCAATGCAACTAAGGACCACTTCCACAGATGCCTCTGGAGTCCATGTGGGTAGATTTTATTTCTGTTACTTATCACTTGGGCCTTTCATCGGAAGGACGTTTCATCGCCAGAACGTTTAAATCCAGAGCAATAAAGTTATCTTGCGATAACAGTACTGCAGTGCTTTTCACAATCATGTTGAAATCAAATATATAAACTTTTCTTTGTCATTTTTGATCAAAGTTTTGGACTTGGCCACTCTGTGCGCATAATAGATGTAGAAGTTCAACAAGGTAGACACAAAATGCTGGAATAACTCAGCGGGACTGGCAGCATCTCTGGAGAGAAGGAATGGGTGACGTCTCGGGTCGAGATCCTTCTTGAGACTCTGAAGAAGGGTCTCGACCCGAAACGTCACCCATTCCTTCTCTCCAGAGATGGTGCCTGTCCCGCTGAGTTACTCCAGCATTTTGTGTCCACCTTCAATTTAAACCAGCATCTGCAGTTCTTTCCGAGAGGTTCAACAACTTGGGTCACTGCCATGTTCTCAAGGAGAATGATGGATGGGCAATAATTACTTTCCTTCTTATATATGTTTACAAAATAAAATAGAATGACTTCAAAATAACCTACAGATTTATTGTGGAAAAGATAACTCTTGGCCTCTACTTGGCTCTAATATACAATATGCTGGCGGTTGAGAGGAGATCTGACAAAGTTTATTAAATTATGAGAGGCATAGATAGGGTAGAGAGTCAGAGCATTTTGTGCATGGTGAAAATGTCACATATTACAGGGCATAACTATGAGGTGAAAGGGACAAAGATTAAAGGAGATGGGGGGGAGGGGAAGATTTTAACACAGAGGGTGGTGAGCGCCTGTCGCACTGCTGGATTAGAGGTGGAGGCAGATACAATAGTGACATGTAATATTCATGTCAGCACATGGATATGCAGGAAATGGATTATGTGCAGGCAGAGATTAATTTAACTTGGCACAGGCATTGTGGACTGAAGGGCCTGATCCTGTGCTGGACTGTGAGATGCTCAGTAAAGTCCCAAAACATATGCAGATCAGATAAGTGAAACTTTTTGCTTTGCTTTTTCCTTGATTGTAAGGCAGATTCCACCAATCGCGTGAACAATGTAATAAATTATTCAACTGTAAGTTACAATATCTTTAAATAGAATGGAAGAAAAAATCACTGCAACATTTACCAGAGACTCTGGGGAATTAGTAAGCGACCTATTAAGGAGATTTGTTCCGCATTTAGAACTGCGATTCTTTTAAGATCTAGATGAGATGTTTCTTCCCTCAGAGGTAGCGAATCTTTGAAATGTTGCGATCAAGAGGGCTGTTGAAGTCCAATTACTGATTTTGTTCAAAAGTGAGACCAATATATATTTTTGATATTAAGTTTCCCCACCACTATAATCAGTCTAAAGAAGAGTCCCGACCCAAAACGTTGTCTATCCATGTTCTCCAGAGATGCTGCCTGACCCACTGAGTTGACCCTTGTGGGTTTTTTTGTAAACCAGCATCTGCAATTCCTTGTGTTAACATAGGTTTAGTGTTGGAAAATAGGATGGAGTTAAAGGATCAGCCAATATGTCAACTTCTCTACATCGGCGAGACCAAACGCAGGCTCGGCGATCATTTCGCTCAACACCTTCGCTCAGTCCGCCTTAATCAAGAGAGAGCTGGATAGAGCTCTTAAGGATAGCGGAGTGAGGGGGTATGGGGAGAAGGCAGGAACGGGGTACTGATTGAGAGTGATCAGCCATGATCGCATTGAATGGCGGTGCTGGCTCGAAGGGCTGAATGGCCTACTCCTGCACCTATTGTCTATTGTCTATTGATCTCCCGGTGGCTCAACACTTCAACTCCCCCTCCCACTCCCAGTCTGACCTTTCTGCCATGGGCCTCCTCCATTGTCATAGTGAGGCCCACCGCATATTGGAGAAACAGCATCTCATATTTCGCTTGGGCAGCTTAAACCCCAGCAGCATGAACATTGATTTTTCTAACTTCAGATAGTTCCTCTGTCCATCTCTTTCCCCTCCCCCTTCCCAGTTCTCCCTCTGCCTTCCTGTCTCCAACTACATCCTATCTTTGTCCCGCCCCCTCCCCTGACATCTTTCTGAAGAAGGGTCTCGACCCGAAATGTCACCCATTCCTTCTCTCCTAAGATGCTACCTGACCCGCTGAGTTACTCCAGCATTTTCAGCTACCTTCGATTTGTACCAGCATCTGCAGTTATTTTCCTACACAACTAGCCAATATCTTAATGGTTGGTGGGTAGGTGTAAGGGGCCAGATAGTCCACTCTGCTTGTCTTTCTTATAATCTGATGATTAGAACCACAAACAAACGTCCAGTCATCTCTTCTTGTTCCTGTATTCGATCAATAGAATTTATTTATTTTCCAGCTGCAACATTTCTAAATGTTATAAGGCAGTCCTGAAAACCTTCAGTTTGGATATTGGCATTCCAAATATCCAAGTGAAAGACAGGTTTATCCCACTCAGGAAAGGTGATCCTCCAGCCAACCCCTAAAAGGGCAAGTAGTCTAACCTGAGCCTGTGCGAGACAGCAGAAAGCAACCAGACATCTTTTCGGGTTGATTGTTCAATGTTCCAACAATGCATCGGAAAGGCTCGTATTTTTGTCACATCTTTCCGCATCTTGGGACATTCCAAACCAATTTCCTATCAAAGAAGTGCAGAGCACATTTGGGGGGTTTCTAATAATCTCAAAACTTCTCCATTTGAACATGTCTCAGCAGTTTAGTTTGGAGAAGCTGAAAGAGAGAAGACATCTGTCTGCATGTATCGGCTGCCGAGCTGATTTACAGAAATAACACTGTCTGTATTGTCATTCTGGATTAAATTAAACTATCAATGGAAATATATGTAGAAGTAGACATATTTGATGAGAAATCTCTAACCAAATAGGGTGATATTGTATTTATTGGCATAGGAATAATGCTGCATAATTCATAGATTGTTTTCAAATGAACAGGACTCACATTAATGTCATTTATGGTCTCTCAAATCCAGAATGCATCAGTGTATCAATGCAATGCTGCTTTCAGTGATAAGATTAGCAACAAGGAGAAATCGAACAAAGAAAATGTCACACTGCATCAAATGCATATTCTGGTTCATTGTGCAAATGCCTGTGGGCACTTTGCAGTATTCTTTTTTTAATTCATCCAAATATTTATTCTCTCACATTGTATAGAAAAACAATTGTATGCATGCTGGACATCAGCCTTTATGTTAAACTTAGGCTAATTTATTCTGTGAAAATTTCTGATTGTTACACCAGCATGTTTCCCGGAAAAATACACCAAACGGTATTCTTCTGGAAAGAAAATACGGGAATTTTCCAAGAGCACAAACAAGCCCAGAGGTGAGGCCACAAGTCTCATTATAGTTAAAAACAAGCGTCCTCTGGGTACCTACCTGCTGATCTTGAATGCAATATTCATGTTGCTTGCATATTGTAATATTTCAGGTGTGTGCGCAGCATTTGCTGCATTATTTAGAGGCTTTGGGGAATGTCACATAAACATGACTTGCACTTCTTAAGGGGGGAGATTAGACGGTAGGGCAAAGGACTCTTACATTTACGGGAAAGAAATGGCCAAGTTATAATACTCCATTATTCAGTGCTATTTTGGTGACAGTAGGTGCTGGTATGGGCAACTGACACCTTGAAAAAGTTAAAGACTCAATTTTCACATCTTTTTTTATTTCCTAGAGATTACTAAAGTTAAAAAAAATAAAATGTATTAATTAATTTAGGAGGTCAGGCCCTTAAACAGTTTAAGCATCATAGCCAGCAGCAGCAAGGTATGAAGTGCGTCGCACCACCATTTTAGCTGCAAGTAAAGCACAGCCATTATTTGACTTCAATTATTTTACAATACATTTACTATTCTGTTATTCGTTAAGTTGAATAAAAGGCCTTACAATTCATGTAGCTAAGCATTGAATTGAGGATCAAAGGCTGATATTGATTTTCCTATCTTGATTAACGTAAATTCCTTTCAGAAGTTTAGAACATCCAATAATTTAGACAATAGATTTTGACAATTTGTCCACTTTAATAATCTTACCATTTACACTGAATCGTAAAGTTTTTTCATATCTGTGTAAGTAGGTGAACCCTCTTGATAGCATAATTCCTGAATTTAGCCTGAATCGTTTGGTCTCTCGCTATCAGAGATATTCCCTTTGATCCATCCATCCACTTTCTAAATGACTGAAAACGGACTTGATTTTTTTTCTTACCCTATTCTGAGAAAGAGTTCCAACCCGAAACATTATCTGTTTCTCTTTCCACAAATGCTGCCTGACCTGCTGGATAAATTTGGGATTTTATAATTTTTGTCTTAATTTTGAATTTCTAGCATCTGCAATTTAAAAATAATTTTCAGTCTAGAATGTTTGTGCAGTCTGCAAGAAATATGAAATTCTACATACCTAAACGAAGTTGGAGTTGGGAGGTAAACTGAAGAGTTCAAGACTGTGAGTAGTAGATTTTTGTGATGTAAGGGTCTTGGGGAACATGCTTTAACAGTGAATAGATTGAACTAAGATTCAGATCATCTGCGATTTCTAAAAGCAGAATACTTTTTATGGGTGAATTATCCTCCTTCAATTCTTATGGTTGGATTGAGAATTTCTCCTTATTTTAACATTGGTGACATCAGAACCAGACCAGACATTAACAAGGATGTATGGAAAGAGGAGCAGGAGTAGGCCACCAACCCCGTCAAACCTGCTGAATATGATGCCACAGAAGCCTGTGGAGACCGTCACTGAGTATTTTTAAGGTGCAGATTGACAGATTCTTGATTAGTACAGATTTTCGGGGTTATAGGGAAAAGGCAGGAGAATGGATTTGAGAGGGAACGATAGATTGATTAGCTGAGTAGACTATGGGCCAAGTGGCCTAATTCTATCCTATAACTTTTGAACTTATGACAAGTTACACAAATCTTGGTCTGCATGTGGGCAGATGATGAATGGACAAACCCAGTTTTCAACAACCAACACCCTTATTCGAAACTGCCTGCACTTGTGAAATATCTTTCTAATGATCAGCAATTCCAGTGATGGGAATCTTTGAGACAAGCTGTTGCTTGTAGACGAGTGAAAAGAAAACGAAATGCATTTTAAATCGGAACCATGTGAAGGGATTTTTTCAAATCTCTTCATTTCTTTTGTACGTTGTGCATTTACATGCATTTTGTCACGTTGTAACTAAAAATGTTCCCAGCATTATTCGCCGCAGAAGTTGCACAATAAAGCATTGGCACGTAATAATAATAATAATAATAATAATAATATTCATTTATTGTCATTGCAACGAGTACAACGAAATTAAAAAATAGCCAATCCTGACGGTGCGTACAAACATATATGCAATAAATGCAAAAACAAATAAATACATAAATACAATTAAATACAATTATATTAAGTACAAGATTTTTTAACGGTGTTGCCTAGTGCAAAGGTAGTGTTCAGTTCTCGTATGGCCCTGGGGTAAAAACTGTTCTTAAGTCTGTTTGTTCGGGATTTGATCGACCTGAAACGTCGACCAGAGGGCAGATGAACAAACAGACGGTGGCCGGGGTGGGATGGATCTTTTATTATTTTGCCTGCAGGTAAAAAGAACAAAAGGCAAGTACGATCATTGTTTCTGATGTTGTTTATTAACATTGTTGGAAAATGTAATGTGGCTGGCAGAATAAGATAAGATCAAAGATACAAACAACAGTGATGCTCTGAACTGGAACTGTCAATGGAATTCATTGCTCGTGACTGCACCGATATAATATCCTGAATTATTTCCACACCTTAAGGATCAAATGTGTCTGGTGGAAATTGGATGGAGAAAGTGGAAGGGACAATGAGATAAAATAGAACACGGAACTTCGTATTTTTCTTACGTTTAACAGCTGTACAGAATCAGGGTGAAGAGTGACACTGTGTAAGTTTGTTTTTTTGCTAATAAATATCTCCCTTGCCACTCTATTTACCCCTCCCCTGCTAAACAAGCCATGTTTTTAAAAAAGACCTCAAATAAAATGGTAGGATGGAGTAACACTAACCTTCTGGGAGGCCCGAGAATCTTGCTAGCCAATGTATTAAGTCAGTCTCATCATTGTATTCTGGAATATGACATAAGTCACTGACGCTGAAAAAATTAGGTAAATCTTCACCTATTGCAGCAGTCTATACTTACTTCCGTAAGTATGGTGCACACCGTGCAGCAATAGTTAAACACATAAACATTTTCTTAAATTAACTATTACACCATTAAACTTAGAGAATGCTCACATTTCACACTGCTGGTTCTAAACATGTGATCAACAGGATATAGCAGTTGGCCATATTGACATTTATAGTAACAGGTTTCAACATACTCGTAGATGTTCCTATTCTCTGTAACCTTCATAATAGTCCTCACCTTCCACCCCATCAGCCAGCGTATACAACAAATTATCCTCCAACATTTCCGTCACCTCCAACGGGAACCCACCACTGCCCACATCTTCCCACCTCCTCCCCTTTCTGCTTTCCGCAGAGACCGTTCCCTCCGTAACTCCCTGGTCCACTCGTCCCTTCCTACCCAAACTACCCCATCCCCGGGCACTTTCCCCTGCAACCGCACGAGATGCAACACCTGTCCCTTTACCACCCCCCTCGACTCCATCCTAGGACCCAAACAATCGTTCCAGGTGAGGCAGAGGTTCACCTGCACCTCCTTCAACCTCATCTATTGTATCCGCTGTTCCAGATGTCAACTTCTCTACATCGGCGAGACCAAACGCAGGCTCGGCGATCGTTTCGCTCAACACCTTCGCTCAGTCTGCCTTAATCAACCTGATCTCCCGGTGGCTCAGCAACTCCCCCTCCCACTCTCAGTCTGACCTTTCTGTCATGGGCCTCCTGCAGTGTCATAGTGAGGCCCACCGCAAATTGGAGGAACAGCACCTCATATTTCGCTTGGGCAGCTTACAGCCCAGTGGTATGAATATTGATTTCTCTAACTTCAGATAGTTCCTTTGTCTCTCTCTTTCCCCTCCCCCTTCCCAGTTCTCCCTCTGTCTTCCTGTCTCCAACTACATCCTATCTTTGTCCCACCCCCCACCCCCCCCCCCCCCCCCCGACATCAGTCTGAAGAAGGGTCTCGACCCGAAACATCACCCATTCCTTCTCTCCTGAAATGCTGCGTGACCCACAGAGTTACTCCAGCATTTTGTGATACCTTCATAATAGTTCTGATAAGTTTGGTGCTTCTTGGATAACCAATGATATTAATTTCACAAAATGCTGGAGTAACTCAGCAGGTCAGGCAGCATCCCTGGAGAACATGGATAGGTGACATTTTGGGTCGAAAACCTTCTTCAGACTTTAGGTGCTGTTTTGCGTCGAGACACTTCAGTTACAACTATTGATGCAGTATCCTGATGCAGGGTGTTGACCTGAAATGTCAGCCATCCCTTTGCCTCCTCAGATGCTTCTTGACCCACTGAGCTCACTTAGCAATTTTTTTTTTTTAGCTCCAAATTCCAGCAACTGTAATTTCTTGTGTGTCCAACCTTAGTGCAATGGAAGGATATCAAACATCTCTGCCAAACCCTCCAAATGCATTTGTAGTCTAAGCAAATCAATTTGGTATCCTCTTCCACCCCAACATTCCCAGCATTGAGACCTGTATTACAGTCAGTCAGCTCAATTGCACAGACAACATTGTTTACAGACTCCGAGTGAAAGCACTCTATTCCGAGCTCTGGTACGGTGAGTGATTATTCCGTTGAACAGAAGAAAGGATTCAAAGACATTCTCAAAGCCTCCTTGAGAAAATGTAGCATCTCCATTGGCTCATGGGAATCTTTAGCCCAAGAATGCTCAAAATGGAGAAGCCGTTCATGGATGGCATTGAAACCTCAAGTCCATGCGTTAAAAGCACACAGAGTTTAACATACATTAGAGTGGGACAGTGGCTGAGTTACTGCGTCGCAGTGAAAGAGACTAGGGTTCGATCCTATGGGTGCTCTCTGTGTGGAGTTTGAACGTTCCTCCTGTGACCATATTGGTTTTCTCGAGGTGCTCCGGTTTCCTACCACATTCCAAAGAAGTGCAGGCTTGTCCGTTAAATGGCTTCTGTAAATTGCCCCTAATGTGTAGGATGTAAAAGTGCAATGACAGAGAACTAGCGTTCAGGTGATCAATGGCCGGCATGGAGTCAGTGGGCTGAAAGGCCTGCTTCCACGTCGTATGTCTAAAAACTAAAACTAAAGACAAAGCAATTGAAAGAGCACACAGTCTCTGAAACTACCTACTGTATCTGTTTTCCCCATGAGCACAATATAGCATATGACCTTCAAACTGGTTGTGGTACATGTATATCAATTTATTTTTCAACTAGACCCCTCTAAGTAGTAACATTATGTGAAATGTCAGGAACTTCTATTATCAAATATGGACAGTTACACTTTGGACCAAAGATGGAAATCCATCTGGGAAATTGGTCTGACTTACAAATGATAAATGTTGCTGCTTTTGTTCTGCTTGGCTTTTTCTCATAGAAACAGAAAATAGGTGGCCATTTGGCCCTTCGAGCCAGCACCGCCATTCATTGTGATCATGGCTGATCGTCCACAATCAATAAACCATGCTTGCTTTATCCCCGTATCATATCATATCATATCATATCCTTGATTCCACTAGCCCCTAGAGCTCTATCTAACTCTTTCATTGATCAATCCAGTGATTTGGCCTCCACTGCCCTCTGTGGCAGAGAATTCTACAAATTCACAACTCTCTGGGTGAAAAAGTTCCTTCTCACCTCAGTTTTAAATGGCCTACCCTGTATTCTAAGACTGCGGTCCCTGGTTCTGGACTCCCCCAACATTGGGAACATTTTTCCTGCATCTAGCTTGTCCAGTCATTTTATAATTTTATATGTTTCTGTAAGATCCCCTCTCATCCTTCTAAACTCCAGTGAATACATGCCTCGCCTTTTCAATCTTTCCTCATATGACAGTCCCGCCATCCCAGGGATCAATCTCGTGAACATAAGCTGCACTGCCTCAATTACAAGGATGACCTCCCTCAAATTAGGAGTCCAAAACGGTACCCAATACTCCAGATGTGGTCTTACCAGGGCCCTATACAACTGCAGAAGAACCCCTTTACTCCTATACTGAAATCCTCTTGTTATGAAGGCCAACATGCCATTACTTTCTTCACTGCCTGCTGTACCTGCAGCCAACTTTCAGTGACTGCTGTACAAGGACACACAGGTCTCGCTGCACCTCCCCCTTACCTAACCTGACACGATTGACATAATAATCCGCCTCCTTGTTTTTGCCGCCAAAGTGGATAACCTCATATTTATCTATATTATACTGCATCTGCCACGCATCTGCCCATTCACTCAACCTGTCCAGGTCACCCTGCATCCTCCTAACATCCTCGACGTGACTCACACAGAGTCAGTCTGATATGTAAGGTTTAGCCAACACTGAGCAAATACATTAAACAGTCAAGAACTGTACCCTAATTTCTCAAGAAAAACAAGGTATGAGGTTCCACTTTTCATTTAGTAATTGTATATTTGTTTAGAAAACCACCCACGCCAGATGCTTTATCATTTAAAGCACCAGAGTAATTTATCATTGCTTTATTGTCTTTAATTATCGTGCAGTCAGGATTTGCAGAATCAGGATCTGCAGGTTATTGTAGTTGTAACAATTATGTCAAGTCAGGACATGTGCAGTTCACGTAAGTTATTTGCATGTGGACTACTTTGCACTTAAATATAAACAGAAACCAGGGAATAGGCACATAATGTCCTTGTTTACCACACCACATAAAAGTAGATAGATTCCTCTAAAGTGAATTACAAAAATCTTGCTGGATTTGGATATGAAGTTGCATATTTGGTGCAGTTTTCGAGCTTTGTTGGCGATGTGTGATTCGTGATGGTTTTGTACCTTCTATCCTCAGACAAGCTGCAGCATGCAAGACTACATTTCCTGGAAGACTATTTTGATTATCCAAAGTTTTTCATTTTTCTTTCTTTGAGTCAGAGAGCATGGATACTCACCCTTCAGCCCAACTTATTCATGCCGACCAAGATGCCCCATCTAAGTCTAATTTAATTGTTTAGTTTATTGTCTTGTGTACCGAGGTACAGTGAAAAGCTTTTGATGCATGCTAACCAATCAGCGGAAAGACTATACATGATTACAATTGTGCCATCCACAGTGTACAGATACCCGATGAAGGGATAACGTTTGATGCAAGATAATGTCCAGTAAAGTCCGATTAAAGATAGTCCAGGGATCTCCAATGAGGGAGATAATAGCTCAGGACCGCTCTCTAGTTCTTGACAGGATGGTTCAATTGCCTGATAACAGCTGGGAACACATTGTCCCTTCATCTGGAGGTGTGCATTTTCACACTTCTGTACATCTTGCCTGATAAGCAGAGGGGAGAAGAGGGAGTGACCAGGGTGAGACTCATCGTTCATTATGCTGGTGGCCTTGCCGAGGCAGCATGAAGTGTAATGGAATCAATCGAAGGCAGATTGGTTTGCATGATGGTCTGCGCTGCATCCACAATTTCCTGCAATTTCTTGCGGTCTTGGATGGAGCTGTTCCCAAACCATACTGCGATGCATCCCAATGAAATGCTTTCTAAGGCGCATCTGTAGAAGTTGGTGAGAGTTGTTGCGGACAAGCTGGTCCATGTTTGGCCCATATCCCACTAACCCTTTCTTACAGTATCTGTGCTGCATGGCTCTACGACTCTATTTTCATATTCAAATCAAAAAATGAGTTCAAGTTTAGAATGATAAATGAGCTAAGGAGGGAAAGGGTGGAGGGGATTGGGGATGACGAAGGGGAGAAATAGGGAGAGAAAGATATCGGAGTCATCAATAGAGGAAGGAGAGAAAGGGGGAAAAAAAAGGAATGAAGAGGCGATTACCAATAAAGGAATGACTGACGTGGTCAGGACCACATACAAGGAGGGAGAAGTGACCAGCGGGAGAAGTGAAGGGCAGAATGGGAAGATTGTGATATTGAAATATGACTGTTCAAATGAAGGACAGATTTTACAAAGCAGATAGAAACCGATGTTGTAATGCACAAATGTTTACTTGACTTATGGTAAATTAGATCTGTTTATGCATCGACAAAATGTTTCCACAAGGCTCAGGCACTGTGGCGTCATGCTGTTTGTTTTTAAGATCTCTGAGCAAAGGTAAATTGTTTTTTTCTCAAAATATAAAACAAATTTTGGAAAAAAACAGATGAAGCAAGATTATGTGTTAAACTTGGATGATATCTAAGTTTCAAAATGATCTGTCATAACTCTGTATTTACACTTCATACAAACCTTTCTGTATCAAGGATGTTTTACACCCCTTCATAGCAAAGTATCTAATAACCCAGTTTTGCTTGCTTGTTTGCTCCTCTGTTTAAATTTGCTTTGGGAGCACTTTGCACTTGAAAGATTAGAACACAATGTAAACCGGTTCCTGGGAACAAGTTATATAATACTCTTGTACACGTAGCCACACAAAAACCGGATGGATTCCTCTAACATCTAAATTTCATCTTATAACTGTGCAGCCTTAAATCCAATTTTTTGTCTGAAGTGTTTGCTTTATCCTCATAAGCAGGTTCTCTCATAAGCTACAATGTGGAAGACCAATGTGAAAGATGATCTGTCATGACTTTTGTATGGCCATACCTCCGAATGGCCTAATTCTGCTCATATATCTATCTTATGGTCTTATGACTACATATCACATGACCACACATTATTCTTTACTCTTTCTTACATTGTTTATACATTTTACTTTGGACTTATACTCGTTAAATGTTTTCATGTATTTGTCCCCCAACCCCCCTGGGCACTAATTTGTTTTGGAAGCGTTCTCTTGAAGAGGAAGAATTCTCTTGAAAGATATCTTTCCTTTCAAGAAAATGTATCAGTGGCCTATTAGTCCAAGGACCTGGATCAATTTACAAAGAATAAAGGGCATATTTTAGACTTATTTTCACATTATTTTTGTTAAAAGTGATTTGAACAGACAATAAATCACACCTGTTAGCTTTAAAATAAAATTACGCTATGTTCTGAATTAATATTAATTATTAAGTCGACTAACAGAGGTTATATAGCAATCAAGACTAGGGAATATGGGTGATGTTATTTTGACTCCCCTGGTTCACAGTACTAAAAATAAGTGTAGCATTATTGTCTCGGTTGAGGCAAAGGTGTGCCTGGCCATACAAACTCAAGTTATATATTTCTCATCATGCATTTGGAGAGCATGAGAATGATGACTAAACAGGGTTTATTGTAATGAATGTTTATTTTACTGCTTAGAGGTGTCGATGGATAACATTAGATTGTCATGCTCAGCAAAACATGAGTAATTCTGCATTCAGTCCAAACAAATGTTGGGAATTTCCTGTTCCACTATCTGGAATTTCCCAAATCCCTAAGCGATTTTTGCTGGAGAAATCCAGACTCCAATCTTGCTACTCTATCATTATGGATTTCATAATTTCCTGTACCTCATGTTTTCCATGAATAAGATTGCCAATCAGTATTAAATTTTAGAGTCCATTCCAACTTCAGAAATTTGCCACTGCCTTTCGACCCTCAGTCTCCATACAAGTTCTCCAAGAGCATTTGAAGACGTTGTCTCATCCTCCTTAATTCTTCGCAATCCAGTATGTGCTTTCAAAGGCATTACTCACAATCTGTACTTCCAAAGGTTGAGGGGATTTTAGCTGGAGCAGTCATGCCGGAAGCATATCCAATCCGCGAAACGCAGACGAAGGAAGCAACCTGCACAGTGTGGGTTCCAAGTGATCCTGCCACTGAATAGGAAGCCTTGCTGGAGGAAGGGACAAAGGAGAAATGCCCTGTATTTACAAAGATAACATCAATAAAGTAATTCACTTTAACCTGTTGATGGAAGCAGCAGTAGGCCACAGTCATACAACATGGAAATGGTCCTCTCGGCCCATCATGTCCTCACCAAGGAATGGGCACCCATCCGCATTAATCTTCCATCTTCCATCATTTGGCCCATAGTCTTCTGTATATCGGCAATTTAAGTGCCTATCTAGATTTTGTTTTACATGCTGTCAGATGTTCTACTTCCACCAATCCCTCCCGTAGATTATTCGAGGCACTTACCACTCTCTGGGTAAAACAATACCCTCAGATCCCCTGTAAATATCTAACCTATCCCCCAAATCCATGACTTTAAGTTTTATTTATTTACAATGAGGGGAATATTTCCTTCTGTCAACCCTACATCCACCCTTTGTAGTTTTCTATACACCAATCTCATCCCCTCTCAACCTGCTCCACTTCAGGGAAAAACAGACTTTGTCTCTCTCCTCAGAACGGAAAAAAATTCCTTCTCAGACAAAGTCCTGGCACATTTCCTCTGCACTCTCTCCAGCGCTATCATGCTGTGGTGACCAGAACTGCACACAGTTCTCCAAATTATATCTGACCTATGCTTTATAAAGCTGGAGCACAATCTTGGGACTCTGAGGAGAGAACATCTCCACAAGCACAACTAGAGAATGAGGAGAATTAAGGAAGGAGATGGGGTCTTTGAAGAAAGTTGGGTCTGGTAACTTGGAAACAGTCCATGTCACAAGTAGGTTCACAAAGTCTGTCTCAGTTCCCATCACATTCTAGAGATGGTGTGGAATCCCGAGAAATCATCTCATTCCAAGAAGGCTCAAGAGTGGGTGGATGGACTAACAGTGTAGAGCGTGTTAGATGGATGATTTTTTTTGTTTAGAAATACAGCATGTAAACAGGCCCTTCGGCCCATTCAGGCCGACCATCGATCACCCATTCACACTATTTCTGTGTTATTCTGCTTTCTCATCCTCTTGGATTTCAACTTCGTAAATCCATGCTGACTTGGACCGATCCTGTTACTACTATCCAAATGTGCCGCTATTACATCCTCCAATCCACAGAAACTGATCCCGAATCTATAGAACATTGGAAAATTATCACCAATGCGTCCACGAATTCTAGAGCCACCTCCTTGAGTACCCAGAGATGCAGACCATTAGGCCCTGGGGATTAATCAGCCTTTAGTCCCATCAGTCTACCCAACATGATTTCCTGACTAATGCGAATTTCCATCAATTCTTCCGTCACCCAAGGTGCTCTGTCCCCTAGTACATCTGGGAGATTGTTTGTGTCTTCTTTTGTGAAGAACCAAAGTACCTGTTCAACTCGTCTGCCATTTCCTTGTTCCCCATAATAAATTCACCTGTTTCTGTCTTCAAGGGACCCACATTTGTCTTAACTATTTTTTTCCTCTTCACATACCTAAAGATGCTTTTAATATCCTCCTTTATATTCTTGGGTAGCTTATCTTCGTACTTCATCTTTTCTCCCCATATTGCCTTTTTAGTTACCTTTATCTTTATCTTTAAAAGTTACCTAATCCCCTGGCTTCTCACTCATCTTTGCAATATTTTTTGTCTTCTCTTTTATTTTTATACTGTCCTTGACTTCCCTTGTCAGTCATGGTTGCCTCATACTCCCCTTAGAATCTTTCTTCCTCTTTGGAATGAAATGATCCTGCATCTTCTGGATTATTCCCAAAAATACCTACCATTGCTGTTCCACCATCATCCCTGCTAGGGTCTCTTTCAAGTCAACTTTGGTCAACTCCTCCCTCATGACTCCATAGTCCCCTTCATTCAACTGCAATACTGACACTTCTGATTTTACCTTCTCCCTTTCAAATTGCAGATTTAAACTTATCATATTATGGTCACTACCTCCTAATGGTTCCTTTACCTTGAGTTCCCTTATCAAATCCGGTTCATTACACAGCAGTAAATCCAGAATTGCCTTCTCCCTGGTAGGCTCCAGTACAAGCTGCTCTAAGAATCCAACTCGGAGGCAATCTACAAACTCCCTTTCTTGGGGTCCAGTACCAACCTGATTTTCCCAGTCTACCAGCATGTTGAAATCTCCTATAACCACCGTAGTATTACCTTTGTAACATGGTATGGCTACTTTGAAGATGTTCTCCTCCTCTCTCAGACGAGAGTTCTGCAACACCCTCTCTGGCTGTTCCCCCTCTGTGATGCCCCCTGCACTCCGACTCAAAGATACTAGAGGAGCAAGATAGACCACTCGACTCTAAAAACCGTAATAGGTCATGGGTAAATTTCAGCGCCATTTTTGTAGGCAGATACTGTGTGCTCGACTGGGTAGTGTTCACAACACTCTGCGATTTCCTTGTATATAAAATGTTTGTAAACAATTATTTTTGTTCATCGTCTTGGATAAGTTGATAGTTGACATTTATAACTATTTCTTGAAGAGTTGCTGCTTCGTGATCTTTAAACCTTGGATGTTACTGATTGAATATTTGCACTCGAGATCCACTCTGTCTGTATCAGGCCAATTGATTATATTTTTAATGAACTTTTGCGCACTACTCTTCAGTGTACGCGATTTCAACCAAAGATACTAGAGGAAGTATCACAAAATGCTGGAGTAACTCAGCGGGTCAGGCAGCATCTCAGGAGAGAAGGAATGGGTGACATTTCGGGTCGAGACCCTTCTTCAGACTGATGTCAGGGATATATTGGAAGATACCAGAGGAGCAAGATGGGCCACTCCATCGAAATCGCCCATACTGAAGTGTAATACTGTAGTGCCATTTTGGATCCTTACCAAGTCACCCACATTAACAACCTTGAGAAGGTCCAGATGAGAGCTGCCAGAGTTGTAACCGGTGACTATAGAAAGACCAGTAGTGTCACAGAAATGCTTCATGAACTCAAATGGGACACCCTCCAAAGACGCCGTATAATATCCAGGCTTACTGCAGTCTACAAAGAAACCCACTCATTAGCTCCATCCAACATGGCCCATCTTTCATACAGTCAGAACAATAGACCAGGAACTCGACTAAACCAATCCTTGAATTATATAACCATCAAGACCAACAAAGACTGTTTCCACTACTCGCTGTACCCCAGAACCATCCCTGTTTGGAATCCTTTGCCACCGCATATAAAATCTGCTGCTGATAGGAAATCTTTTAAACTAGTTACTTGCAAACACAAAATTTTAAATCTGCAACTGCATGCATGAAGGACTGCACGTTTATAGCCCAACAGCCCCATACTGTACTCCCTGTACACACATGACTGTGTGGCCAGGTTCAGCTCAAACTCCATCATCAAGTTTGCTGATGACACTGTGGTGGGCCGGATCTCCGACAACGATGAGAAGGCCTACTGGGAGGAGGTGGCTGATCTGGCACTCTGGTGTCGGGACAATAGCCTCCTCTTGAATGTCAAAAAAACTAAGGAGCTGATTGTGGACTTTAGAAGGGCTCAACATCCAAGGACGTACACGCCACTGGAAATAAATGGGTCTACTGTGGATAGGGTGAGCAGCTTTAAATACCTGGGAGTCCACATCAAAGAGGATCTGACATGGACAACACACATTGCTGCACTGGTGGGTAATGCAAAGCAGTGCCTTTACCACCTTAGACAGCTGAGGAAATTCAGAGTGTCTCTGAGGATCCATCAATGTTTCTACTCTGGGGCTGTATCTCTGATGATCCTTCAATGCTTCTACTCTGGGGCTGTAGAGAGCATCCTGTCTGGCAACATCACAGTCTGGTTTGGGAACAGCTCTGCCCTGGACAGGAAGGCCCTGCAGAGTAGTGCGTTTGGCAGAACGCACCATGGGAACTACACTCGCCCCCCTGCAGGACCTATACATCAGGAGGTGCAGATCAAGAGCAGGCAAGATTATGAGGGACCCATACCACCCCAGCAACGGACTGTTCCAGATGCTACGGTCAGGCAAACGCCTCCACTGTCACGCTGTGAAAACGGAGAGGATGAGACGGAGTTTCTTCCCACAGGCCATCAGGACTGTCAACTATTATAACTCCAGGGACTACATTTTCTTTTCTGTATTAATTTTAATTTAGATGCTATAATTGTGACTTTTTTTGCACAATCCGCAGGCATTGCCACTTTCATTTCACTGCACATCGTGTATGTGGCAAATAAAAACTTGACTTGAGTGTCAACAAAAGGCAAGTGCGCAACGCCCGCCATTTTAGTAAGCAAAACCTGCCGCTCGCTCTGCCTCTCTCAGTGTAATCAGTGTTTTGGGGGAAACAGTGTGCGTGATGATACCATAAAGATCCAGAATATATCTCATCTGTCCATTCACAGGTTTTTGTTCATTTTTCTTTTAAAATGTTTCTGCAAGTATCTGCTTACTAAAATGGCGCCGTGACGCAGTACGGTTTTCAGGGTCGAGCGGGTCTACCGTGTTCTGCTCTGTTATCTTTGATTTCGACGGATTGCGAATGTGTGTGGGTAGTCCGTGATTAAATCATCCCCCCTCCCTCCCTCTCCCCCCTCCTCCCTCTCCCCCCTCCTCCCTCTCCCCCCTCCTCCCTCTCCCCCCTCCTCCCTCTCCCCCCTCCTCCCTCTCCCCCCTCCTCCCTCTCCCCCCTCCTCCCTCTCCCCCCTCCTCCCTCTCCCCCCCTCCTCCCTCTCCTCTCCCCCCCCCTCTCCCTCTCCCTCTCCCCCCCTCCTCCCTCTTCCTCTCCCTCTCCCTCTCCCTCTCCCCCCCTCCTCCCTCTCCCCCCCCCCCCCTCATTGACCCCATCGTCCACAGTGTCATGGTCGAGGCAGCAGCAGGCGCAGGCAAGAAGAAGCTGCCGCCATCAGAGGACATCAGTCTGAAGAAGGGTCTCGACCCGAAACGTCACCCCATCCCCTCTCTCCTACCTCGATGCCGCCTGACCCGCTGAGTTACTCCAGCATTTTGTGATGCCTCAGTCAGTCAGTCAGTCAGTCAGTCAGTGGACATCCTGGCCGGTTGCCCGCTTTCTTCGCATCGACCGTTGAAATTTGAAAGCTTGCAATTTGCTGCCTGACCCGCGCTGAGTTGCTCCCGCATTTTGTGCTTTGATTTCGACGGAGTTGGTCCATCTTTGATCCTCTGGTATCTCTACTACTCGTTGACTGTCTCTCTTCATGCCTCCAGTTTCCCCGTCTCCCCTGATTCTCAGCCTGAAGAAGGTTCTCGACCCGATCCGTTACCCATCCATTTCTTCTCTCCAGAGATGGTGCCCCTGACCAGCTGAGTTACTCCAGCGTTGTGTGTGCTGTGCTCTGCTCTATTATCTTCGACTGTGTGTCTTCTTACAAGTTGCCCAGGGCTCCTGGAACCCGCATCTTTGTTTTCTTCTGTGTGCAGGGCGCCGGGGCGACACTTTAATGCCGTCTGTCTGGGTGCACACTCCAACAAATGATCATCCTAGACAGTGTGGTCCCATGGACAACCGCCCCATCACACAATCCCGTTATCAAAATAAGAATGATCATGGCAAGACTGCAGGTGCTGGTACAAATCGAAGGTATCACTAAATGCCGGAGTAACTCAGCGGGTCAGGCAGTGACTGTCAAGAGAGAAAGGATGACTTAATCGTCAGCACATAACATTTGGGGATCCATACTTTCCAATGAAATACACCTCCTCTTATATTCCCAGTGCACAAACATGCATTAATCTTGAACTACTGGAGGATGCTGTAGCATTGTGCTGTAGCACAAACGTGCATTAATCTTGCACTACTGGAGGATGTTGTAGCATTGTGCTGTAGCACAAACGTGCATTAATCTTGCACTACTGGATGATGCTGTAGCATTGTGCTGTAGCACAAACGTGCATTAATCTTGCACTACTGGAGGATGCTGTAGCATTGTGCTATAGCACAAACGTGCATTAATCTTGCACTACTGGAGGATGCTGTAGCATTGTGCTGTAGCACAAACGTGCATTAATCTTGAACTACTGGATGATGCTGTAGCACAAACGTGCATTAATCTTGCACTACTGGAGGATGCTGTAGCATTGTGCTGTAGCACAAACGTGCATTAATCTTGAACTACTGGAGGATGCTGTAGCATTGTGCTGTAGCACAAACGTGCATTAATCTTGCACTACTGGATGATGCTATAGCATTGTGTTGTAGCACAAACGTGCATTAATCTTGCACTACTGGAGGATGCTATAGCATTGTGTTGTAGCACAAACGTGCATTAATCTTGCACTACCGGAGAATGCTGTTTCATGTTTTTTTCCCCCATGATTTTGCAATCAGCCGTGGGGCGGCAGCAGGAAGTAGACTTGCTTCGTTGCAGAAATCTCATGGCTGTGATTGAATCCCCCTGGACACACTGATGCGAAAGCCTGAACGTTTCATTGAGCAGCAGTGTAGACTCCGCCCGTGCTAGCAGTCAAGAAACTGACAGCAAAGGAGGAAATCCTGGCCGGTTGCCCACTTCTCCGTGCATTGAAACAGCTGCTTGCAATTGCACTTGCACCAACAAGCGGCCGTGGGCTCGGCCTGCCCTTGCTGTTCGGTAGGTTTCTCGCTCCTTGTTCGGTTTTATTGTCAATGCATTCTGTTTTTTTGTTTTTTTTTGGCTGATGCGACTGAAAACAAAGAAAGTTGGACACAAAATGCTGGAGTAACTCAGCGGGACGGGCAACATCACTCTGGAGAGAAGGTGACGTTTAGGGTCGAGGCTCCTCTTCTATCCAGAGATGGTGCCTGACCCGCTGAGTTACTCCAGCATTTTGTGTCTATCTTCGTTTTAAACCAGGTCCTTTCTACACAAAGAAAGTTGATGCGGTTCGTCGAGGAGAATCTGTGTGTTTTGTCTTTTCAACGTGACTATTTTGTCAGCACGGACCACGGTTTCTCCACCCCATTAACCCTATCCCTACCCTCTAATTCCCTCTATACTTTCCCAAATTCCTTTTAGTTTTCCCCATCCCCTCCCTGTTGTTTTTCTCTCTACCAGACCCCCCACCCCGTTCTCCCCTCTTGTCTCAAACCTGCCGTCGCTCTTTTGCTTCTAACTGCCTCACGCCTTTTCTCGTCGGGACTCCAACATCTTTCTCATTGTGTAGCTTAAACCGAAGATGGACACAAGATGCTGGAGTAACTCA
Organism: Rhinoraja longicauda; assembly: GCF_053455715.1. Lineage (NCBI taxonomy): Eukaryota > Metazoa > Chordata > Chondrichthyes > Rajiformes > Arhynchobatidae > Rhinoraja > Rhinoraja longicauda. The sequence continues at coordinate 17,110,683 of NC_135984.1, read as the reverse complement.
GCGAGACAGGCAGCATCTCTGGAGAGAAGGAATGGGTGATGTTTCGGGTCCAGACACTTCTTCAGACCGGTCACCCATTCCTTCTCTCCAGAGATGCTGCCTGTCCCACTGAGTTTCTCCAGCATTTTGTGTCTATCTTTCTCTCATTCCCATCCGAACACGAGCACCATCTGCTCACTTCCCTACAATGCCCTCTCTTTCCCAACAACGATCCCTCTCTCTCTCTCTCTCTCTCTCTGCCTTTAAACATCTTCACGGTTCTTCCATGGGATACACAATTTGCGTTATAATCCTCTGCTGCCTCCTTGCCTTTGAATTTGTCATTTCTAAATCTTCAAACATTGTTCATATTGCTTTTTGATCTATTTGTTTTTCATTTCTAATTGTAAGCCCCTGCCTCTGATGCTAAGCGATATGTTTTTCAGTTGGCCATGGGGGTAACTGTTGTGCTAACTTCCATCGCTAATGCCAAGTTATGTGTTTTTGAATGTGGGTTTTTGACACTATGTGCAATTCCATTGTGCTAATAGCAATGAATGCCACAAAGGATCGAAATGTGTCTGAAAGAAGCTGGAGCCTTAAATAATTTATTAAATGTGGGGTTTTTTTAAAACTCTTTGTGATGGTGACGTCTCGGAGTGCCAGTTTTGTGTTACAGTCCTGGTTGGGATGGGAGGTCACCAGAAGGGACATGACCTCAGTACTTGAACTTGTCTTGCAGTTCCCGCAGAACAATCTGTTACATGGCACCTCATTTGTTTGCCAACAAACAGAATGTAATATGCAGCCATAAGGACGAGTCGTGGCACAGTGGTGTACCTGGTTGAGCCGCTGCCTCGGTCCCAGAGACCCAGGTTCAATCCTGACCTCGGTCGCTGTCTGTGTTGATTTTGTATGTTCTCACTGTCACCATGCAAGTTTTCTCTGAGTGCTTCAGTTTCCTCTTGCATCCCAAAGATGTGTGGGTTTGTAGGTTAATTGGTAACTGTAAATTATCCCCAGTGTGTAGGGGAGTGGATGCGAAAGTGAGATAACATAGAATTAATATGAATAACTACTACTATTAGTCGGCATGGACTTGGTGTATACTGTATTTCTAAACTAAAGCTCTCCGACTTCACCAGTGGGGTGAACATTGCCATTAGAATGATTATCAGGACAGAGGAGAAATGGATAGCTCAGCAAGACATAACACCATCTCTGTATCCAGTCTGAAGAAGGGTCTCGACACGAAACGTCACCCACTTCTTCACTCCAGAGATGCTGCCAGTCCCGCTGAGTTACTCCAGCATTTTGTGTCTATATCTAAGTCAGCTGTCTAGAGCAGATGAGATAAAGTGAGGTTACGCTATGTCACATGAGACTAGGCAGTGCTGCAAGAGGCAGACCACATGCAAACTTCTCAACTGCACAAGGATGACTTTGCACCTTATCTGTAAAGGAAAATATTTTTTTTAATGGATGGGCACAAGAAAATTAATATTAAAATCAAATGTGATAAGAATGACTTAAAGGGGAAAAGAGAGGTAGAGAGTTAGTGCAGGTAGAAAATTTCAGTGTTCAGGAGCTTGTCATAGGAAGACTTGAGTGCTTGTGAACACTTTAAATTTGAAATGATCAAGGTCAGATGAGAGCAGAGATATCACAAAAGTTTGTTGGGATCAACCTGATCTTGCAAATGGGATGAGAATGTTAAATCATAGCAAAAGTAGATTATCCACAGAGGTGATGGTTTGGGTAATACAAAGGTTATAATACAAAGGTATAACCATAAGTTAGGTTATTGTCTGACACCCCATTGCGGACATTGGACTTTGTCAATAGAGCTGGTGCTCTACAATGCTGAGAATTATATTCTACACTCTGTATCATCCCTTTTGCTCTCTCTTTGTACTTGAGTCGAAAGGGTAACTCGGTTGAAAATAGGCACCATAAGAATCAATGTGGTCATCTACAGTATGTGTGAACCACAGAAGATAGATGAGGTCTTAAATGAATATTTCTCACCATAATTATTGTGGAGAAGATCATGGAAGTTATGAGGAAATGAATAGTGATGTCTTTGAATATATCTACATTACAAAAGAGGAGGTGCTGGGTGTATTAAAGTTTATTAAGGTGGATAAATCCCCCCCCCTCCCCCAAAAGTATATCCTACAACATTGTGGTAAGTCCAGGAAGAAATTGTAGGAGCCCTAATAGAGATATGTGTATCATCTTCAACCATATATGAGGACCAAATAATGGCAAATGGAATTTAACTCTGACAAGTGCAAAGTGTTGCACTTGGGTAAGTTAACCCAGGACAGGACATACTCAGTAAATGATAGGGCCCTGGAGCGTGTTGTTGAACAAAGAGACCTGGGGGTAACAGGTACATAGTTTCCTGAAAGTGGAAACCATAGTTAGATTAGCATGCTTTTGGGATGCTTGCCTTCATCCGTCACAGCACTGAGCACAGGAATTGGGAAGTCATTTCTGCTCATCCAGCAAGAGGAAGAATGTCATTAAGCTGGAGCCAAAAATATTCATGGGGATGTTACCCAAGATGTTGGACAACTTGACAGAATAGGCTGGGACTATTTTCCTGGAGTGTAGAAGAGCTGAGGGAGTGATATGATAGAGGTATATAAAATGTATATATAGAGGTATGAGTGCCTTCAATAAAGAACATAGTACAAGGTGAGGGGAAAGGTTTAAAAGGGAGGGAACTTCATGGAATGAACTGCCAGAGGAAACTCTGGAGGGGATACAATTGCAAAGTTTCTAAGACATTTAAACAGGTACATGGGTAGGAATAGTTTAAAGGGTTATGGAGTGAACGTTGACAAATGGGACAAACTAAGGTAGACAACTTGGTCTGCATGAATGAGTTGAGCTGGAGGACCTGTTTCTGTGCTGTATAACTCCATGACTCGGTGAGTAAATCATTGATATTGTGTAAGTCAATTCATTCTGTCCCCAGAGAAATTCATGGAGTCAGTGGTTTTTACAATGGAATTTGTGGTGGTGGAACACGACAATAAATCCTAATTGGTAATATATTGGGAATAACGTCTATGTATTTAATACTCAGTGCAGATAAGGAGTCTGCAGAACTGAGCCCAGAACCCAGGCCACAAAATGATGGCGTGGGAGTGGGATGGTGGGAGTGGGATGTTGCAGGTAATGGAAACTTCAGGTCACCCCTGTGGACTGAATGCAGGCGTTCCATAAAGTGATCACCCAATCTCCATTCTGGTTTCACATTGAGGAGGAATACACTGGACTGGAAGAAGTGTAAGTAATTTGGAAAGCTGGTTTGTGTCTCTGGATGGTGGAAAGGGAAGCGGTGACAGGACAAGTGTTGCTTGACTATCATCATAAGGGGAAGTACTTTAAGGTCAGGGTTATAGGTGGGAATGGAACAGTAGAACAGTCCCTCCAACATGCTGAGAGGGGAAGGTGTGTCCGGTGCGAGTGTAGCCTTTGCAGTTTCTCTGTCGTTGAGCACCATTCCCGAAGCTTAGATATTTGGAAGGTCATGACTCGGGCTTCTGCAGGTTCAGTCCTTGCATCCCTCAGTGACCTAGGATGTATTTGGCTTGGGGGATTTATCCATCAGAAGCAGAGCAAGCCTTTTCAATAGCTCCACTTTGCCATCCAAAATTCCTCCACCACAAACCCCATTGCCAAAACTATTGACCCCATCTGGATTTAACCTATCCTGAATTATAATTTCACCCTCCTCTCCTGTATACCCTCATGCTTGGGATATTCCAATGTCAAGCACTCTGTATCTTGGCCATGTCCTTTGCCTCTATGAGTAAATTTCCTTTTTGCTCTCCAATTTGCCCCACTTCTCCTTTTACAACTCTTTCCCTGTTAAAACTCCAAAAATTATATTTTTGGATTCCATTTTTATGCTTGTTCCCAATCTTTTCTCTCTGCGTCTTATTTCATTTTCCATCAGCTCTGTGAAATGTCATTTATCATCGATTAGAAGTTTGAAGTTTCAACATGTCACTGAATATTCAGACAAACTTGTACAGATGCACTGGAGAAAGTATCTTGACTAAGTATCCTACACACAGGAGGCAGCAGATAGTGGTGGACTCAGCCCAGTCTATCAAGGACACTGAACTCCCCACCATTGAAAGTATGAGGTGTTGCCTCAAGAAGGCAGGATCTATTAGCGAGGATTCCCCACCATCTTGGCCATGCCCTCTTCTCACTGCAATCATTGGACAATGGTGTTTTATTGTTACATGTGCAAATGCATGGTGAAATTCCTTTTTGTTTCTACGTGCAGTTCAGTAAAGTATTGCCATACCCCAATCCCCAATTAGCAAAGTGTACAGAAATAGTCCACTGAGACTGCATGCAAGTGGTGCCAGATTTTGGTGCCTTTCCAACTCTGTGCACTTTGTCTTGTGGAGTGGAGCCCAATCCAAGCAAGTCCCAAGCTGCTGCGGGTCTCCAGCCATCTCCTTTGTCTGATCGCCTAGCGAACCGATGTCCTTCTCCTCGCCAGTCCACCGGGGGTGCCTCCCGCAGCCCACCTTGAGGGCGTGGAAGACAAGACCCCAGTTCACATTCCAACCGGCCTTGCTTCTCACATCCTTCATCGTCAGCTCCCTCTGGGCTGAAACCAGTTTCAGGAACAGCTACTCTGCTACAGTTATCAGGTTCTTGAACTGACCTGCACACCCCTAACCCTACCTCAGTGGATGGACCATTCCTTGCATTACCGTGGACTTGATTGCTCGATGTGTATTTTTGTACAAATGTCTTGTTTTTGCTGTCTTTTTCTCTTTGCTGTGTTATAAACATTGTGTAATATATGTACACGTTAGGTTTTAGAGTGTAATCTGAGTTCAATTGCCTGTGATTTTCAAGCAAGATTTTGACTGTGTCTGTACATCACTGTACTTGTGCTAATGATAAACTTGACTTCATCGACTTGCCTTGACTCGACTTGAATCTCGTGTTTATAGCTTGGCATCGGTGGTGTGCCTTTTTTTCTGCTTAGTTTTAGTTATTTATTGTGCTCTGGGTTTAATTTCTGATGAGGCATTGGACTATGGCCTCGACAGTAGTATTTAAAGTAAAATAATGGCAACTTTTGCCCATGCTTATATTTAGTGCATAGCAAAAGCAAGCTCCCTTTTAAAAACTACCTCTTATGTTTTCATGTTTTATGCTTTATTCTTAATTATTTACTCTACGTTCGTGTTGTTACTTGCGAGCGGAGAACCAAGGCACATTCCTTGTATGTTTACATACTTGGCCAATAAACTTATTCAATTTAATTCAATAATAAGTTCAGGCTGTCCGAGGACTGCGAAATGCACCATTTCATTGTTTCTTTTTCATAATACTCTGCTTTAAAAAGCTAAGCAGCGAAACTTAGGTTTAACAAGTCATGGCATTGGAATCAATACCTATTCAAGTGGGGCACTCATTTTTACTGTTTACTTTCTTTTTGGTACATTTTTTTGAAGATGCAGAAGAGTAATGGGTCATGATGCATCCAAACTCTAAAACAGAGAAAATGTTTGAATCTGTCAGACTTTCTCAAGAACTTATGCCCATTTGTGAGTTGGTCAGTAACTGTTCCAAGTGAAATATTTTTTTGTCTCATTCGCATCCCTGATATAATTGGATTGATCGTAGCTGGAATTATTTCAAATAAACATTGCAGGGTTGAAATTCTATTTATAACTAGTGAGGTTTTGCTCTCCTCTCTTGAGTTCCTCTCAATTCTTGTCATTGTCTTTGGACCTCGTGTACATTTGTCGACATATTTTCTTGAATAGATAACTTGGAAAATAATTGACTTCGAAGCCACATGAAGGAAAACCACCATGAGTTGTCTCAAGATTTGGGGCTGTAGGTTTTCTGTGCAATTAATTTATTTTGCCAATACTCTACAAGTTATTCACTGTGTTGCATTGATCTTTTGAAATATTTGTTTAAAGAAGCAATCTTCGTTGTATTTCAAAAAACACCCGCTTGGGGATAGGGAACATAAATGGAAAATTGGCACAGAAGCACCTACTGTTTCTATCCTTTGCTAATATGATAATTGTGTAGGCTATGCATTCGATGCGGTATTAAATTCTGTGGCTTCCCTTTAGATTAAGACACAGTGTACAGTTTGTGCTTTATTGCTACCTGATAAAACCATGTCCTTAGCAATCAGCTTAGGGAGTTTATGATGGGAATTTCCAACCTATTAATATAGAAGGCAGTAAAACTATCTCTTCAACTTTCAGGATGAATAATCTTGTTTCCCAAAGGAAGTTTAAAACGGATATAACTTATGTCCAAAAAATTCCAAATGAAAGTGAAGCATTAACTCCACACTCCAAAAACGGTTCTCTCTGGCGCTGCATTCGCTGTAAGGCAGCAACTCTACCGCTGCGCCACTGTGCCGCCCTAAACTTGGCACATAGGGACTCAACTGTTTAAAATAATCTGCCATACCAGAAGATAGACACAAAATGCCAGAGTAACTGAGTGGGTCAGGCAGCATCTCTGGAGAAAAGGAATATGTGATGTTTTGGGGAGAGGAAAACTAGAGGTATGGAAATGTTCAGAAAAAATCAGAGCCAGCACCAATGAACAAGGAAAGGTGGAGCCCGCAATGGTCCATTGTTGGCTGCGGAAGAGGTGATAACGAAGGGTTGTATGGATGCAAACAGTGGAACTAGCAGGATGACTAGGGTGGGGAAAGGGAGGAGGGGAGGAAGGAAGGAATGCAAGGGTTACTTGAAATTAGAAATATTGATTCTCTAATGGTGTAAACTAGCATCTGTAGTTCCTTCTTACACAATCTGCCATTCCAGTCTTGCATTTCCAAATTTCCAGTATTCAGTTAATCATAATTTTTCTCACTCCTACTCTTGCATTACTCGTATATCTCTTCCCACCTTTATCTCCACCAGACATACTTTCACCACCCACTCCCCACCAACACTTGGCCCATTTAATGTCTGTTGCTCTCTGCCCTAACAGACATTCCCTTGATCTCTCACCATGACTCAATCCTTGCACAAAGGAAGATGGGTGTGGATGTTGGAAGTCAACCATCCTCACCTGAAGATTCACACAGAGCAATTTCTCAGACTCAACCATCTTCAACCGCTTCTTCAAACTGACCTGCTGCCCTCCGACTGCGGGGCTTAAAGCAGCCAGATTAAGACTGCGGTTCAGTTTGCTACTGGATTGTAATTAGTAGGAATACGACATTCACACCAGACCTTGCAATACAATTCCCATCCACCACAGCCGGCAACTCCTGATACACCCGAGTTCCAGACCAAGCCAGAAAACCCAGTGCCTCTCAGGAACTCCTATGTAACTGCTGGCACATGGCTCAATCGATCCAGTCACTAGTTTTGACCTCTAAATTGCCTGGTGCTAATGAAGATTTCCATCACCCCGAGCATTTATATCTCACAAGAACATCTCACTCGCCGTCCAGAATGAACCCTTGTGGAATTTAATATTTTATCTTCACATGCGGGGGGGAAGGCGTTCATAACCTTGAATATGGTAATTACATTAAAAACCAGTTGCGTTTCACACAGATAGTATGTCCTCATTTGCCAATGACCCTGCCTGATAATGTGGTTTTTGTTCCTGTGGAAAACATGACACATCATCACACAGTACAAAGCGAATTTACAGAAAACTCTGCTTTAAGTGTCGAATAGGGAGATTTAAAGTGAAATTACTTTGTTCATTATTCTTGGTTAAGATGAGGAAGAGGCGCCTAATTTTGCATTCCACGCATAAACAGTGCATCTCATTGAATAAAGCAAATGTTAATAACTCTATGAATACCATTTCTTATCATAAAATGATAGATATTGTATGAAGAGTGTCAGCAGTGTATAATTATTGTGTACCAACAACAGCTGGTTGCTGCCTGTAAACACAATAACACACAGATAAGTATAAAATAGTAATACAATAAATTAATAACCATAATACTGTGAGAGGAACCATAAGATGCAAAACTGAAGTTCGTACCAAAGATACAGCCCACAGAAGATTATAGTTGTAAAGGTTAGTGTTATGTAGTGTTCAAGAGCCTGATGGTTGTTGGGAAGAAGTTGTTCATTAACTGAGTGATCAGTGTTTTAGGGTTCCTGTTCTTTCTTCCCGATGGTCAGAGCAAGATGAGAGTCTTCAACTTCCTGGTTGTGTATATCTCTGTAGGTCTGCTCTGGATCCAGCACATCGATGTAATTTCAAATAAAGGAAAGCTCATCAACGCCTCTACTTGGAAGATTGAGGAGCTTTGCATTGAGGAATACTCTATTGAATTTCTGAAGTGTACTGATTGGTAGACAATGCCTGGTCCATCGCAGATATTGATTTCCACCAGAATAATGTGTGTCCCAAAGTCCCAACATCCACTGTCTTACACACTCACTCCTCTGGTCATTCTCCTGTGCAAGGTGGTGAGTAAATGCTTCCTACACTAGAATCATAGTCACACAGCACATAAACAGGAACAGACCCTTGGGTACAACCTGTCCATGCCAACCAAGATTCCCATCTACTCTAGTCCTACCTACCCGCATTTGGCTTATATTCTTCTAAATCTTGCTATCCATGTACCTGCCCAAATTTATTTGAAATGTTGTTGTAATACCTGTCTCAACTACCTCCTCCGGAAGTTCATTCCGTATACCCACCACCTAGTGTGTGCAAAGGTTTCCCTTCGGGTTCCTATTAACTTTTTCCCTTCTTGCCTTAAACCTGTGTCCTCTGGTTCTTGGTTCTGCTGGGTAAAAACAAACCGTGCATTCATCCTGTCTATTCCCCTCATGTGTTATGTGGGGGGTGGTTGGGGGAAACTTTAAAAAAATTCTTACCTCGACGGAGATGCAATTTTTTCTGTATCGTATCTCTGTCCGCGCTGCGGCCGAACATCGAGGAACTGGCGGCCTCTTGCTGGGGATCGACCTTGCGAGCTCCAACCCCGGGAGCCTGCGGATTTAACATCGTGGAGCTGGCGGTCCCTTTGTCAGGGATCGGCATCGGGAGCTCCAACCGCGGGAGCTTCGACCGCCCCGATCCCGGGAGCTTCGACCGCCCCGACGCGGATGGTTCGACTGCCCACTTCGCGGGAGAATGAGGAAAGAAGATAAGACTTTATTGCCTTCCATCATAGTGAGGAATGTGGGGGAGCCGCTGTGGTGGATGTTTATGGCAATTTTTATGCAGTTGTGTGTCGTTGCTTTTTTTCTGGTATGACTGTGGGTAAATCAAATTTCACTGTACCTTAAATGGTACACGTGTCAATAAAGGATAATAAAGGATAAAGGATAATTGAATCATATGCAGTAAATGGCTTTGAATATATTTTGAAACAGTTTACCATACATTTATGATGTAGAATCAGAAGATGTAGAATCAGTATGGATAGAAATGAGGAATTGTAAGGGTAAAAAGACCCTAATGGGAGTTATCTACGGGCCCCCAAACAGTAGCCTTGACATGGGGTGTAAGTTGAATCAAGAGCTAAAATTGGCATGCCGCAAATGTAATGCTACGGTGGTTTTGGGAGATTTCAACATGCAGGTAGACTGGGAAAATCAGGTTGGTAATGGACCCCAGGAAAGAGAGTTTGTGGAGTGCCTCCGAGATGGATTCTTAGAACAGCTTGACTGGAGCCTACCAGGGAGAAGGCAATTCCGGACATAGTGTTGTGTAATGAACCTGATCTTATAAGGGGACTCGAGGTAAAAGAGCCATTAGGAGGCAGTGATCACAATATGATAAGTTTTACTCTACAAATTGAGAGGGAGAAGGGAAAATCGGAAGTGTCAGTATTACAGTATAGCAAAGGGAATTGCAGAGGCACGAGGCAGGAGCTGGCCAGAATTGACTGGAAGGAGGCCCTAGCAGTGAAGACGGTGGAACAGCAATGGCAGGTATTCCTGGGTAGAATGCAGGAAGTTGCAGGATCATTTTATCCCAAAGAGGAGGAAAGATTCTAAGGGGAGTAAGAGGCACCCGTGGCTGACAAGGGAAGTCAAGGACAGCATAAAAATAAAAGAGAAGAAGTACAACATAGCAAAGAAGAGTGGGAAGCCAGAGGATTGGGACTCTTTTAAAGAGCAACAGAAGATAACTAAAAAGGCAATACAGGGAGAAAAGATGAGGTACGAGGGTAAGCTAGCCAATAATATAAAGGAGGATAGTAAAAGCTTTTTTAGGTATGTGAAGAGGAAAAAAATAGTCAAGACAAATGTGGGTCCCTTGAAGACAGAAGCAGGGGAATTTACTATGGGGAACAAGGAAATGGCAGACGAGTTGAACCGGTACTTTGGATCTGTCTTCACCAAGGAAGATACAAACAATCTCCCAGATGTTCCAGTGGCCAGAGATCCTAGTGTGACGGAGGAACTGAAGGAGATCCACATTAGGCAGGAAATGGTGTTGTGTAGACTGATGGGACTTAAGGCTGATAAATCCCCAGGGCCTGATGGTCGGCATCCCAGGGTACTTAAGGAGGTGGCTCTAGAAATTGTGGACGCATTGGTGATCATTTTCCAATGTTCTATAGATTCAGGATCAGTTCCGGTGGATTGGAGTGTAGCTAATGTTATCCCACTTTTTAAGAAAGGAGGGATAGAGAAAACAGGAAATTATAGACTAGTTAGTCTGACATCAGTGGTGGGGAAGATGCTGGAGTCAATGATAAACGAC